>NC_051189.1:107499411-107802442 GCF_015220075.1 Falco rusticolus | reverse complement strand
GCACAGACCGCAGGCGATGCTGTGCAGAGCAGCTTTCAATAACTTAAGGATCAAACTGCCCCATTTCAGAGCACGGTACATGTCACACATCTGCCAAAACAAATCAATATTTAAGGACAGCTGGTATCAGGTTTCTTAGTGTCCCCGTCTGCCTAAAAATATATCAGTTTTACCTAGCTGGCTAACGGGGCCTAGTTATTAAACATCCTAAATATGCCCCTGACAAAGTCTTACAGCAGAAAAAAAGACAAACTGTTGCTAATGTAAAGTATGGCAAATGGGAAGAAACCCTAGTCCAACCGTTAATTGGGCATTTTCAATGCTGTATGTAGCACGTTCCCATTACAGGTACACGGTGGTGTAACTACCACCTGAAGTTCTGAGGAACTTCCCCCAAATCCTCTTCCTTGAAAATAAAACTTACTATTTGTCTTCCTTCCATTTCCAGCTTGCGCTGCCCACTCAGAATCTTATGGCCTACAGTTCCCTGCACACAGTAGCCAGGCATGATGACCTGAGAAGGAAACCAGAAACATCTACCAACTCGGCACGCGGACTGTGCGCAGCGTAGCTGCCGTGAACAGAAAAACGGCCACAAATGCATAATGCTGATGTTAATTTGTGTTCCCCCCATTACACAGACCACCCCACACTGGAAAGCTGCTTGCTTTGTTCTGCAGCTTGCGAACACCCAACCCCAGCACACACATCAAAATGAAATTAGAAAGCAAACCGCTGAAATCTATACACCACTAAGGATTAATGCTAGTTACAAATGTCTCTGAAGCAGCTTCATAGTAGTGAAAGCATTTCTGAAAATAAAGTCTCTCACAGCCTCCTGTCTGAGACAATGACCTCCTCCTCTGCGTGCCCCGTCACACACAGCAAAGAAAACGCAGTTTGAAAGACTCTGCCCCGGGCTGGTTTGGTAGAGGCCTCATGTCCCTTACCCCCAGGTACTCGGGAAAGCCTTCCCCACAGCCTCTGCTCCTACAACAGCATCAGTGCCGCTACCACGTTAACACAAAACATCACTCAAGAAAACAAGAATTTCTTACCATATTCTTTTCATTCCCTGCCCATTTCCTGAAGATTTGAAGGGACTGTCCCGCATGAAGCATACCAGGCGTTGCAAACACAACCTGGAATTCGAAGGTGTGCCAAGAATCACCACACAAAACACAGGTTTTTTCCATTACTTGTAATATATAAACAAACACCCTAAAACTGTGGAGTATCCACTAATACACGTTACAGCACACTTACTACAGCAAAGCTCTAATGGGGACTTTTCCTATTTTATTTTTTCCAACCTTGTCTAATTTTCATGGAAGTTGAACTACTGTTGTAGGAAATTTTTGTGAGCATCCATAGTGCCTGATAAAAGCTTTGAATGGTTTTTTAATGGCGCTATCATGCTCGGCAGATTCCTCTTGCAACTGCTGCCTAATAAACCAGAAATAAAACCAGCAATAACAGATTGTGTTGGGAAGGATTTGTCTCCTGACTTAAGTAAAACAATATACTGTAAAAATTATCATTTGGATCAAACCCAGAGGTACAGATTATATGAACATGCAATCATTTTTATTTTCTCTGGGCATTTTACCTTTACTGAAATGAAGATGGAAATATCTTTAATAGTTACAGAGATAAAAGCACTCAGATGGCCTGGCCACAGAAGGGTTTTAGATGGGATATTAAAGCTGATATTAATGGGGTAGAGGATGCCTAGCTTTTGCAACTGCCTGTTTGCCTTAGCCAGAAACAAAATGGTACAAAAGCAGTTCCCTGAACCTGCAGCCCTGCCCCATCAGGTGTTAATGCCCACCTACCATAGGCCCTGGGTTGTCTGCAAAGGCCCGATCGAACGCTTTGATGTGTTTGAATTCAAACATGTTCCTCTGCACAAATGTTTTCCGGATTTTCTGATTCGTCCAGGTGATGAAGAGCTTGTAGTAATGATTGGCCTTCTCCGTCAGTCCCGTGGAAAAATAAATTGGAGCCTTCAAGTTCATTCTTTCCCTGTAGAAAGAAGCATTCCAGATAGGTGTGAAGGCCAAGTTAGGATCCTGGCTATCCATGCTGGAAGTCCGTAAATCCATGTAGGCACCAAAGATATTTTTTAGTGCATACCCGACTCTCAACAAGCTACAAATCAGTACTATGATGATGCTACGTCACTATGCATTAGCTTCACCCCCTCACCCACTACACACAACTTCCTTCTGTTACAAACACTAATCACTCTGCTATGGGAAATAATTAAAAGCAGTATCATTTAGTATTATCAAAAACATTTCCAGACAATGTTTATGCGTAAGTTTAATACTTGTTCATCCCTCCTCCCACTCCCATGAAAACAATTTTACAATGTGACAAAGACGCAATCGCGTTTTTTAAAGGACAGTTGATCCCAAGTGTCTGGGGGAGGAGTGGAGAGTGACTGGGGAGAAGAAAACGTTAGTTTCCTGCTTAGAGCCAGGAACATGGGGAAGTACGTGGAAAGAAGTAATTCTGCAACTGCCAGCACGGGCCGACACAGAGAGGAATATTAATGAGAATAGCTGTACTAAACAGGCACGAGAGAATCACAGAAACCTGCCGGGACCACAGCACGAGGAGGACAAAAAGGAGGTGAAGGAGTCACACACAGGGGAGACTGCACTCACCAGAAAGTTTCCAATAAAATGCAAAGTTCCTGGGCACGTCCAAGGGCAAAAACTGGGATAAGAACCTGCAACAGAGAGATGATTTACAGGCTGAGACCCCCAAACCGCCATCTCTGAACAAGCCCTCAGTTCCCTCTCACTCTCTGATACACTTTTTGCCGACCTTTCTTTCCACAGCAACGTGGTGTTCTGCAGCTTTGGAGCAAAAGGCACTGAGATTTGATGAGCACCTGCCTGCTCGGCTAAGACCTCTGTCACACACACTGAGGAAGATCTCTGGCAGGGCACGGTGCTCATGAATACATTCAGTTCTGTCCTCTCCTGGGTTATACGAAAACAAGTTGCTGAGAGCAAAAATTCTGGCATCATTTATAGAAATGGACACCAAGATGATACCCTCAATATTTGCAGACTGTAAGCATAGCACTTCCCTTACTCTCTCATTAACTCATAGTCTGGTTTCCTTCCTGGCATAGTTTAAATGCTTCATATTCTCTCTTTTAAGGTACAGACGGAGGAATATAAAAATTCTTTTTCAGTTTCACATAGTAATCATACATAGGTGCCCGAGTTAAATAGTTGCACAGCACTACAGAGCCAACAAGAGCTTCACAGAGGAAAACCAACATCACTTAGATTATCAAAATGCCATACCTTCCCTCCTCTTTCTACAGTCTCATGAACTTTCTTCAAGAAGTCTCTTTCTCTGCAGCGTTTGGAATCTCTGATAGTTGTGGCATAGGTAGATTCACTTATTAATAAATCTGGGCGACACTTATCGATCCAGGCAGCACTAAAACAAAAATAATTTTATAAAACACCAATCAATTTAAGAGAAGGTAGCTGGCACTTCTGATCTGCAGGTCTCAAAGGTGGAGAACATCACCATCTCCATTTGCAGGAGCTGCAACATGATGCAGATGTGCATCAGCTTCCCAAAGCCACCCAGGAGTTCTGTGGCAGCACCAGGACCCTCTCTCTGCAGGCTATGCTTTCTTTAAATGAATGCAGTTCAGAAGAGACTACAAATTTTGAAAAGCAGTCCTTCTCCAGTCTATTACTTCTTCTAAATGCATTAAAACATTACTCTAAATAGAAGTATTCTAAATCTCTCATATATGCTAGTAAAAATAAAATTAACATTAAAGTTTGTGATTGGCACTCTCTTAGAAAGTAAACACATTTAGAAGATACCGTGACAACAAAACATTTCAAACATCTAAGTCCCATTGTAATGCAGCCTTAAAAATAGATTAGTGTGAGTATTCAGAAGAAGATTACATTAAGGTCTGTCTGGAAGAATCAATGCAGCTCTGTTCATTCTCACAATTCAAACTTGCATTTATCTTTCCAGCAAAAACATCACTAAACATTCCAGTCTCCTAACAAAGAATCAATGCTGATAAGCCCCTAGTATAAACAGAAGCTGTGCTAAAATCTTCCTGGCAGAAACATATACAACTCACAGAAACTCAGCTTCCTACTCACCCTAAATGTCTGTCTGGTGTCATGTTATAATCACCCTAATGGAAGAAGAGAGATCCGTTAACATGCTGAAGGTAACCGGGTGGGCCATTAAAAGGCGGTGCAGGTATCTACGCCGTCGTCCTTACTTACAGTGTACACAACTGACTCGCAGCCAACCTTAATCTGGAACATGGCTGCTCCTAGCACATGGCCTGCATAGTATGCCTTGATCTCCAGCTCCTCATCCACCTACACAAACAGGCAAATGCAGCATTAGAGCAAACATTAAAAAAAAAAAACCAACCACAAACGTAAAATTGCTCTGCCTTCTACAACAATCCAGTTGGTGTGACCCAAGAGTATGCAGAAATGATCGTTTACCTGAACTGTCTGGTGAAGATGCACAGCAACTACTTTTTTCATACAGTCTTTAATCATTTGAGAAGTGAAGAAGTTTGTTTCCCCTTTCTTATCTACAGTTATTTTCCGATAGTCCTCCAGGAGGATGGGGCAGATGGCCTTGGTAGGATGCGTCATGTAAATGGGCCCATCGTAACCGACCATTTCACTGAAATATGGTAAAGCTCCACAATGGTCCAAATGAAAGTGGCTGCAAAAAGACACAAAGGATAAAGGAAATGTGGCACAGGAATTTAGCTTGCCCGGTTCTCAGATCTTGCTTCAGATTTTTAAAGCTCTGCAAGACATAGAGGAACTAGCCAAATGATGAAAGTTTGTGTTGCTAGGGACACTATACAAAGCTTTCCCGTTTCCTGTTTGAGCTCTGACAAGGAAGGAAGCTTCCTCACCTGATGATCACGCAGTCTAGAAAGTCAGTCAGCCTTCCATTCTGAGTAATGTAAGAAAAGTCAGGAAAGCGTCTCTGCAAAGACAGGAAAAAAACAGGCAATCTGTCACACAACAAAGCTGGTTAATACCACATTACTAATCCAACAAAACAACGGCGTGGATGACCTGGAACGCTGGGAAGGTGCTATAATCCATCTCGAGGCAAAACTGCAGTAAGGCAGCAGACCGCACCAGTGTCAGCAACACGGTAAGAGCTGCAGGCAGCACCATCAGTGGTTTTGGGCAAAAAGTGTCAAAGAAGGGAAGGGCTGCCAGAGGGCAGACAGGGAAACTGACCTCACGAATAAATAAATTACAGCCAAGTTGATCTTCAAAGTAAAACAGGTGACCAATGTGTTTTAGCTTCCCCGCAGGCATTAAAGCAGAAACACTCAAAACCGTTTCTCTAATGGCGCGTTTGCCGTGTCATGCTTTAGCTCTGTCTATCTCTCAGAGGATTTCTGCCATCACTCCTTTCCTGTGAGTATCAAGTGACCAAACATCTGGAGTATTTCCTGGCGCTCTCTCTAAAGCATCAGAGATACATCACGCAGATCCCGCAAGTAATTAACTGCCCAAAACCAAGCGTTGTGTCAAGAGTAGCCTAGCTATGCTTTAAAGCATTAATCCTGTCATTAGAAGAAATACAGGAAGACCAAAACCTCCCCAAATGCAGCATTCACAGCTTGCTGAGTATTTTTTGAGTCCACAACCCTGGGAAAGGATGGTCAGATGGTGGCACAGACCAGGAATACCTCTTATACAGGAAGGCAACATGTTGGGGGGGGCAACAGTTCATTCTCTGGCACAATCCAGCTCCAGCAGTGGCTGATACACGAGCCCGATAATGCACATCTAGCTAATGTTACCCCCACATCACCTAAGATGAGCCAGGCCATGTTCAAAATAAAAGGGAACGGAGCAGAACAATGCACCAGGAGCCCTGCTGGGAAAGGCCAGGCAGACGCACCTGGAAAGCATCTCTACACCATGTTCAGGCTTCTCCACCATACTCACATCATCGTTGTAGCCCATGTGCATCCCACAGTCAAGCATGACATTTTTCCCGGCAATAGACACAAGGATACAGCTGCGCCCCACATCCTGGCCAGCTCCTGACCCAAACAAAAGAAAGACAAATAAGACATTTCTGGGAATATTTACAATCACTTCCCAAGAGAAGCATTTAACAGTCCATACAGAGTTCCTAGCCCTTTTCTGATGCAAGAAAAGACTACGTTCTTTCGCCCAAGCGAGTACACCTGTTGCAAGCAGATCCTGCAAGCAAGCAGAGGGTAAGCAAATCTGAACTGACTTACCTGAGCTTACGAGAGGGTCTTCCAGCAGCAGCTGCAAAACTGCAGTGAATACAGCACTGCGCCCAAACCCATAAGCAGCTCAGATGCAGGGCACGTGTGTTCTCTGCCCGCTGCTGTGTGATCCCAGCTACAGCTTTGAGTAAGAGTAAAATAATCTCTTATCTGGAAAGGACTAGCATGGAACTCAAAGTTCCCAGGGCTGCACCGCCTCAAGTACTCTGCCTCTCAGTGAAAGCACAGACCTCTGTTAAGAAGACTCTCTTGACTAGAGCCAGGTCCATACCAAGCCAGAAAACTATTCCCCAGGATAAAGCAGCTGTTCAGCACATCCTCTGCCCTCACAGTACATAAAGGTATCTCAACAATTTCTGTGCAACCAATAAAAAAAGGAAAGAGAGAAAAATTTACTTCCTGTAGATCTTTAACACCGTTAACTAATGCTCTATCAATACTGTAAAATACTATGACGCCTTTACCAGTATGCGCTAATGAAGCCTGTAATCAAAATAGTTACCAGGCTGTTTGAGGCTCAGTTGATTGAAAAGGAGGACAGTAACATACGAACAAGAATCAAATCAGGATGCTGCGTGATGCGACCCCATGGCCAGCTTTTGGTGGCATGGAAAGGCACACATGTCCCCAGCAGTCCAGCGCATATTACTTTGAATCCTGAACTCCACAGTTATTCTGTGTTTCTATTCCAGGATGATTTTAGATTGGACTTACCCAAGGGAGTGACTTTGATTTCAGGCATTTTAACAAACTCTAAATCTCAAACTGCATGGCAAATTATTTTCGAAACAGTCTAACGGGGACTGCAAAAAGAAGAGACGATTTAGCCTGTTTTACAGCTGCCATTTCAATTCTTTTTCAGTACCAGGCAGAAGACTTAAGCAGAGGTCCAACTTCTTCCTGGAGGGAAGACAGTCAGAAAACACAAGTCAGATCAACACATGGATGATTAACAGCTCCTGGCAATTCGGGCCTGATGGGCTTTGGTGATGGGCATCAGCGCTGTGAGCCAGGAACAGGGGCCCCGCGTGCAGGCAGGGAAAGGAGCAGGCTCCTGCGGGGCAGCAGCAACGCGGGGTTTCTTTATTCATACCATACACAACACCGCATTTCTGAGCGTGACCTGGCAGCGCCTGCTGGCCTTCGCCCTCATCGAGGAGCCGGTGCGAGGCAAGGACAGGCTGGCCCCAGCCCCGGCCCTGGTCAGGGAGAGCTTGTGCAGGGTGTGGATGAGCCAGCCCCGGCCCTTGCCAGGGACAACCTGCGTGAGGGACAGACAGGCCAAGCCCTGCCCCGGTCAGGGAGAGCCTGTGCGAGGCGCAGCCAGGCCAGCCCTGGCCCTAGCCAGGGAGAGCCTGAGTGCAGGACGGACAAGCCAGCCCCGGCCCTTGCCGGGGACAACCTGCGTGAGGGGCGGCCAGGCCAGCCCCGGGCGAGGTGCATAGGCCGGCCCTGGCCTGGCCTGGCCAAGCTGCGTGAGGGGCGGCCAGGCCGGCCGTGGAGCTCCCGCCAGCCCCGGCCCCACACCCCAGAGCGCAGCCCCCCGGCCCCGGCCGCCCCCTCTCACCGCCGTGCCGTGCCGTGCCGGGCCCTGCCGTGCCGGGCCGTGCCGACCCCGCTCCTCTCCTCAGCGCCGCCGCCGCGCAGGCGCAACCGGCCCCGCGCCGCCCCGTGCCGCGCGGCGATGGCGGGCGCGTTCAGCCTGCGGGAGGTGCTGGCCGCCTTCCAGGCGTGCGTGACGGAGCGGCGGGAGGTGCTGCTGGGGCCCTACCTCAGCGGCTGGCGGGGGCTCATCCGGTGAGTGCCGGCCGGGGCGGGGAGGGGGAGGGGGGGGCCGCCGCCCGCTAACGCCCGCCCGTCTCCCCCGCCGGCAGGTTCCTCCACACGCTGGGCGCCATCTTCTCCTTCATCTCCAAGGACGCGGTGGCCAAGGTCCAGCTGATGGAGGACTACTGCCGCGGCGAGCAGCGGGAGCAGTACGTGTCGCTGCAGGCCATGGTGCGCTACGAGCTGGCCCAGGGGCTGCTGGACGCCCCGGGGCGCCCCGACTCGGGCTGCCGCACCGTCCTGCGCCTCCACAGGGCCCTGCGCTGGCTGCAGCTCTTCCTGGAGGGGCTGAGGACGGCCCGGCAGGACTCCCGCACCTCCACCATCTGCACCGACTCCTACAACGCCTCCCTGGCCGCCTACCACCCCTGGGTGGTCCGCAAGGCCGCCACGGTGGCCTTCCGCACGCTGCCGCCCCGCGACGCCTTCCTGCAGATCATGAACGTGGGCACGGCCGAGGAGGCTGTGGCCATGCTGGGCGAGGCCTTGCCCTACATCGGCGATGTCTACGACATCACCCAGCAGCTCTTTGCCCAGCACGAGCTGCTTGACCTCCCCTGAGGGGGGGCACCCACCCCAGCACCCACCCCAGCACCCACCCAGCCCCGGCCGGGCGAGCGCGGTGCCACGGCAGGGATGCACAAGTGCCTGGTTCTCTGTCCCTGGCCACTCGTCCTTCCCTTGTAGACAGCTGAAGCTGGCAAAGCTATTCAGGATGCCTCACTTCATATAAACGTGCCGATTTTTTTATATATATATATATACACGTATCTCCATCTGTATGCACATAGAGCCTGGGCTCTGCACTAACAAAGCGTGCTTAAGGGATTTCTTCCTGAATTCACCTTCAGCACCCCAGCTAGCCTGGGAGGAGGTGTTTTGCTTTCCTTTTTAACTCAAACTCTACAACTGAGGCAGCTCCTGTGCGTTTACATCGATAGTTAGGACCTCACGTGACAGCACAACTTCCAGACCTGGCGTCCCAACACACGTTATCATGCAAGCTCACATTGCCACTTTTTTTTACAAGCTTGTGCCCTTGGATAGATGGGGGGGTGGGGGTGGGGGTGTTTACCTGTTTACCCTCTGTTACACTGTAACCTTGACTATAATCCTGAGCAATGCACATCTTGGTCTTTGTGTCCTTGTGGTCACAGACTCATTCGATTACTGCTGCTATTTCTCTGTCCCCTAGAACTAAAGAAGGAAAGGGTGGTGCAGGACACTTAAGACTGTACCTTGCTTTCCAGCCCTGCTTCTAAAATTGTGTTGTTATGATTATTTTTTTAATGAATGTGTCAAACGTCTTCAAAAATGACTTCTCTTACTGTCAGGGGAGAAATCCAAACTTGCACTGTTAAAGTCACTACCTTGTGAGGCTTATGGCTTCTATTGCAAATCACTGTATATAGCTGGGGTGTCTGTATATATACACCCCAAAGTATGTAAAATGAAGTTTACTTAGCTTTTTGAAAGCTGGAAAAGTACCACGTTGTTAGTTCTGTGAGGGAGAAGCCCACAGGCTGTAACATGTTTTACTGTATCTCAGATCGGAGGCATTTTAGTCTAATATAACATTATGTAATTCAGGAAATCACTATTACCTCATGGAGATGAGACTTAACTGGACATTAAAGTATGTGAATAACATGCTTCTGAAGAGTATCTTATAAGCTATCTGGTTCTGTGGGGCTGGAAGGGAGCAGCTCCACGTTAGAAACTACAAAATGCTGGGCCTCCCTTGCTGTCTGATGCAGATACAGCTAGTGTTTCATCTGTGTAGCGTATTAAATGCCTTAAATTATGTCAGATAATGTTCTGTGTCAAGTCAAAAAATGTTGAGGTTTCTGGTATTGGTTTATCACTTGAGGAAATGGTAGTATGACCACATGGGAAAATGAATGGGACAAGGGAGAAAAAGTAATTCTCACCTATTCCTCCGATGAGATAAACATTGATGTTGAAGATTAACTTGATTCTTGCCATTAAAGAATTTATCAGTAGGGGAAAAAAAAAATATCTTTGCTGTAAGTTTATAACCATTCCTTTTGTGCAAAGTATGCCTCAAATAAAATACAGCTTTCCATCAGTCCGCCTGTTCTCATTAAAACCAGATGTTGCCTAACGGTGATTTTGGTTTCCTGGTGTCCTGCTCTGCCTCCAAACGACGGGGACCTTTTTAACAGCCCCAGTGAGTTACCACGGAGTAAAACGAAGGTCTACACTTGGCTTTCGGCAAGCTCAGAGCCTGGCAGCTTTCACTAATGGTGCCAAACTCAGAAAAGTAAAACCTTCCCCAGCAGCGAGTGTATTTGAAAGCTGCAACGGCACACAGATTCACTAGAGGGTGTTGAATATTTTGCACAAAAGTCCGTCGCATCAGCTATCTCCTGTGGCACAGCAAGCACGGACAGGAGTAAGTAATTGTCTGTGTGAGACTTCTACACCATGCAAACAGCTTTTTTTTTTTTTCTTTTTTTTTTTTTTTAACTCTCCCTCCAGGCAGCTGAATTTGTATTTTGTAACTTCTTTTGAAAAAGTTCTTAGTTAAAGCTAACACTTGAATATTCCATTAAGGGGAAGGTGTCCTCAAAAGGATGTCAGTATTAACATGTCTGTGTAATGTAGCGATGGATACAACTGTTGCTTGCCTGAATTACTCACATACTTGGCTTCCTCCAGCGTACCTGCTTCTCTTCATGCACGGAAAAATACCCTACCCTTGTAGCAAAATCGGTGTAGCACTGTGGCAATATAAGCAGTTTTTATGATACAGTATAAATATATAATAAACCAATAAAATGCAGTCGTTTAACTTTCCAATTTTGAGCCTATCCTGTTTTCTACAATTCAAACCTGACAGAAAAAATGCAAACCACGATGCAACCTAAATTACTATGCTGTGGAACTTACACCTAAACCAAAGTTTTTAAACTGAAGTTGAAGTCACAGCTCAGGGTGAGAAAAATTTAGATCGGCCAATAACAATTTCCTAAAACCAGCAGAACAGCTCACCAGCAGCTCACCAGCCCTGCAGTTCAGGGATGGATTGCTCCAGACACGTTCTTGCGATGCACTGAGGAAGATATGATTGTCGCCACAGCGAGGGGACCTTGAATTTAAGAACAAAAAAAGAATAAAAATTACCGCTGTGTAAGTTTCCTACCATTACCCTTTAGTTCAGGCAACAGAACACACTATCCTGAAGTTCATTTAAAAATAAACTACATGCCATTTATTCAGTGCAGGCTGCTTCCAAGTGAACGTTTGGGTGGGAGACAGCCAGGGACAACCTCGGGTGACAGCAGGAGGCAACGCTGGCGAGTAAATTTTTTCCTCCTCAGCCTCCGTATGGGTAATGGTTGCGTGATGGTAACAGGCACCACTCTGCACAGGGCACTTCAGCTCATTGGATTCTGGTCCTGCCAAAGTGCCTTCTCCTTGGTGATGCTTTGAGGCGAGCAACCTGCACTCATTTTTTAAGATCTGCTCCCAGCATTAGACAAGTCACGCTGTTTGTGAAAGCTGTAAATGGGGACAGTTTCCACAAACATATTCTGTTAAAGATGAGGGTTCTTCTTGGGTGGGGGAGTTAAAGCAAAAAAAGGTGTCCAAATTAGAGTGAGGCACCTGAATTCTGCCCTACAGAAGTCCGGAGCTGTGACAAGGACCTCAGTTAGTCATTCTGCTTGAGTAAGGGCTACTCACTGAGCAAAGGAAACCACGATCAGGCCAGTGATTTGCAACCAAGCGCACTCCCAGGGTGTTGCGTATTTAACTATTGCCCACTAAGCACAGAGTTAGACATTCAATGCATTTTGCTAAACAAATTCTTCCCCGTTATTTTCATCTTCCCAAGTTCTATTTAAAGAGACCTCCCCGGAACCGATGAGACCGGATCCGCTGCCCCGTTCCCTCTCCCACATTCGCTTGGCGATTTCCTCGCAACATTTCCCCCAAAAACAGACAAATAATGGTCACTGACCTGCTGCTGGGCTTGAGCTTTGGTTGTGCAGCAGCCCTCAAACCCACGTGCCTATCAGCTCAGTTTCAGCAGCCGGGTGATTATATCATAGGAGGCTTGTTCCCTCTTGGAACGGAGACCGTAAACCTGACGGCACGATCAGAGCCCACACTGGTTGTGTGCAAAAGGTAAGAGGAATCTTAATTTCATGAGTAGTTGCTGGGAAGAGAAAGGAAAAGAAAGCAGTCCTGAGAGCAACTGATGGTCCCACAGCCGGGCGCGAAAGCTGAGAGGGAAACAAGGATTATCTCCAAGGTGCTGGAGCGCTGGTGTACGGCGCCATCCATTTCTGATCCCAAAATGGAAAATGTGTTTGCATTTTCTTGATGCTTCGGCATCTTCACGCTATGGCAGTCACACTTCAGGCACAACCAGCCCCATGCTGATGAAAGCTTTTAGTAGCACCCGCTTCCTTCGTGTGTTGACTCTAACACACAGAGGTGCCAACGTCGCTGTCGCTTGCACTGCGCTCCATGGGCAGATGACAGGTGGAGATGGCACCATCACCTTTTAGAAGGTAAAAGGACACTCAGTGCTGTGCACAAGGCAAAGGGGGGAAGGGAATCACCTACCCTGCAGGCTTGCCACCCTGTGAGCAGTATTTGCTACTCAGTTACCCCAAGGGGGCTCGCTCCATCCCACTACAAGCTCCTTACAGCTCGTTGTGAGGAGAACGAAAAGACAGGCTAGTGTCCTACGGAAGTGCATGAAAGCGTGGTCCAAACTCTTTGTGTCTTTACAAGCCATAAAGCAGGGGATATGCCCAGTGCACTGAGCTCTACAGCGGAGGAAAACCCCAGGAAGGTGGACATCTCTCCTGAATGAGCTCACACAGCACTTTGGGAGCCCCTGGCTTCATGGCCAAAGTACACAAAGCCAAAAGCAGGGGGTTGTCCAAGTCTTGACCCTCTCAGCTAAACACCCTGGTCTGTCTATACCTCTGCTTCTTCTCCTGTGATGCCCAGAGGATATATTTGCTGATAGACAAGATTAATAAGATTTGAAAGGTGCTCAGAGCTTTCTCTACTCACAGAACAAAATTCACAAAGGCTATGGGGGTACAGGGATGCTCTGCTGACAGTGGCAACAGACAGGATGCTAAAATGTCAAGGAAAACCTGACCACCGTTGTAACAGCTCGATTAAACCACGTTAATTCCACCTCCCTTTGCAGGTTATTTGTAGATGGGCTAATATGGGCTCTCGGGATGAAGTTTGCCATCGATCAGATCAACAACTCCACTTCGCTTCTCCCAGGAGTCCAGCTGGGCTACGACATGTGTGACAGCTGCTTTGAGCCAGTGGTGGCCTTACAGCGCAGCTTGCTCTTCCTGACCCGAAAGGGCACCACGGGCATCGGGGTGCTGTGCAACTACACTGACTACCAGCCCCGTGCAGTCGCTGTGGTAGGACCACATAAGTCAGATCTCTCTCTGGAAACGGCCAAACTCTTCAGCTTCTTCTTGATCCCACAGGTAAAGAAACTCTCCGGAGAAGGAAGAATTCTCCTTTTTGCTGGGGGAAGGGTTTGGATCAGCAACGCTGTCGATGCTCTAGGTCTTTGAACCTAGAAAAGACTGGAATCTGCGCTTTAACAGTCGATTCCAGCCTTTTCTGTGCCACGGATTTCCCAAGTGATCTTGGGCAGGTCACTAAACTTCCCTCCTGCAACACCCTCCAGCGTCTACCTTCCTGCAGAGAAGAGGGATAAGTCAGGCTGCTCTGTGATCCATGTAAAATGGGAATAACGGAGCCCCCAGCGTAAACTGGGAGCATCCCATGAAAATACACCTGTGACTAAGTACTCGGGTACCACAACAGAGCGAGCTATAATGCTCAGGTAAATTTAGCCCTGAGCTAAGATACTACTGAACCTTGGGTGTGCCGCCCTTTGTAGAAAGTAGCTAATTATCACTGCCATTAATGCTAAGGGCTGGTGCTGTGATGACGGACACCACTGGCAGTGGAAGGAGATAGCCACGGGGGACAGTGCCACCAGAGGCAAGTGATGGGCCAGTTCATGGTTCTCCTGGTAAATGCACCACGTCAAACCTCTCCCTTTAGATGAATTCTTCCTTCCCACTACCCTGACCCAGCATTTTGGAAAGTTTAGCACGCTAAGGCTAAGCAAGGAGGGCGGAACGTGATCTGGACTGTGAACACTTCCCTCCGTTTTACTCCTTGACTTGCGTTGTCTCTTCTCTAACTTGCAGGTCAGCTATGGAGCCAGCAGTGAGAAGCTCAGCAACACAGAGTTGTACCCATCTTTCTACCGTACTGTTCCCAGCGATAAGAACTTGGTGGAAGGTATGGTCCTGCTACTGGACAAGTTTGGATGGAACTGGGTTGCCACCATTGGAAGTGATGATGAATATGGCAGAGGAGCCCAGGGGCTCTTCTTCAGCACAGCTGTCAATCACAGCATCTGCATTGCGTTCGAGGGGCTAATTCCTACAGACCTTGCGGACCCTAAAGCCAAAACCCAACTGGAAGATACCATTAAGTTAATTAACAAGACTCAAGTCAACATCATTGTGCTTTTTGCCTTTAGTCAGCCAGCCCAGGCCCTGCTGGAACACAGCATCAGGATGGGACTAAGCAAGAAAGTCTGGATTGGCACTGAAGCCTGGATTTTGTCTGACATCGCTGCCTCCACCCCAAACATTCAGAGCATTGGGACGGTCCTGGGCTTCATAATGAAAGCAGGCACAGTCCCTGGCTTCCAGAAGTATGTTGCTGATCTCTTTACCTCTGTTCAGCAGGATGAATTTTGCCAGGAGACTAGAGAATTCCACCACCCCACGAATTCTGACACACTGGACACACGTTGCGGAGAGTGTGACCACATCTCACTGCAGGAAGTCTCGCCTGTGCTGAGGCACTCGCAGGTACAACCGGTGTACATCGCCGTCTACAGCGTGGCCCACGCGCTGCACAGAGCGCTGGGCTGCACCCACCAAGCCTGTCCCAAAGCAGCCGTCAGACCTTGGCAGGTGAGAAAAGGTCGGGGGGACAAAGAGCAAGTATTTGTGCCCTATTTCTGCACCAGAGCTGCACGCAGCTGGACAGGGAGGGGGTAACGCTGCGCTCCTGCCCCCTGCCCTGCTAGAAATACAGCATCAGCAATTCCTTCAGCCAGGCAACCCCCTGCATCCCCCCACCCCGGGTCTACATCCTGGCTCCCGCTAACTGGGCTTAGCACAATAGACAGAGCAGTCGATAATACACCCAGAAGGCCAGTAGCTGCAATATTAACCCAGGGAAGGGGCAACCGATTTCAGCCAGAAATCAGCTTACTGCTTTACCATCCTCCAAGCAAGAACATCAACTGTCCCCATATTTACTACTAATTTTCATTTTCTCCTCAGCTGCTGCACTTCATGAATACCCTCCCGTTCAAGGTGAACGGCCGAAGTTTCAAGTTTGATCCATCCCACGGCACAAACACTGGCTACAAGCTTATATTCTGGTCCTGGACAAACAGCACCCTCACACATCTGCCTGTAGGCAGCTACAAAGGGTCCTTGTACGTCAATAAATCCCAGATTCAGTTTCACACTGCAGATCAGAAGGTAAAGACAGTCAATCGCAAAATGAAGTAAAATTATTTGCCACTTTAGCAGGACTGTTCCTAAGGAGCTCTTAGCCTGTGTGCTGCTCCGACGAGATCTGGGGGGCATCCAGTCGTGGCTCCTCTGCAAACACGTAACGTATCTCTGTTGTGCAAAACTAGAAGGCGGCATTCCCAGCTCTGTGGGAGATTCAGACCCAGGGTTGACCCCAGCGCAGCCGATTTCCAATTTGCTTGATGACACCGTGCTTCTCCTGAAGGCACCTGGCTGACATTCGTTCCTCCTCTTGCCTAGGAACCCGCATCCGAGTGCTTCAGGCACTGTAAACCAGGACAATTCAGACAAATAAAAGGATTCCACCTCTGCTGCTACGACTGTATGGATTGTCCAGAAAACACCTTCTGGAGCACTAAAGGTGGGGTATGAGAAATTAAATGGCTTTAATTCTCTGTATTATGTCTATTTACTGGTGGTGGAGGTTACACAGGCTTACAGAGTGAGCTCTGCCTCCATGAATCACTGCCAGGGCAGAATATTTGCCTCCCTTTTGTTGTGCTGTGCGTTGCTCAGCCTTGCTGTACAGATCCTCAGTGGGGGACCTTCCTCTGTTGATCCCAAGGACGTGTATGTTTTATCTCAAGAGGTAGGAGAGAGGGGTATGATGAAATCCAAGGGTCACAGGTAGGAAAGAGTCATATGATGAAATTCTGGGATCTTCTGGAAACTGGTGATCCTCCCTGGGGAAGGGAAACAAAGCCAAAAAATATGTGGACCCTTTTTGCGGGAGGGTGGAGAAAAGAAGTGGGGAGGGGGGAAACATTAAAAAAGAAAAAGACCAAACTATCAAAAACTCTGGAGATCCAATACTTGGGGGTGGGGGAAAGCAGACAAAGCAGCACCCAAACTAGCCACCCAACTCATGAGTGTGATCCATCCTCAAGGACTGCCTGCAGCAGGGTAGCAGCACTCCACTGCAAGGTGGTCCTCAGCTTCTTGCTGCTCCTTTGCAGACAGGTCCACCTGCACTCCCTGCCTAGAGCATCAGTGGTCCCCTGCCCGCAGCACACAGTGCTATGACCGCAGCGAGAGATACCTCTTCTGGAACGAGCCGCTCACCATCGCCTTGCTAACGCTGATGTCCATCATCATATCCCTCATCTGTCTGACAGCAGCGCTCTTTTTAAAGAATCTTGAGACTCCCCTTGTGCAGGCTTCTGGAGGTGAACGGAACCTCTTTGCCTTGTTCACACTCACGCTGCTCTGCCTCAGCTGCTGTCTCTATATAGGGAAGCCCAGCAACAACCTCTGCGTGCTCCAGCAAATAGTCTACGCCCTGTGCCTCAACGGTTGTTTCTCCACCTTCTTCATCAAGTCCCTTGAGATCACCCTGGTGACAGAGTTCCCTCGCTGCGCACCCACCTTCCTGGGCTGGGTGACCCAGAGGCGGGCCTGGCTCCTCGTCATCTTGTGCCTCCTCACCGAGTGCTTGTTCTGTTGCTGCTATCTTCACCTGGGCCCTGACTATCTGCTGTCGGACTACAAGTCGCTGCCCACTGAAGTTCTGCTCGTGTGTAGCACGGAGTCCTGGTTTGCCTTCGCCCTGATGCACGGCTGCAACGGCTGCTTAGCCTTCGTCTGCCTCCTGTGCACATTCATGGTACAAACGTCTGGGAAGAAGTACAATATTGCCAGGGGGATCACATTTGCCATCCTAATCTATTTCATCATCTGGATCTTCTTCATTGCTATTTTCACCACGCTGAAGACCGTCCTCAGGTCTGTTGCTCAGATTGGTACCATTTTGGCAACCAGTCTGGGTATCTTGGGGATCTACTATATCCCCAAATGCTACATCATCTTGTTTAAGCCTCATCTGAACACAGTGGATTATTTCCAGAATTCCATCAGTGAGGAGCCAGAGGAGGACTCCATGAACAGACAATAAACCAGATCCACGTCACCTGCTGCTCGGCGGAAGGTGGCTGTATTGCAGGGAGCTAATTCTGTTTATGATGACTCCAGCAGTCTGAGCTATGAGCCTCAACCCAGGTCACTTTCCTGTAAAGGTCACTGGTAATTTCCATTTCTATTAACTAGATAACTGCTCCAGAGATATATCCATGAATCTTTTCCCAGGCCCTATAAGAAATTTTGAATATGTTTGACAGCACGGAAATAATAACTAGAAAACCCTAAGGGAATCACATGGAAAGGTGTGAGATTATAGACCACAAATCGAAACCCTTGTGATAAACCAATGACACCCAGTCCCTACCTACGCAGTGTCCTCTCTAAAGACCTTCTCCTAGCATCTCCTAATGTCAGGAAACACGGCTCCTATGCAGGCTTCCCCCTGTGAGACACAGGAGGCAGGTGAGGAGGGGGAGGGAACAGACAGAGAGAACCGAAGGTCCTGCACGCTGCTCCGTCACTGCAGCCCGTACACCTGATACGTGTTTGTGCGCTTCCTTTATTAAAAGTGGAATCAATTACATCCTACAGCCTCTGGGTCTCTTTTTTTAATGGTTACAGTCAATGCAACCTTCTCACCTTCTAGGCTGGGAAGCAACCCTGCCCCATTGTCCTGTAAATAAGATTCCACGATGAAACACACTGATCCCTCGGGCTGCCCTCTGTTTAAACAGAGGGGCTCCAACTTACCAGTATGGCACCAATTTATTTTTTTTGCTCGTTTTAGATTGACCTTTAGAGGATACCTGGAAAGATATACACTCAATTAAGAACATGGGTGAAGAGTACACAAAGGAATCGATAGGTCATACACAAACTGAAGTTTGTAGGGAAACAACTGCGTTCGGATGAAGAAGGGCTGACCATTTTCACTAAACTAAAAGATAGAAACGTTAAGTAAAGCTTGTGATGACAAGCATCGCTCTTCTAGTTCGTGACACCAGCAGTGCACTGCTGCACCATATTAACTAAGAACTGGTTCTTGTATATCATCAAGTGCTGAAACAAAACAAAAGCAAGAACTCTGATTTCTCAAGAGATTGCACGTTTCACTCCAAGTCAGAATAACTGCAGTGATTCAAGCCAGAATCTCAGTAAAACTGAGAGTTTTTTCAGATAAATTACACAGTAACAGTTGAGATATCATAATGGAAATATCATAATTTCACGCTTCTTTTGCAGTAGGAAACTCAGTTTAGATATCATTGTCATGAAACAAAAAGCTGAACTTCCCAAAGTCAACGTTTACATTTCTGTTAAGTAATGTTTTCTATGAGAAAAACGTCAGTTTTAATTTTCTTGACTACTTTGTCACAAAATCCATAGAAACCATTCTGATACGTAAAGGCAGCTGTATGCATGATATGAAGAGTATATCACCCATTCAAATTTCAGTTCACTCATTTGTATTTCATTAGCGTGTGTTTGCAAAGAACATGGAAATGAGGACCAGACCCATGGAAATGAACAGAGTGCAAATCACACTATCCAAAGTCACAGCCAAACGTTCCTCCCATCTCCAAAAACATGCAAAAAAAATCACCAGAGAGAAACATTTCTTATCCAGTGGGATGTTCTGCAAAGGGGACAAAATCAATCAAAGGCTTTGAAGTTTAATAAATCTCTCTCAGCTGTATGCATACATGTACCACATGGCTCCTGCTCCTTGAAAAGCAGAATTCTCACGTGCATAAAGGCTACCGGTTTGCCCTGTTAAGCAACGGATTTACAGGAACAGGTAATGGTGACAGTTTCAGAAGGTGTGACAAATACTCATACAAGAAAAACACAGACTAGCTCCCTCACAAAAGGCACTTACTAACTATAACCAGTTAATATCTAGTTTATCTGTAACCCTTCGTGTTCATCATGGGTTACTGAACAAACGCTGATCCTCTGAAATGCTGAGCGTGGAGGTTCGATAACCCTCGGTAAACGCTGCAAGCTCTTTGCCGCTGGGGAGTACCGTCTATCATGGATTTCACAAGCCTATTTTTGTGGATGCAAAAATCACCTCTAATTGTCAGTCCACCTGCTTGTACCAGATAGATGTTCCTCACTGCCTAACAGCCACACGCTCCAGGCAGGACCTTCTGCACAGACGAACTACTCAAATCAAACCTGAACAAAGGCACAAGAAAACGCCCTTATTTCCATTCCTGTAACGACCTTTACCTTGCCCAGCAAGGGAATCGGCCCTTCCACCCAACACTGGACATCTCTCTTCAAAGTGGCACGAATCTGGGCCTGAAGGCGGCTAAAGGCAGGGAAGAGACGTGCAATTAGTAGGTACCTTCTGCACAGCTGTAACTGATTTGTTAATACCACGTAACATGCCCTTAGCAGGTCCCTTCTGCAGCACAGCAGTAACTGATGGCATCTGGATGGGCTGCGTGTGACAAAAGCGCACCTATAGACCCTCTAGACACATATATCACCAGAGCATTTCCTCCAAACCTACAGCACCCTCCAGGTTCCTGCCTCCCCTGCAGGCTCAGCTCCCACCCCCACATCCCACCCCCCCGCATGAAGGCGAGAGAACTGACCCACGTCACCACACCAGCTGGACCATGCTAACACTTAGGGGTGTGCTGGTGGCCTCCACCTGACAGGGGTAACTACTTAGTTTGTACTACTTAGAAAGATGCTACTAGTAGAATCACCAGGGCAGATGACTTGAACTCAACTCCTATTGCTGTCAATAGCAAAACCTCACTTAACTTAAACACAGGCACCTACCTGACCACCTTTAAAGCAACCAGACATGCAATGGACTGAGGAGCTTTGCAGGTGAAGACAAACTTCTGTTGACTTGTGTAAGGTGTTACAAAAGCATTTCAAGGTTTGTCTTTACTCACTACTCAGCCACTTGGGCATTTACGCTTGAGGCCATTTATTCTTCCAGTTGATTTGGACGTCATTTCTGTCATTCCTGCAGATCAGACCATGGTGGAAGGACCAGGTTACACAGCTTGCCAACCCTCTTCCGAGGGGTTGTATCTCTACCGGTGCCTGGATTCAGCCCCAACAGCTGCCAGGTAGGAGCTGACAGCAGCACACGGAGAGGCCAGATCATCCACCACCTGTCAGGTTCCTCCCGCTGGGCAGGGGGGTGTCACGGGTGGGAGTGGGAGCTTCCCCCCTCCGGCTGCAGAGCCCAGGGAGGGGGGGTCCCTGCTGCCAGGGAGGCTGGGGGGGTTGGGGGGTCCCCGCTCCCACAGGGGCCAAGGAGGGGGTGGGTTGGTGTCCCGGTGGGGGGTCCCTGTTCCCACAGGGGCCAAGGTGGAGAGGGGGGTGTCTCCGCTCCCACAGGGGCCAAGGAGGGGGTTGTCGTCCCTGCTCCCGCAAGGGCCAAGGAGGGGGGCCAAGGAGGGGGGTCCCCGCTCCCGAAGCGGCTCCCCCCGCGGGCGCGGTGCAGCACCACGGACAGCAGCCGCCTGGCCGCCGCGCGACGGGGGTCCCGCCGCGGGGGGGGGGGGGGGGGGGGGGGCTGGGGGTCCCCGTGTCCCGCATCCCCACTGCCAGCGGGGACATCACCACGTCCCTTATTCTTTCGACTGTCAGCAGGGAAGACCCCCGTGTCCCTTACTCTGCCCGTCAGCGGGAAGACGCCCGTCCCCGTCTGCAGAACGCTTTACTGTTCAGAGCTGCTCCTGAACCATCCTGCTGTGAAATAAGCAGGTAGCGCTTCCAGACGCTGCAGGCACACGACACGCAAGCTCTTTGAAGTACAACACGTCACATTCTCGCAGTAAAACTCCAGCAGAAGACAGAGGGTAAGTCGCTGTGCGGGCAGGACGGGACGCTACGGGATCTGACGAACAAGCTGCTGCTGAGAGCACAGATAAAGCAGTAGTGGCACCCGCTGCAGAAACCTGAGGGTGCCAGAAAATGAAACCCATGAGGGCAGAGGCTTGGAGCAGCACGACTCGTGCGGCGCTTCCCCTTCCCCTTGCTCCTCAGAGTGCCAAAGCTACAGGCACCTTGGGTACCCGGACACAGGGCAGGCAGTAGATGAAGGGCAAATGGACCTGCCAGCATCACATGATCTGGAGCTTTTCAGGCCTACTGCTCCGTGCAGCGACTGTGACAGCTCTCCAAACACGGGAAAACTGCAGAAAGCCTTAGCCTCCTCCTGCTGGCAGAATGTGTTTGCACCAAAACATTTTTTATAGCCAGTAGGACTAGTTCAACTACAAGTGTTAGTCCCATCTGTTCTTGCAGGTGTGGAAATTCCTCCATCCTTCAGGTCCCCCCTGCCAACTTCAAGGCATTGTAAAACCAGCGGGGGGATTGTAGCACGTGACAAAGCTGACTCTGCAGCTCAGGGGGTCACCACAAATCTCAATCTTCCAAAAATCGGCTCAGAACCGCAGACCCCGAGCAGACTCTATCCCAGCGCACCTATGGTGTTTTATTTTTCGCCTTGCCCTTTGAGACTTCTGGCTCCGCATAATGGAAGGATTATAATCCAGGACAGAAGAAGCTACGTTGCTGCTCCTACCCCTGTGCCTTCTGCCAGTTACTTTTAGAACACACGTGGTGGTGAGATCACACTGCCGTGCTTCACTGTGAGCACGCTGCCGGAGCACCAAGCGTTTGCCAGCCTCACAACACCACTGTACAGAAGCGGCTCTTGCCTTGCTTTACTCCTCCAGGTTTTCTAGATCTTTTCAAAGTGTTTACTATGACTTACTAGGGCTAACCTGACGCACCTACGTGCACAGGTGGTACAAGCTGATGAACTGGGTCTGCTTTGCTCATTGTCACGACTGCAGGATCGTTATCCCTGCCTCGCAGAGTCCCAGCAGCACAATCTCTTCTGTGTCTTAACTATTTTCAGAGCTAGTGGGGATGTCTGGCACTTTTGGTCCTTACTATAATACCGTGTTCTACATTATACTTCTTGTCATAAACATGAAAACACATTTATTACACCTCTGTACTCGTTATTACACACCTCTGTACTTCCAAAAGGCTGGAGAGAAACCAGCCAGCCCAGTACAGACACCAAGCAAAGATGGACAGAATCTTGGACTGTAATGACCAACAGTGTCTCAGTGTCCACTGAAGTACCACAAAGGCTGCCACGTGTACTAATGTAATATAAGGTGGCAAATTAGGTACGCTGCGCTACCAACTACCAGCCAATACTTGTTATCAAACGTTAGCCACTTAGTGTCTCATCGTGTCGGGAGAAGTGGCAGCTACCACTCTACTGTTACTTTACCTAACAGTGCAGATGAAATACAGTAGATTTGTCTTTTATCATGCTGTATCATGAAGGAATGATGACAGTATCTCTCCTTCAGTTCAAAACCAAAGGATACAACTTGATCCAACACTTACTAATCAATGCCATCACACTTATCCTTTCCTAAACCTGATAAAAGTACAATTGGACTCCAATCCAATTCTTAAAAAAACCTGATTTCGTGTTACTGAAATCAAGGAGCCAGCCAAGAACAAGTACTTTCTCAAAGCAAACCCAGGAATGTTTCAGTAAAGGCTGTTCACAGTTAATTTTTTATCTTTCAAGCAATCTTTATTCTACACTCCTTCTGCAAAAAATTGTCAGTGGCAAACCACAAAAACTGAAAATGGAAAAACTTCCACGTTATTTCACATCACTACCAGTGTCAAGTAAATACCAAGTCACATCACTAAAATCTTTTCTTTTCCCCACCCAATCTGACAAGCAACTGTATTTCCCAAATTAGATTTAAATGTTTTTCCATCTATCCGCTACGTGGTATTGGAAGTTAAGTCACCAATTTAGCTCAATTAAAGCACTTGCAAATCAATCTAAACCAGAAAATATTTTTATTCTTAAAACAAAGAGCTTTTCAGTACACTGCAAAGCTAGCCATCCTCGATTTCTGTAGCTACCTGTATCTAAAATTCTCCTCGTATGCTTGAGTAAAAATAATGTGAGACGTTTGACAAAAGTACTCCTCAGTGTAATTAAAGATAGCAAAAATCTGACCTGAAGACTGGAAGTCCTTGTTTCTGGAGACAGCAGCAAGTCTTCACCAGCATATTGTTGCACCTGATAATCTCAGCAGTACTCCTCACTTCAGCGCTGTCAGTTCATAGCAGAGAAGCATTAAGTAACTTTTGATCATCATTTCAGAAATAGAGAAGGCAATAAAAAAACTAAAATTGAATTTACTTCTATTGCTTCTCTTTCTGGCACCAGAGCCAGAGCCATGGGAAACTGTTTTCTCTTTGGAGGGAGGGAAACGCAGCCAACTTAATCGTTCAACCAATTCCAGTCACCTGCAGACAGCTCATGCTGGATCAGCTGCAGCCCGTCAGCCCCTGCAGCAAAAAGGCTGCAAAAGCACATCCAGAATTCTGATCTTTTAATATACGTTTCACTGGGGGAATACTGGTTAGACCATTTTGCGTCCTCTGTAAACAAATATGGTTTGAAAGGGAGAACAGGGGAAACTCTGCAAGGCTGTCTCATAGGTTTTTCTATAAATCTGCTGCAGAATCGCACCGTTTACAGTGGGTGGCTCCTTAATAACTATTACTTTCTCTCTCCCTTTGCTGCTTGATCTCCACCAGCTGAGATGAGGGAACCTGCCTCATCAAGCTGTGGTTGTTCCTTGTACGTAAACTACTCAGACCTGACAGGGAGGCTGGGCGTCCTTGTGTTGCATGACAAATCTGCTGTGGTTTAAAGCTTACCAGTTAGTCTGCAAAACGGTGTCCTAACGCGCCTAGCTCGCCTCTGCTGGAGTTTGTGCACAGAGTCCAGAACAAGGGAATATTCCCGTGAAACAGCTGAACACATTGATGGGCTCTACCGGCAGATTCATCTCCAGGGTCTGCAGGCAGGAAAACTTGTTCCAGCTCCTGTCCTTGTAACAGGACGTACCCTCCTGCTGTCTTTGACTTCCACAAACTTCCTTCAGCCTTCCCTGCATACCTACTCCTGCCAGGCTGCAAGAGGGAGAAGCTCAGTAATTAAGAGGGAGGGCAATTTAAGGGGAAAGCACAGCTTCGTCACCAATACATGAGTCATTAGCTCAAAGCTACAGCACTTCTGATGAATGGCAGGGTCTTGTCTCATTAACCTGCGCAGAAGAGCCAGGCCTCTGCACTTTAATCACCTGTGCCCCACTTTAGCGGGGAACTTTTACCGCATTCCTGTCATATCTGGAACTGTAAGCGCTTCTGAAGTACCATTAAATCACAGAACAGAACGCCCAGCTGCCTGTCAGCTCCTGAACAATCTTCTCCTGTCAAAAGGACAAAACTTCAGTGTGGCAGGGGGTGGGGGGGAAGAAGAAGAAGAAGAAAGTAAGATTCAACCAATATTTCATCATTCCTGAATAAAAGATAATGCAGTAGTGCAAAGAACTGAAGACATACACTGCGGTTATCACATAAAATTAAAAGCTTTTTAGTGTTTAAAATAGCATTTACACATAAGCAGCTATATATTAACTATACAGACACTTGGGTTTTAATACAATATCTACAAAAAAGAATTCAATTATGCAATAGACATTTAACGGGAACAGTGCAGTCCATGCTAGTAAGAGGTCACTCTTTGAGTAGAACCAATTCTAGAATAGGTGATAGTCTGGGTTTTCATTATTTAAAATCATGTAACTTTGTTCCTCTACTGTACATAAAATTCTTTACATGTATTTCTAATCACTGATTAGAATTAATAATTTTAAGTCAATCTTATTACAATCCAGTTAAATGCAAAACAAAAACAATTACATCAACTCATGAGCCGTCAAGCCTCCAGGTGGGACTGCCCATTTCAATAGAACAAAAACAATATTAAAAGTCAATGTCTGTGCATCATTGCTTGCCATCCAATATACCTTTGGATAAAGCGTCCAGGGGACTGCTACCTTCGAAAAGTAGATTTATTAACAGGAGGTAAAAGACAATAGCAGTGCTTTTAAGACTATTTGCCAAAAACCCCTACTCCTCAGAGTTAATACACTGGGAGGGTACACAACTCTAACAGATACCACCTCCTTCAGATTGGAGACATCATCCTGCCCTGTTTTCTCATAATTTTCGGTGGTCCTCCAAACACAGCTGTTAGTCCTTGTTAAAAGCTGTCAGCAGGTACGCACGAACGTTAAGCTCAGCTGCGGAGCACAGGCAGATGGGGACAGTCTCACTTCCAGAACAAAACCATCAGCTACTTCAGGCTCCCGTTGCGAGGCTGTTTCCATGCTTAACGCAGCAAAGCCACACCACCTCGCCGCCGTTAGAGGCACAGGTCATGCATTCTACAGCCCAGCCAGTGCCCGTTACTGGACATGAATATCAGAGGAAAAATTCAAGCCCTGGTGAGAGAAACAGACAGTTCTGCAGCACTCCAGCCTTCCCGCTTTCTTCCACCTGGCACAGTACTCCCCGTTGTACGTAGCTCGGTTGGCATCAGTGGCACTTCTTGCTGCAGGTAGTACTGTACCCAAGAGGAGAAACTCGCACAGCGAGGCCCCCAGGCCCCCTTGTTGCAAAGACACATGCACATGCATTGAAAGCCAAGGATGGGACCTGGGAAACCTCCCGTAGTCGTTCACTTCTGAAAATAAAGAGCTAGCAATGTTTCAGGCCTCACCGGCCATTCAGGCAACCAGCCCCTCCACCGTACGCTGCAAGGCGGGGAAATGAAGCTTTTGGTTTACACCCAGTGGCCGTGACGTATTGCACCGTTCACAGAAGGGTCACGTACGTTCTCCTGCTGCTCTTTGTGAGCAGCAGGTTGGACGCGCTCTACAGCATCAAGCCCCTCGCACAGCCGTCAGGACAGTCAGAGCGCTCCTCGTCGGCCTGAAAGGGATGCCTGCTTGGGGATGAAGCTCCTGCAGGCTGGATTTAGCAGCTCAGTTTCCTCAGCAGACAAATCCTTTCCCACCCCTACGTTACGGACCGTCAGCCTCCTCCCAGGGATACCCATAAACACGCAAGTATATAACACAGTCGTTTCAACATAGCAGCAAAGACCAGCAAGACACAGAATAGTTTCTGCCAACAGCATAACAACAAGACAAAAAAACCCAACAAAACAACAAAAAACTAAACAACAACCCAGCAGGTGTGTAAACTGCAACTCTTGAAAAGACAGAAGGAAATTAAACACATTTCTTCCACGGGTGAAAGCTCAGCCCCCGGCTTTAATCCCTTTTGGAAATACCTTATTAGAATGACAGTCTTTTCCTCCAGCCCTGTAAGTTCTGCCTTAAGACAAAAGTGGGTCAGAAAAATCGTTATATATAAGAGACCAGAAAAGTTAAAATTCATTTAAAAGTAGAACCACTAGTGATTGTCAGCAAAGTCACAGACTCCTTAATAGTGTCTCCTGGAGACACAGCAGAATTACAGAATTATTTCACCCTGATTTATTTCATTGCTTTCAATGTCAATCTCTCAAAATAGTTTACTGAGTTTAGTTAGCATCTTTGTGGTGTTACTGGGAGGAGGAAAGGATAAGAAAAGATACTGTGGCACAGTCAGGCTTTAGGTAGTGCTAATCTTTTGAAGAAGCCATCACCAACGCTGCAATCTATGCCAGTCTATCAGATGGATTATGACGAAAGCACTGCTTTCAGAAATGTCATGTAGCTTTTTCGGGAGATTCTTTTTATATAGAAAACTGTCCAAACCCCCTCAGCTAGTTTAGAAGCCTAGTAATTGCAGTACCTAGTCTGAGCGACACACAGTGTCCTAAATGCCCAGCTCCCTTTTGAAAGTATTAACACAGACATTTGAAAATGTTACTCTGACTTTTGTAAAAGGGATGTGTTTTCACGCAGACCTGGAATAAGAAAAGTAGTGGTGACAAATCGATCAGAATGAACAACAGGCAAAACGGGCAGTTTGAAGAGTAATTTTTCAGGGACAAAGGAAGATGAAACTGCACGTATCTAGTGGGAAAGACACGTTCTCTTTTGACATTCGTACTGGATATTCACACTACCCATAAAGCATGGAACATAACAACAAGAAGCTTCTTACCAGTGAAGAAAATGCTTATATACAGTAAAGACTGATTTTAAAGCACCTGTCCTAAAACCTGCCAGAAGCAGGTATCTCACCAAAGAAGATTTAACCGAGGCATGGCCCCATGGTCAATGCCACCGACTGCAGCTTAACACTTACTTCCCATTAAATGAGCCACCCTCACAGAGTGTGTGTGTGCTCTTAACCATGCCCTCACTCAGTGCCTTTAAAAAAAGCTTCTTAAACGTCAGTGAACGTTCCTGAACATAATTTATCAAGCATCCAGAGCCTCGGAGCAAAAAATACACAGTAATGCAATCCTGGGGATATACAACAGCAGTTGCTTCAGTCAAAGCTCCCCAGCAGGAGCTTTAGTGTGGGTCTCACTCAGCGTCAGGAATAAAGACTCATTCCTTGTACCATTTGTGAACTGTTCTCCAAACACCCTCTCCCTTCTCTGCTAACATCTGCGTTCAGAACCCTTGGGCAACACTGCAATTGGGATCAGACATCTCCAGGTTTGCCTTTCAAAAGAAAAAAAAAATAAAGAAAGAAAAAAAGAAGAGGGATATGCTCAGAAATTAAGAACAGAAAAAGAAGTGATCAAAATGAATAGCCATGTCTCAGCAGGAGCCAGGATTGCCCTGCATCTCTGCTATAATGGGATAAATATCCCCTTCGAAAGGGAAAAGCTGCAGCTACACTAACAGAATCATAGCGGCAATTGTCCTATTTCTGTGGAAATAACTTTTAAAACCTGTAAGCAATTGTGCATTATAACCAGAAGAAACAGACACATCTGTCAGCAGGGATGTGACTGAAATGCCCAGGAACGGACTGCAACTACAAAGTCACTACCATGATACTAAAGGAAATAACTTTACATGTTCTGCACAATGAACACATACAGTAGCAAGACTCCAGCACTCTCCTGATAGAATAATATCCCCCCCCCCAAAAAAAAAAAAAAAAAAAAAAGAGAGAGAGGGAGAGAAAGAAAGGAAGATTGATTCATACTGCCTGGACAGCAGAAGGTGGTCACAACTTTTTGCCTTCTGCCAGGAATCGGTTTGAGCCTGCTCCTTCCCAAGCACACGTTGTCCGTACACCTGCAGGTCTGACTGATGCATCCCAAAACAGCCTTACGAGGCAGTATCACGGGTACCAGCCAACGAGCATCTTTTCCTTGTCAGAGAAAAAGCAGGGAACAATAAAAGTGCTACTATGCATTACTGGAAATTTAGAAGTCGTGTGAAATAATAGTCCTTGAGTCAGCCCAAAAGATACACTAATTGCATTGAAGTAGGTGCCACAATTACCAAAGCTCGTTAAGATGTGAATATACACCAGCCATTCATAATCAAAAACAAGGAGGGGGTGGGGGGTGAGGGAGGGTAAAGAAAAGATGCCATCGATTTGCTGACATTTAACAATCCCAGAAGAATTATTTTTTTGTTCATTTTTATGGTTGGGTTTTGTGTGTGTGTGTGTTTTTTGTTTTGTTTTGTGGAATTTTCGGCAACACAATCGCAAACCAGGCAGGTGTGACATGCAAGACAGCCAAGTTTCTTCCATTAAGTGTTTGACAATGACCAGATTTGCCCACCCACCCCCAGCCCAGTCCCCCCCGCGCCCAGCCCTTCCCCGAGCAGAGTCTGAAGGCACTTCTTCTCACATGATGTCGACAAAGAATTCACAAGGGTTGCCCATAGCCTTCTGGAAGGACTGCCGGCTCCCTGTCAGCTCCGGAGGAACGGAGCTCAGTTCCCTCACCGGGGGTCCTCCGGGGGGGCCGCTGGTCCCGTAGACTTTGGAGCCCAACTTGGGGAGATTGTAAAGGGGTGGGACGCCCGGCGGCCCGTACGAATGGTGGCTGTGGTGGCTTCTCTCGCTGTGGGTGGCAGAGCCGTGGCTCCGGTGGCTGAGCTGGCTGACCGGCCTCTCCCGCCGCCCCCCGCCGGTGCCGCCCCCGCTGCGGGCGGTGTGGTCAGACTCGCTGCCGCTGCCGGCTGACTTGCGGTCCTTCTCTCTGCCAAGAGCTCTCCTGCTGTTCTCGCTGTTGCTTCGGTTCGAGCTGCTGCTTTTGCTTCCTAAAGCCCCCCAGGGAAAAAGGACACACAGAAAAGCAGAATTAGCTCAGCTCCCCGGCTGGCTCCCCGCTCAGCTCCTACCGAAACCCACAGAGCCCGGTATGACCATTGTAATGGCAACGGCGATGACAAAACCGGGCCTGAACGTGCTGATGGTGGCTTATGGGATTTAGCAATGACGGTCGGTCCAACAAAGCGGACAAGGTTGTGCCATGCACAGGTACACGGAGACACCTTAGGGCTTGCACAGTGAAAGCAGCAGCTAGCCTAAAAACACCGGCTGAAAGCCACCTCTGCCACCGCCACCGCGCCGGCTGGAGAGGGGGGATGCAAAAACCGAAGGAAGAAAGCAGGCACTTGGGTTTTGACTCAAGCAAGCGAGGTTCAATCCAATTGGAATTGTCTCTGCTATCTTCTATCGGCAAAAATATTTCAAAAAGAAACTCATTTGCCTTCTCTACCATCCTTGGTCACACTGGGCATACTCGCAGCCAGGGCCACATCACCTGAGGTTAACAGATGTCCTTTTCCTGGCTTCAGTGGGTAGATTCTTTTAGAATCCATCACTACAGTGTTCCAGTGTTGAAGAATTCGTCAAAAAACAGTCATTTGTTGAACTGCTCTACAGTGAATCAGTAACATGCAGGATGCTCCCAGCAGAAGCCACTAAATCAACTCAGAAAAACAAAGGACGGCTGCTGGCGTGTAAGCTGACTTGTTGTTACATACAACTTCATACATACATACAACATACTAAACCTCACTTTACATGAAAGTTGAAGGTCATACTCTTACTGTGAGATAGGCTAGGATGATGTCAGGAGACATTTCCAAGTTAATTATTCTTTTAAAAGCCCCAGCAAACCAAACCACTTCTCATGAAGTTCATGTCATCTTTGTGCACTGCCTTCTCAAAAAGGATCCCCAGCCAGCTGAACAGGGGACAGCTTTTGAGTCTGAACGAGCCACTGAGTCACTGGGGCCACTGAAATGGGAAAACCAGAACGATTCTGAGCTGCTCCTTTCTTGAACTACAGATGATCATCACCACCTGTCTGCTCCGGCTGATGTTTAGAGCAGGCTGATAGAAGAGACAGGAAAACAAGACTGTATGTCTGGTGGCACAGTGCGTACAGTGGCAAGGCGAGATTCCCCTGCAGCGTGCAAGAAAAGCTGGGCACAGATGGAAAACACAATACGAAATCACCAGACTTGAAGTCAATACTCTGAGCCTGGGGCTCTGAAGTGGTATTTGCTGACTGTAACCCCTTATCAGCTCTCCTCTGCTCTGGGATAAACTGTCCTGCTTCATGCCTCAGTTTTCTTCCATCCGTGTATAGACATCTTAACGTAGCATCAGCTACCTCCACCAAATACTACAAAGATTCACTAAGGTGAATCTTTTTGAAGAGGTAAGGTGCTCCCTGAGCTGTCATTTCAAATGTTTCCTAGCAATCTTGTAAAAAACAAATAAGTGAGGTGAAACTTATTTGTTAGCAGGTTGACTGTTCTAAAGAACAACACAGAGATGATCTCCCAGAAGCATCTCTGTAAGCTCCCCACTGTGGCACACTGTTCGCACCAGAAGAAAATTGACATTTTAACACTTCCAGGGCTAATAGGGTTTTACCTTTGGCTCATGAGGCATTTTGTTGCCACCCACCCAAGCCCTGATGCAGGCTTCCCATACATAAGGATTCATTGTCAGCTCCACAGCTTTTGGCTGAGTAAAGATCACGGTGTGGAGAAAGCAAGCTGCCCTGAAAGCGCGTATCACTGATCTTGAGAGGTTTTCCACAGTCAGTAGGACTGGGAGTGCCTTGTGGCAATCCATCACGTTGCTACTCCAGACTTCAGTATATCTGGAGTAGCAGCTCTAGCTGATCTGCCAAGACTCCAAGAGGTCAAGTGGGTAACGCAGGCTTCTTTTCTCAGAAGAACCTGGCTTTCTGCAGCTGGGCTCCAAGCTGATTACACGGCAGAAACAAAACAGAGAAACCATCTGTCATTACAGCAGCCTGTGTAAGAATAATCAGCAGCAGAGCCATTCTCCTCTGGTCGTGCTGAGGTTCACTCTCTCCCTGACATGCCTTTAAATCCTGCCACAGAACAAACAATCAGAAAGTCCTTCGAAGCCCGAGTTTAAAGGCAAAGTAACAAGAATGTCACCTTCTTGGCAGCCAGGGACTGGTCTTGGAGTCATGCAGCCCAACCTAAAGCTGAGGTTTGAGATGCTGCTCTGTCGACACAACCCATGCAGTGTTTGCTTCCATCTAAGGCCAACTTGAAACCAGTGTCATAAAAGGGATTTAACGAATCTGCATTTCAAGTGCCTAGAAAAGCTGCACTCAGCACTGCCACAATGTATTACCAGCCTTCACTCTCTGGTACTGCTGGACACCAAACCTCCACCGCCTGAAGCCACCGAGACTCCAGCTGCCTCAGTACTTCATGGGAACAGAGTTTCCATGTGAATCCTCCCGGGCAGGGGCAGGAGAGGCTCCAGAGGCAGTCTAGGGAGGCCCTGAAGACCCTTCTATTGTTCCTGTCTCAACAACTGACATCCTGTGAACTTGAACAAATCCATCCTTCCTACTCCTTTCGTCTCCTCTGGCTGTAACCTGACGATCCCTCACGATCCAGCTGTACAAGGAGCATCGGCCAGAACAGGGAGGTGACTCTGATCTAAACACTGCGGTAACAGAGGTGACGTTCCGCAGAGGAGCCGGACCTCACACCAGTGTCATTCCCCACAGCAAACCTGCCCAAGCCTTTAAAAATAACCTAAGCCCCAGGTACCACAAGCAGGGACAGATGATGGGGCTCAGACGAAACGAGCAGCAACCTAAACTGGAACGCAGCCTTGAGCAGAACTGGAACACCACATAAAACCTTGCTAAATCTTCCTTCCCATCTGCTGCTTGCCAGAACACAGTCACAGTCTGGCTCTTGACCCAAATCTTGGGATTTTGTCCGTAGTCATCAGCAAATACACTGCATCCACCAGGCTCTGGAGCAGTGCGCTTGTTCACCAGATGAATTCAGTTACAATCTAACATCACACATAAAAGAGAGACTTTGCAAGAAACCCAATTCTAACACTATATGGAGAGTGGGCGATGCAACCTTGTGTCCCAGTACTCCCGATACCTGCCTGAGACATCTGGACAGTGCTCAAGTGTCTTTTAGTAAATGAGCAGTAGAAGGGCATTGGTAGATAAATCCGATCCATATGGATGACATCAGTCTAATACATTAGCAGCTGGGATTACTGATTTATTTAATGAAGAGCAGTGGATGACTGGCAATACCATTTTCCCATCTGAGCTGACAGTGAGCTATCTGATGCCATTCCCTCCGTAGCTGCTGCAGCACAGTCACACAGGGGCCAGACAGGTTGATAGGCTAATGCCACGCTATCGGACTACTGTGCACTGAGACAGGTTGAATGTCCAAGACAATTAAAAAGAAAAAAAAAAGAAAAAAAAAAAGAAGGAAAAAAAAAGAAAAAAATACAGCTAAACATTTGGGTCACAAGAGTCTAAATGATCATGCTGTGAATTCATTATTATTATGGAGGCATTTGAAGCTTACCAATCCCCTAGAGTCAGCCATTCCTCTATGAATCCTTCAGTCTAATGCTTGCTCAGAACAAAACAAGGGAATAAAGTTACAAAACAAGAAACAACACAGAAGTGTAGTTTCCAAAAGAAGAACAAGGAAGGTGTTGAAACCCTTCAGAATTAAATACCTTGGCACCTTTCCAAAGGCTCTCTTTAGCCAGTAACACAGGTCGCATGGATAAAATACCATACCTTTCCTATTCCAGCAGCAGAGATCTAATATTCTACTGCCCACAGAACCAGCTGCCAAAAAAAAAATATAATCTCATACTTTCCAGTACAATCAGCTAGCAGTTCTAAAACTTCCGGATACAACTGTGAGCTTCCTCACAGACACTTCTTATTTTGAGATAAGATGGGAAGCAATAGTGCTAAAATCTTGTGAGCAAGTTCCTGTTAAAAAATTCTTTTGTGCAATTTTGCGAAATCTAACTGCCTGCAATGAACAGGACAAAGTTACATCCAAGTTACTGGATGTTAATGACAAAACCAGAGAATCCTCACCCTTTCTCTACTGGCAGCGTTTCCAAAAGCAAAACTCACTCTGGAATTGATTTTTTTTCAAAAATCAAAATCTGTACAGCCAAAAAACCATAATTTTTATCTACTAAGGTTTAAAAATCAACCACAAAATTATCCTAGGGCAGGAAAGGAGGAGGTCAGGTTTTTAATCCATGCAGTATCATCTTTTTTTTTCCCTGGCACATATTCCAAAAGAGACTCTCCTCCCTGTGAGCAGTGTTTCAGCCCTGTAAACCATCTGGCTGGCCACGTCACGCTTGTCTCACACAAGCAAAGAGCGTGATTTTCCTTCTGGATTGTGCATTGAAGTGAAAGCCAAGAGCACCTTGGTTCTAATCCCTGTTCCATCAGCGATGAAACGGCCTAATTGCTAGCAATATCAAGCGACTGCAGCCCCGCTGCTGGCAATGGCTCTGACCTCTAAAAAGGAGGGCGACAGTTTATCTGTTTTAACAGGGTGGACAATTGAGTCATTAATGTTGGCCTGATCAGCATTATCTAAGCAGCAGTTAACCGTGTGGGGCTGGGGGGTAAGAAAAGTCCAGCTGCCCACACCACCACGGACACGACAAATACTTGGCTCTGGTTCCCCATGGGCATTTTGCACGGGGCAGAGAACTACAGGATAACTATAAAGAACATGTATTCTGGTCTATTCTGCTGACTCAGAGCATCGCTGGCAGTTCCGATACAGAGCTGAAAGGCTAACCCACTCCATCACACACACAAACGGTCTCGATTAAGGGCGGTCGCACCAATTCCATGCAGGTAGCACACAAAACCACAAGACAGGAGCACAGACAGTACGGAGGAACTCAAGCCAATGGTCAGGGATAATGACAGCTGTAGAGATAAATACCACTGAACCGTCTTACCTTCACTTTGCTGGCTCCCTGCGCTGCCGCTACCGTAGCTAAAGCCTGGGTCTTGGTATGCTGGTGGGAAACATGGAGGGGGCAGAGGATACTGGTATGGGTATCCTTGGCCTAATGGCCAGGGAGCAGCAGGATGGGGAAGTGGAGCAAGGGTATCCTGATCCGAGGCTCCGCTAGAACCGTTGTTAAGGTTCAGTGCAGCCATATCTGGAAAAAAGAGAGAAAAAGTGAAGACTGCGCTCCGACCTGGCAGCTGGCTCCTGCACATCACTAATTCCCGACCCAGCACCTGGTGTGGCGAGGGAGCAGAGGGACTCAGCCTCAGGGTTCACTTAAACACCACAGACGGCAGGACAGACATCAGCGTTTACCGCTGAGCACCAGGGTACCGCTGCAGCACTTCCGTAAGGCAAGGAGGAATTATCCCCATTTTACAGATTGGAAACTGCCTGGCTGACAAGCAGGACGCCTGTGGCATCACCAGAAATAAATCCTGCCTTCCTGAGCCTCGGTGCACTACCCTGTTTGATGAGTTCATTTTTCTCTTCCAAACGGTCTAATTGCTTGGTCTGAACAAGTGTCAACCACTTATCAGGCACCCTCAGGCTGACGACCCGTTCCGAACCGCCACTTGTGAGATCCTACAGGGCTCCCTGTCCCCTGCGCATCCTGCCAGCACAGCAGAGACGACGCACATGCAGCTTTGCCCCTCACAGACGGGAAACTTACTGCCACAGAGGTCTCCAAAGACGTAATAGCACTGTTCCGAGAAGGTGATTTTGTTCACAGTGTGCCTGAGGTAGCCGTGTTTTAACATGCTGCTGGCGTATTTTCTAGCCTCCCGTCGGTCTTTGAAGCCTTCTACGTGTGTGTAAAGCCAGTCGACCACATCTGCTCCTAAAATGAGGAGAAGGAGACACAGGATCATCCAAGCCAAACTGACCTTGTTCAGTTTTTTAATCTTCAGATTATCACAGCCCACTAGTACTACCGTGCCAGGGACCGAATGCAAACATGAATATGTAGCAATCTTGCTGCAAAGAGTTTAAAATGTCATTTTCATGACTCAGCCTAACTGCTAAATTACTTACCACATCAATGGAGAAAGCAAAGAATTACCTTGCATCCAGTTGAATACTCCATTAACAGTGATACCCAAATACACACAGAGGAAGTTTTACAGGTACACTGTTCAACCCTTTCTGAGTCGCAATAATGAAAAAGGGTATAGAATGAAAATAACAGGAGTTACGGAACAGAAGTGACTGGGAGAGTCATCTTCCTCCAGAGGCAGATGTTATGTGGTCAAAAGACCTGGGTTCCAATCCTTTTCTCATCAAAAAGTAGCTACAACCCAGATTAACTAAATGTGACCACAGTTCAGGTCACAGGACAGTCAGAATCAAAGGCAGGCTAGTTGTGGTAATTTTAAATGTAATTAAGATGCTTTATTAAGCTTGTGTGGCTGTCTGGAACTGGAATTACAAGGATTTTTGCTTTGCTGAAATTGGGCAGATTACTAGAGCCACAAGTAGTTGCATGGAAAACCTAAGCTATAACAACTCAGGATGAATGACCAGATGTGCACAGGCATGAGAAACGTGCAGGATTTCTGGCTGTCCAGGCTCAAACAACAGCTATTAGTTATTTTCTGTCACACTTAGAGCTGTTCATGAATACCAAGTCAAGGGAATGTAAGAGGTCACAGCCAGGGGGGAAAAGGAAAAGTTCATAGAAAGGTAGTTTCTTCAGCCTGTTTCCAAAAAGCCACCGATTTGGGGTTTTATCCCCCCCCAGCACTCCTTTGATCTGCTTACCTATCACTGCGTTGGAGATGGTAATTTTTAACCACATCCTGTCCCGAATTTCAAGGCCTGAGTCCGGGAGCTGCATAACCTTGACAATAGTAGCCATGTCACTCTTCACAGTTAAGGGGCATTCTTCTAACTCTAAAAGGAAGAAAGGTTACATGCTTCTTTGAAATGAACCAAGTCTGAAAGGAACTTCTCAGCTCCCAGTCTGGATGAAACATTTCAAGGCACAGCTTTACCAACAGATGTAAAAAAAAAAAAAGACACAGAGGTTCTCAAATGCATCTTCGTCGATGGCATAAATTACAGCAGTCGTACCAATTCTCTCAAGATTGTGCTCAGTGCAACCGGTTTAGTCACTGGGATGGTGAGCCCCTACATGTCTTGACTTCACAACCCAGCTATGGGTCAGTGCTGCACTCTTCCAATCCACACTGCACCGAGATTTGCAGAAGAGTAAACCCAAGGAGCTCTAGGACCACTGCTTCCCACTTCAATTTGCCATGAGCAGCCCCTACCCACCCAACGGCTTGGTGCACTGTATGCAAAACTCTGTAGGACAAGTTTTCTTGGCTTGTTCTTTGGCTTTTGGTTTAATTGTCAGGAATAATACTCATCTGCATAGATGTGGTGCTTAGAGGCATGGTTTAGTGGTGGAATTGGCAGTGCTGGGGTAACGGTTGGACTGGATGATCTTAAAGGTCTTTTCCAACCCAAACGATTCTGTGATTCTATGGAGAAAACTGACAACCATGTCTCAATCAATGTCCGTTTGGTTTTTTTAAGATGTGGACATCAGCGTAATTGGGGAGAACTGAAATTAGAAGAGAAAGCTTCCATCACCCGGATAAAGGCTAGTGGTTTCCTTCAAAAAAAAAAAAAGCTTTCCAGGATCCCGATGACGGCAGTCTTACAAGTTAACAAGTTGCTTAACCCACCATCAATCATTACTTTGCCCTGCATCTTTCTCGCAGAACACTTAAAAAAACGCTGTTCCTAAATGCCTCAGCAGCCACCACTGCTCCATTCTTATTTCACACACACTTACGGGCAGAGCTGGCCCACCAGAGGCTTCGTTTTTTCCTGATCAATTTTTATAATAAAACCAGAACGCTAGGGCTGAGATTCACCCTGCTGAACTGGGTGGGCACCACAGGAGTCTAATTCCTTTAGAAACTCCTTCCATACCATACATGGAGGCAAAGTGGCATCTAATATTGAAAGCCCAGGGGGATGAATCTGGGTTCAAGAGTCTCCCAGCCTTTTGGTGTTCCGTGCAGAACTCAATCATCCTGTCTACACATAAAATGTTCTTTGGATACAACACCCAGTCCTTCCTGCTCCCACCTTCTCGGCCCTAGAAAATTAATGTTGAGCATGTGTGTCCTGTGCAGGTAGTTCAGACCCTTCTCCAGCAGGAATTCGGAAACCCTCCTCCCCTCCCTTCTCCCAGCTCCCCATATCACCCACCTTTCAAAAGCACAAGGGAACCGATTGTGTCCTTTTCCAGCAACCCAAAAATTCGATAAAAGGTACAACAAGCATGAAACAATGAAAACTGAAAATGCACTGCTAAGAGACATGAAAACATCCCAGACCACTTATGCATGCGGTTCTTACAAAGTTTGAATAAACACTAAAATTTTGCTTTTGCTTTAAGTTAGTTTGGTTAGTGGCAAAAAGCAACACATTTCTTTGGGGGGAAAAAAACCCAACACACCAATATTCAAGCATGTGGGGAGTAACGTATTATATTTTCTTGGAGACCTGCGATCTGCATATAAAGAACACTGGCCAAATGATCATCAATGTTTTCTAAGTTTGCTAGTTGCTGTACAAATATGAAAAATTCTAAGATGTATCTAAAATGCACCCACTTTGGTCTGAACTGAGTAAACCGTGGGTCTGCCCACCTGTACAGGTACGTGATAACCTGAAGAACAGCACAGGCACGAACTCCTTTCTGGGGAACCAGATTTCCTGCAAAGCTCTTTCTCAGGGCTTTGGTTATCTGGTTTGAGAAGCACTTTTCTCCCGTTAGCAGATCCTGGTAATACAATGAAAATGAAGTCCTACCACGTGTCACACCACTGCTGGTTTGGATCCTTATTTGAGTAAGGAGGTAAGCATTTGCCCAAACAAAAAACCCCCAGGAAATTCTGCAGTACCTCAGGCTGAACACTGTTAAGCAGAAATAGTTTGCAGTCTCAGTTCAAAATCCTCTGAAGTCCACACAAGAGCAAAAGAGAACTTTCCAACCACGTCAGTGGACCACCTTGGGAAATGGGAAGACTTTCAAGGAACACCTGAAGTTAATCTCATGGAACGGGACAGCACCACTGTGCAGAAAGTGGTCCTGTAGTGGCAGTACAAGGGCTGGAAAAATCTACCTTCAGGAGAGTAAACGAGGAGCAGAGTTTGCACTGACTGAGGCGGCGAGTCCGACATTCACAAACCACTGTGAGAGAGTATTGTCCTGCATCAGCCCGAACACTGCTGGAGAACGAGGAGGGGGGGTGTTAAAGCAGTAATTACTATTAAACACCTCAGTCTGCCTTGGTTTGCAGAGTCCTGTTTTTGAAGAAATACACCTGAGAAAATAAAGAGCTAAGACAGAATAATTCCTACTGTATGGTGGTGACTGATGTGGCCCCAAAATCTCAGCTACTTTAATCACTAGCGCTGATGTGATGGTGGCTGTGCAAACGCTTCAGCTATCAGAACTTCACTTTTGATCCAGAGGCTTGAGAGCAAAGGAATGTCAGAAGGAAAGCAGTTCTTCAGCCCACTGACGCCATCCTGGCCTTGCTACGCAGGGTAAACCAGCAGCCATTCACAGTACTTAAAGCAAGGAACCACGAGACAGACTTGTCTAAGGTGACTCCGTTAATTCACGGCTTCCCCTTTCACGGCCAGCCGCTATATTTGTAACATTTATCTAATAAAACAGTTGTTATATTTGCTGCAAACCTCAGTGACTCCAGCCTCAGAGGAACCAAAACTGAGAATCTTGCACTGGCACGTGAAAAGGCAGAAAACAATTTGCGTGAAGCTCTTCGTTCAGCCTCTCCTCTCCTCTCCCAGCCTCCACTCCTCCCCAAGCTTGTCTTGCCTGCCAAAGAGGATGGCAGGAGAGGTGCTGTGCACCTAGGGCCCTGCGGTGCTGCCTGGGGGGGTTGTGGGGGGGAACAGGGCTGAACTGAAAGCAGAAGGTCACAATAAAGGTCAGGGGTACTCCACGTTTTCTTGCCTTCAGCAAAGAAAACATAGTAAGCCACTGGCATAGAAATGAGAAGCTGTCTCCAGAAATGTGGTTCTGCTCCCAAATAACCTTTATTTTAAAAAATATGATTGAGAGGGTGCCTGTGTTCCACGCTTCCCAATCACATGGCGATATATCAAGGCACATGATACATGAATGGTTCAAGAGGAATGCAGAGTAACAGACTCTCGTCGTTTGACAGCAATCAGCAGATACATTTGATTCCCACGATCTTTAGTACCTGTAAGGCTGAAAACACATCTCAGGATAAAGCGGTCACCAGGTGAGCAGTTCGCTTGCTTTCTACTGCGGATGTATTTTCCCTTCAGCGGTCCTGCCTACTACCTACGGAGGCACTGAGCTACTACGCCGACTGAAAGGATAACTGCCCTCTCAGTTCAAGGTGAAGTGTCATTCCAGGAACTACACGCTTATAAAAATCTGAGAGAGGACAGAAGAAAAAGATGCAGACACCTATGTAGTCTGATAGGACTTAAGTGGTCCCTGCAAATGCAACTTTTACACTTCAGCCATGCATCTGTCCAGGGAAGATTCTGTCACTAATCACCAACACCACAGTGGTCTTTGAAATCCACCAAGTGTTGGTTTTCTTGTTCATTGTGTTTTGCTCAGGTTTTTTTCTAAATGACATCCTGCCTTTCTCTCTGGAAAAATCTTACAAAATGAAAAAACAAATAGTTACTCAGTCCTAAATGTAAGACTCCAGGTCTGGCAGACACTTAAGCATCCCTTGTTAAACATGTAAGTATTTATCTGGCTTTCAGTGAATACACACTGAGGTAGCATCATTCCACAGATGAGATAAACTCCTCAGAACTTTAAAGCCACTTCAAGATTTCTACGTGTATATAAACAACCAGAATAAATCTTGCTACAAGATGAACAACTCTGATAGAAAGGTTGCACCTCTAGGGAAATTCTTCCATAGTAATATTAAAGGCAACAAACACATACTAATGAGGTGTAAAGTACCTCAAAACTTTCCTGTCAAGCAAACAGAAGTGCGGTTTTAAATAGGGACACTTTTCTGAGACAGGACTTCGGTGGCCAGTGTCTCCAGAGATGTCTCCAGATGTCTGCAGAGATGTCTCCAGAGACATCTGCTCCTCGTTTCTTTGTCTTGCCTTACTGCCATGTATTTCAAACCAAATGCTAGCTCTTCTCCCACGCTTACAGCAGAGAGCAAGGGAAGAGGGGAAGAAAGGAAGAGTTTATATTCCGTAAACAAAAACTTCCAAGATAAGGAATCATGACAACTTGTTGGTTACATGGCTATGACTTTAGAGACTGCCACAGACCAGGAAAGAAGGCTGACCTCTAACCATAACTTCACGTGGGACATTACATTTGTTTCTCCCTTGCTCAGTAAATTCTAAAAGTATAAAAAAGTATAAAAGAAGGCAATGCGAGTATCAGAGGAAGACTTCCTAAACGATACGTTAACGTTATTATCCAGTGATGCCTACCTGAAGCAAATTATTTAAATTTATTTTAAAAGAAGTCAAATGCAAGGAGGAAGCTCTCATATTCATCTGAGGGTCAGAGCTGGAAGCCTGCCTTGCAACTTTGAAAGGGACCAGAAGCCACCTCTTCCTCAACGTGAACCCTGCCACAACACCACTGCGCTCACTTCTGACCTTTGGGGGTGCGGGGGGGGGGGGTGCGGGGGGGGAAGCTTTTATGCTCCCCATCAGAATTACAGATTTAAGAAAGCATTCGAGAGTTCTGTGGCGGCTGTCGTTTTCATCGTGCTTGTGGCTGGGGTCGGGTTTGTGCACAGCTCGGCACTGCTGGCCCCGAGCAGAAGACGCCTGCCCTGTGCTGGCCGCAGTGTGACTTACTTTCCGAATCGGGAATTGAGCTTGTTAGTGAGGAGCTGGTAGATGTGGTGATGCTCATGGAGGGGCTCATACCGTAACGGGGGTACGCTCCCGTCATGGCTGTGGTATGAGAGATCCACGCTGCAGGGTCAATTGGCCTCACTGGTTCAGCTGCAAAACAACCAGGAAGGGAGAGAAAAGACAAATGGAATCAGTGAACAGTAAGACCTAGAGTAAGAAGGAATTTTGGTTTTTTTTGGAGGAGGGGGGCGCACACGTCCTTGCCATTCTGATGGTACAACTGGGATAGCCCCAGCACAAGGGAACAGAAAGCACCTTGCCAGCAGCAGTGTGTTTCCTCTAGCAACTGCTGCACCAGCCTAAGAGGATAAAACTGATGCTCCTGTTCCTGTAACTGCAGTAAGAGTGAAATATTTCGCCTTCTGGGAAAGAAGCTACCAGTCCAAGTAATCATATCTCACTATTATTCTATACAATGAGATAGACTCTCATTTTGCTGTGATGTGAATTGGTACCAAACGCTTTGCCCCAGCTGATGGGAAGACCTCTTCCTACTCTAAGCATCTTGGATCCAAAATAACCTCTCAGAGCCACATAGCAATTAATTTTTAAAGCTGGGAATAAAACCCGATTTTCCCCACAATCTGGATGACTTCTTTTCTTCTGAATTATAGTGACTGTTGTTCCATTGCCCTAAAACCAGAAATTATATAAAAAAGAGCTCTGCCTGTGTTAGGTATTCCCACAAAACACACATTGCTGCAACCACTTTAGCCTACAACAGTTATATGGCTGTTTGCCTGGGATAAAATGCATGCACCTTCGCTGGACAAAGGACAAACTGATACCACAAGCTCTCCCTGTAGAAAAATCTCAAAAATGTGATTTGTGGGATTTTTCTGGTTTTTTGGATGCTGGTGTTCCTAAGGACTTCAGCTGAGTGAGGTCCCGCAGTCTGCACAAGTCTGTTGCATTAATTTCAACGGGCAGTGCCAGCCTCACCTGCTTAGGACTGGTAACAAACTGGTTTCAGTACCATAAGCTGAGCACTCACCAGTAGGAGGCAGCTGTGCTTGTCACATGAGCACAGATCTTTTATTACTACTGAAGGCTTTATTAAGCCAGAAGTTTTAAAACTAGATCATTTTCAAGAGGTTTTATGTATATTCATCAATGTTGTTTGCCCCAAATTTTAAAAATACTCTTTTAAAAGCCTTTCCAAGAAGTGTACATGTGACAAAATGAGGCTTTTTAACACTGAAGTATAGTTATCCTCCAAACTTTCTATCAACTGAACAGTTAAGATCATGAGGATATAACCACCAAAAGGTTAAAAGCTTGGTCCAAAGCCATATGAATCAAAAGAAAAACTCAGATGAATTCAGTGGGCACTGGAGTCTCAGAAAGAGTATCTTAAACCCCCACACCTCCCAAAACAAAAAGCAAACAAAGAATGCAACCAAACTTAAAAGTATCAAACTTGTAGGGATTGAAAATCTATTCAATGCCAAAATAGCTGAAAATATTCTAGACGTGAGGGCTCCACAGGAACCCAGCAAAGAGCACAAATATGTACTCACCCCTGGGGATGGTGAAATAACTCCTGGGAGTAGGGTCCCAGCATTTGGCTACTGTTAGGCTGATAGGTCTGGGAAGAAAGAAAACAAGTCAGGGTGACTCTTAAGTTTCCCTACAGAAATTGTGATTGCTACAATGAGCTCTCTGAAACAAATTTACTCCTATCCAGCAGTTGTCAAGTTATATGCAGAGAATGCTTTTGAGATGTTTGGTGAAGTATTTTCAGTAGGAACCAGTATCAAAATGTTTCTGGTTTTGCATAGATCATGCACGCTATCAGTGAAATCTGTCAAATGATCAGCTCTTGAAATATTAAAACACTCATTGTATAACCAAACAGCACTACTGAAACCAGGCAACTCCTAGTTTGTGTTGGTTTTGGCTGGTACGTTGGAATTGGTCTCATCAATTCATCATTTAGAGTGAGAAGTTGCGAGTTGAGATCAGCAGTCACGCTGGTTACTTATTGAGATCAAAATGTTAATTTCTCTGAGGTTTGCCCAAAGCGGTTTTGTCATATGCTTACCCTGGTTTGGAGACTATTTCCCGTAAAACCCGTACTGCGTCGTCATTGCTCATGTTCTCAAAATTGACATCATTCACCTAAAACATTGCAAAAATCAGAAGTCGGGCTTTGCAACAGGGAAGTTAGAAATTTTAGTTATTAATTTCCAAATACAATGCCTTTGCAACTGTTCCCATTCCCTTGAGCAGCTGCAGAAATACTGTTTCTCAGAGCACATCAACTATCCAGCAGAATTTGCAAAGGATTATCGATTTTAGTGAGAATAGTCTTTATGACACATTTCTCTGGGTATGAAGGAATTCTGTTAACGGATTACTAAGGACACGGATCTGGTGGGATGACTGAGCTAAGCCACCAAAGCGCAAGCCAGCAGCATGTATTTTTGGACACGGACCAACCTGCAGAAGCATGTCTCCTGGTTCAATTCGGCCATCTGCTGCCACAGCCCCTCCTTTCATTATAGAGCCAATGTATATGCCACCATCACCCCGGTCATTGCTCTGTCCTACAATGCTGATGCCCAGGAAGTTATACTTTTCTATACAGATAGAAAGTGGAGGGTGGGGGGGGGGGGAAAAAGCAAACAAAGTGATTGGAATGATAGTGAAGAGCAAACACCAGGCTACTTCAGTTTTGAAAAATCAGTTCTTTCAACACACCAGCTGGGCCATGGTTGACTTACAATTATCTCAAGTTGCCCTATTGGTGTGTGTCTGCCTGGCACGTTCAGGGAAATGCTGCTAAAGACATTATGTTTTCATACAGCACACTGAAAAGTTACATTAAAAAATAATAAATAAATGAGCAAGAGAAACAACATTGAAAAGACATGTCTACACCTAGAAATTACGCACCCAATCAGCATTATTAGGCAACTTTCTCTCCACCAACTTTCTCTCCACATGTCAGAGCAGCAGGAAGAATTTGGTGCTACTGAAAGGTGCTGAGTTGGCAGTCCTACACATCTCTGCCTGGCTAAGCAATGAAATGCGTAAGCCACAGAAGCGCAAACCTCCAGTGTCCTGACAATGCCTGACCCCTTACCGTTCCTAGAAATAATGGCAGAACGCCATATCCTGGAGTTCCAGCTCCTCCCCTGGGATTCTCGGGAAGAATACTCATTTGCTCATGCCACCGGCAGAGAACTCTCCAGCACTGCACTGGGAATCCAGGTACAGCCACCAGAGTAGCAACTCTCAGCTGCCATTCCCTTTAGTTCAGCTGGCATCCTTCCCAATCAAGAAACTTTCTCCTGGCTCCAAAAGCGACTACGCCATAACAAAATACATCTGTACCGCTCGAAATTCATCATAGAAAGCATCGCTTATCTTCTTACCCATGTTGAGTGTGACAGTGATGATATTTAGGGACATGGTAGAATCAGTGATGCTGCTGAACGAAGACGACTGCAAAATACAACAGAAAATTCTCAAGGTTTTAAACGGCTCAGAATAAGACAATAAAAATAATTATTGAGGATTAATTAATCAGGAACTGATTAATAGGTTTCCATTTGGAAGGCATCCACAACCACTGTGGCCACCCCAAAATTATTCTTTGTTTAGAGTCAGTAAGGAAAAAGATCTGCACACAACCTGCACTTTCTCCAAAGACTTGTTTACAAAACACACAGAGCAAGCTCCTAAGAGCTTTCTCAGCTGATCTTTACAATGAATCATTTCTGCCTCCTCGCTACGTGACTGACAGGCAGATGTTTAAATACTACAGTGCCCAATGTGAATTACTATGTCCACGGCTCTTCCCTAAAGAGAGGGGTGAACAACGCAGGATCCTTCAGAAAGTGAGAAGAAAAGACATTCCCCCTCCTCCAAAACGAAATACAAATGTGCTTATCAAGTATCTTCTAAAACATTGCTCCAGGTCTTGTGATGAAATGTGTGCATACTCATTCTTTAATCTGGGAAGACCAGTACTCATAGAACGGAGAAGTATGTCATTTGGGCCATCTTCATTCTGCTCCCGTAGGACTAGCACGGAGAAGGGCAAGAGAACAGATCTGTGATTGCCTATAAACGCAGATTTCTCCTTTCAGCAGAATGCCAGTCTCAGCAATTTACACATCAGATGTCTACCAGCACAGAGCTGCCTTGCCCACCTCAGCCAGCAGCGTAACGGAGGGTCTCCTGCAGAGGCTGGTCTTGGAAGAGACAACAAGAAACGCAATCACTTCCCGAGGAAAGGAGAAAGGGAGAGGAGAAAGGGAGCCTTGACTGTAGTGCTGCAGAACTTCAAACGTTAGAGATTTAGTCCAAGGTAGACCGGAGCCAAAGGGAGCCTTTCCAATGAATTCAACAGGGCATAGCCCTCTTCTGGGTCCCTTCCTAATTTACATGCTACACTCAAAAAATCACGGTTCACCTCCTTGGAAAATTATGATGCCAACCTTACCCTGTCAATCTGCCGCATCCTTTGTTTCCTCCTCCTGCGTTTATGCTTCCGTATGAGCCGGGATGAAGTGCTTTGCTCAGTGGAGCTACTCAACCTGAGGGAAATTGAGAGCAAATGTCAGCTCCGTAAAGCTGAACCATTTGCCTTTCTCTGCACCCTGCCAAAAAAAAAAAAAAAAAAAAAAAAAAGCTGATTCCTGCAAACGCAGGAGAGAGTAAAGCACCCCGACACCGTCAGCGGGCTTGCAGTATATTGCTCGGCTCGTTGCTGAGTTCCTGCTCAATCCTACCAGGTGCTTCTGCCCAGGAGCACAGAGAAGACACCAGCTAAACTCCAGCACGGACTGGGGTGCCATTTACTGACTTGCTTTCTTTTAGGAGCAAGACTGAATGCAAGCCACATCTCACCAGGCACAGATCACCCCCATTTAACCCCCCAAAAGTCAGAGGTAGAACATCTTCCACTACTTTAAAGGTGCTCCTGACTCCAGGCTCATCGAAGAAAAATGCACGCTATAAGAACAGCCATACATTAAACAAGGATTTTACTCTCTACTCTGAGAGAACAACAGACAACCGGGAGAACCTCTTAATATTCATTTTTGTCAGTCTCGTCATGGTGCTGTTATTTTCTTCTGCTGCTATCTACCCTGATAACAGGAACTTAACGTTGGGGCTTGAACTCAATGAAGTAAAGTAGCAACTGATAATAGTTACTACCAAACAGTGACAGAGGATAGCAAATGTGATTTACCTTTACATATTCTGTTAGTTTTATTCTGTTGTGGGGTTTTTTTCAGGCTCTTCAAACTTGCAGAACCTAAACGTGCCACATTCTACATACAAATCCTTAAGATCTCCCTAAGAGTTAGGAATGCCCATCATTCTCATTTTACAGGCAGTGGACTGAGACACAGAAAGACATAAATAGATTTGCCCAAATTAATTTCAGAAGCCTGGAACAGAGCCTAGATTTCAGATATACCAGTGTAACACCACAGAGACATCTCTCTTCTATTTAGTATGTTAAGAATGGCAAAAAAAGACAAAGTAATGCCCCATCATTAACCAAGATTAAAACCCATCCAACCCTATACAACACAAGTAACTGACTGGCACTATCACAAAGAAAACAGTGCCAGTCTTTTTCCCCTGTCTCCATGTCCCTGTCTTCAAAGTTCTTGCATTCCTGCATGTGGCTAGAATACCTCAAGCAAACCTTGGTACCAGCAACTTCAAAAAGGAGCTTGCTGTCATGAGATTACAACCCACCACACCGGGAAACCCATCTTGCATAAAGCAGGTGTGTTTTACTCAAGCAAACGGAGCTGAATATTAGTGCTGATGGAACTGCTTCGAGGGTTTGAATCTCTTTACAATCCCTTTGAGTTCACCAAACTATTTCAGGCATGTTAACCTCACACACTCCTTTTTTCCCCTCCCAGCAAGGCAAATTAATTTAAAGAGCCAAGAGGTGGTATTTTCAAAAAAGATCAAAACGTTGCTAATTCTTTATCTATGGAAACAGCTCACAGCTCCTGGTTTTCTGAGGCTTCACCATTTCAAAAGGAAAAATAAAGAGGTCGCTCAGAGCAGGGTTCCCAAAACTGGGCTTGTTCAACATTCACCACTCTTCTTGAAAGTACTGGCAAAGATCGTACATCTTACGTTTTAGTCCCAATGTTCTCCCTCTTTCTATTTCCTCTCTGATTTCATTCTCCTCTTCTTCTCTATGTCTCATTAGTAGGATTCAGCTAAAACTTTCTAGCACGCACCACTTTAGGAGAATGGGAAGAAAGGCAAGGCATGTTGCCCACATCACAGTGAGCCTGCCTGCTCTTTGAGAAGGGCAGCAAAAAGAAGAGAGGCAAAAAAACCTGGGGGAACTTTTCTGCATAAACACAAGTCAAGCAACAAGATACCTTCAACGACTATGAGAGAGATGTGAGTGCCCTTCTTCCACTGATAAGAGTATGAATTCAGCACTCCAGTCTGCAGACAACCCCCCGCTTACAGACTCTCCTCCCTGCTAGTTTTGGAGACAGCTGAGCTAGTCCATAAGAGAAAGGGAAAAAAAGCTTAAAATTTTATCTGTCTTTTTGGCTGCTATAATCACACCTTGAAGTCATTCACAGCATCCAGGCAATTGATTTTCATTGTTTACACACATACTACACCTACTGCCATATCGTATTTTTGACTTTATCCCAGTGTGCATCACTTAAGGAGTATGCAATACCTCCTGTCACCAACCTTTTTAGAATGGCATCCTCTAATGGTTACTGTGGATAAAGAGAATTCATTAAATCCATACGCATCATTTCATTTATTCGGTTTCCCATTGCTACATCCCTGAAAGGGGCAATGCCTCCGGCTAAACATTGCCTGCTGTATGAAACAATTTTAAGTTAGCAATGTTCACAGAGCAAAGAAAGAAAATGGAGAGAAAAACTATACTGCCAGTCAACCTGCCTGCAGCAGGAGACCGCGAAGGGAATTCACCCAGTGGCAAAGATCTTCCTTCCACTTTCCAGACAACAGGTATTTTATCTGGATAGCAAGTTAGGGAAATGAGGGATAGGAACAGTAGAGGTTCAGCAGACAGTTCACTGAATTTCTTTGTCTCAAGCAGTCTTGGCAATAATCTGGTGCTATGTCATGGCACTTCACATCCTAAGAAGCAAGCTACTTAAAAGTACCTTCCAGTGCGTGTTAGTATGCTTCCTCTGTCAATATTTTTCCTGATCACAGCCAGCACATAAGAGATGACTGCCAGGGGTGACTGGCTATGCCAATTCCTCCCTCCTGCTCTCGAGCCCATCAATACGCTGTTGCTCAGAAAAACAAAGAACTATTATACCCAACTTTTAGTCTCATTTTCTAAAATTGGACTGGGCAAAAATACCTTTTGCCAGCACTGAGCATAGCTAGAAAACAGGATTGCTCTCTGACTCCTTAGAAGAGATGTTTTAATCTACCATCAAGTATGGGACATAATACTTTCATTGCTATCTTTAGAGCGATATAGCAGCAATGAGTTCAAAAAGATGGGCTGGAAAAAAAAAAGAAGAAAAGCCTAAGTACACTGCAGAAAGCAGGCAGTGATGAGGTGATGAAGGTGTGAACAATTAGCTGATACTAGTATCAGCATCTTGTTCCTTCTTCACTTTCGCCGTCCCTATTTACTTTGACAACCTGGGGGTGAGACTACTTTGGAATATTCGTTCCATTTCAATACATGACCGCAAATTTGGATTCCTCTGTAAGCAGTGAACATTTTGAATTTTTCTTTTAAATTAAATTTAAAATTAAATATAGTTTAAATTAAAACAGCAAAACTAGAGTTTACTGGCAAATCTCTAAACTTTTCTAAATCTCTAAATAGATGATAATACGTAAGAAATTAAGTTCCTTCCCACAGTATTTTTTTTTTTTTCATTCTACTCAACATTAGATTGGAAGAATGGAAATCAGTTCTTTAGAAAAGCCACAGTTCGGGTTTAGGTCAAAAGGACAGACAATATGTCAGAGAAGTAACTACTTGAGCTGAAACAGCCTCCCACATTAGTTGCACAAAACTGATGATCAGAAGGCACTGCAGAAACATTTTTGTGTGCTTACACATTGACTTCTATACAGATAAATTTAGAAAAATGTTACTTATTACACCGGAGAAACCATACACAGAGAGCTCGCTCAACTCTGGGGTTTCATCCCTTCTTGGGGGAAGCTGCACAATGACTTAAGTTGCCTTAACAAACCTATATGTAAGTAGAAAGCAAGACAGCTTCTTCTGCAAGACTCCCACATCGTGTGAAAGCGTATTTGTAAACATCAGGTTTTACGGTCTCTGCAATTTCTTAACAAGGAGTCAAGCCTGCATCTATTTTTCTGTGGCTATGGTACACTTCATCATCTCTTCCTGTTATTTCTTTTAAATCCAGAGTTTTAATACATCCTTGCTGAATCATTCATAAACACTGCATCTCTCGTACTCCAGGAGTACCTGGATACTAAATAGCAGCTCAAACCTGTTCTAATGAGGAGTAATATTTTGATCCGTGAAGTATCCCTAGAAATGAGTAAAAGTTGTTATTATTACAATTTGATGGACAAAACAAGAGGGCATATTTGAGCTTTTGGGACAAGCACAGAGATGAAAAACAAATCTGGAATCATAACTACCCGTTTCCTGCACTAGCCACTGGCCAAAACCCTTCTAACTTCTAACAAAACACTTCTAACGGAAGGGCTAGTAAATCCCACAGAAAAGACTTTTACCAAGAAGAATAATAATTTATCCAATCTACATTCCCCAAAATAAGGAAAAAAAAAGGTAGCAATTTGTTAAAGAAACAAAAGGGGAAAAAAAAGCTAACAACTTGTTAAAGAAACCTTATCTATATAGTTTAAAAAGAACTAATGTTAATTTCTTAAATGCGAAACAAAAATTCTGCAAAAAAACCTGCATTTTTTTGCAGTGAATTATTTTAGTTATATTGAACTAAGAATACTAATCACAAGCTGCTGACAATAATCCTACAGCTACAGATGACATATCTGCTGGACCTTTATTTTCTTAACAGAAGACAGAAATCAGACTCTTACTGTAAAGTTCACCATGAGCTCCCTACAATCTGTACCCAAAATACCACCTACCTGCAAATAACACTAAAGTTCAATTCTAGTATACTTTGAAAACAAAGGAAATAAGTTATCGCACTACTGCTTGAAGGGTTCTGTACTGTCAGGTAATATCTCTGAAAAAAATGAATTCACTGAAAGAAAAAAAAATATTCTTTCTCTCTAACTAAATGCAACAGAGCTTCCTTGGACTGGAAATGAACCAACTGTGTTGCACTGCTCCAAGCTAAAATAAAACAAACCAATGTCAAACACACACTCTTAGAAAAGCATCCTCAACCTTACAGCCTCTTTGCTTCCAAGACAGCAGCATCCTTTACATCCGATTTCTTCTCTCAGTGGCCTCCTCCACATACAATCTCCTTTACAAGGCAGGTTCTGATACCAGTGTTCATCAGCTGTTATTAAACAAACTTACCCCCTCCAACCTCTCTTTCCCCAGGCCGCTGGCTCCAGCAGTTCTGGAGCATTGCTCCATCTTCTATTTGCCTGTATTTGCCTCTGAAGTAAACTTCTCCCTGCCAGCACAATCTCTCATCTGCTGGAGAACATCATCACCCTAACACAACAGCATACCTTGGAGCATTCCATTTAGTTGTTCTTCCTGACTAGCTGGCCTGGCAGCTATTCTGTGTGCCAAAAGCTTCTGCCCTAGCCTAGAAAGGAAAAAAAAAAACCCTGCGCAGCAGCTTCGAAGAGTCTCTTTCTTCTCAGGTCAGACGCAGGAAGCTTTACTTTATTAAATATCGAAAGGTTTAGCCTGGGCTAGTATAATGTGCTTCAGTGGCCACCCTGACTGTGCTAATCCTGCCCTACCGCATATCTTGCTGCCATGGAAATTATTAATTTATTTACAAGCAACAAAACCAGCTGCAGGGTTGTTGTTCTTGTGGGATTGATTTTTTTAGGGAGGGAAGGAGGGTTAGAAGCCCTAAAGGCTTTAGGAAGGCTCAGAGTGCATTCAGGTTAACTACTGATCTTGCCAACCCTTTATGCACATGAACATCCAGGTGAAGTACAAAGCATCCAAAAGGCTAATTTTCTGTGTCTTCAGGTGTTGGCAACTTCACTGTAACTGCAAAATAGGTTCTTTAAACTAATTCAGGACCAAATCTTAAATGTTCTTTTAGTTACCCTTTCAAGCCTTTGGAAACACCCAGCCTGTAAACAGAATTTGAAGGAACTGCTGTTCTTCAACAGGTGTTTAAGCTATGACTAACTGCAAGCCCAAATAGATCCACTGAGTTCAATCAGCTAATAACCTGCTTGTAAACACAGCAAATGTTTAAGTATCTCCAGGACGAGCTGTTCTTTGCTGTTCCCATTCTACCTAGAATCTAAGAATATCACGTTGCACCTTATTTGTTTTAGCTACAGGTCTCTATGAACCACCAGATATCTGTAACCTTGTTCTCTAACAATTAACAGAAATCCATAATGGGTTTTCATAGCTCATTTGGATGGACAACAGCTCTAGAGACTCCGTTCAAATGCTGTCACTGCAGCCAGCAAAGGGAAGAATACCAGTTTTGACTGATTTTACATCTTTAAAAACAAGTGTTTTGAATCTGAGAAATTTATTGGCTTACAGAACAACGGAAATATCTTTAGAGGTTAACAAGGATGTCTTGAAATGGAGAGTTTTTCTGTAAAAAGCAAGGAATAATTCACATTCTCTCTGTCTGCACAAAAGGAAAAAATAATTAAGTCATAAATATATGGCATCACAGCCTGCCTTTGCAAAAGCATTAACTTTGATGAATTCCTGTACTGCTCATAGGTCTTAGACTATGCAATTACATAGGAATTCCTTTGCAATTCAGCATTAATGAAGTGCATACTTATTAGGAATCTATGCTGAAGGTATTTTGTTACAATATTCACACCATTACTTCATAAATAGGTACAGTTGCACATCGCTTTGATCTTAAAATGTGATCATTCTTGCTATTAAAAGGAAAGAACAGGAACAAAATTTTTCTCTTAATTGGAACAGTGGCTATAGGCAGCTTGGACAGTGATCCCAATAACTTAGCTTGCTTCTCAGAGCAGTAATTATATACAACATGATGTTATGGATGAATTATCAGTGCTCAAACCATATGTAGCAGAAACAGAAAAGAAAAGAAAATTTTAAAAGGGAAAGAAAAAGGGGGGAGGGAGGCGGGGAAGAGAAGATATAAATCTTCTCATCTGACCAGTCAGTGTGTTTCAGGAAAGCCTGGAAATAGTCAAGTGGCTGGGAAATTGATGCAAATAGTATTTAACAGCTCACTTGCTATGCCCATGCCCTACCTGCTTGTGTTGTCATCATCATCAGAGTCAATGAAGCTGCTGGATTCCAGCTCGCTGCTCATCATGGTAGAAGAGCTGTCATAACCAGGAGGGTGCTCGCGGTGTCTGTCCAGTTTCGGATGGCCATTGATCCGAGGGACTGTAAAAACAAAACAAATGGAGTATTACCAGGCAAAGAGGAAGAGCAAGGAAGAAGTGGCACAGTGAGCAGCACGACAATCACACTGACAGCTGCAGACAACTCTGCAGGAGCATCCCTGTGCCAAAAGCAAGCTCTTTGCAGAACCTGATGTCATTCAATGGCTGGAAAGCCTACTGCCCTGGCTGGCCTGCCTGCCTACCTACCTTTTTCCATTTCTCTGTGGCTCTGTTCATGGGCAAGCCATAAACAGATCGAGGCAGAAGTAGCAGGCATGAACAAGCACTATAATGGTACCAGAACATCAGTTAGAATGGCCATGAGAAGTTGACGTCAATAGGAAGGTACCTATGAAGATGTTGGAAAAGCAGCAGATAACACAATTTGAGTTTGCTACGGATAGGCTTAGCAGCACAGAAAACATTAAACAACATGACTTGATGAATTCTATTAATATCTCACCAATAAAACCACCTTTCCCTTGAGCAGTGCTACGCGTTCCTGTTCCCAAACCCTCACCAGCCTGTCTGGGCAGTACAGCTATATCAAAGTCACATTGTCCTGACCATTCCACATGCGTAAGATGCTTCAGAACAATTTCTTACTAATCCCTGGCTGTGCCAATGTTGTCAGACACACAAACATTCCTGATCACCCCCTCAGTGAGAACGCCATTTACTTGAAGGCAGCGGTGATTCATCTTTTTCTAGAGATGTTTTATGGATTTTCCTCTGCAAAGCAAACTCCTCTGCCTGCTTCCTTTCAATGACCTCTCATTAGAAGACTCAGAATCTCTAAGTGCTCTATTTTTGCCAAGAATATTCCTTTCCCTGAAACAAGAAAGGCTCTGCTTGATAAGGCACCTGGTGAAGAAATAAACATATCAGGCTTCACAGACAGACTGATATTTTAAAACGCACTCTCCAGACTCACACTTCCCTCCCCTGTCCAAAGGATCTGCTCTTCAATTACAGAATAGAAAACCTTCATAAAGGAGGAATGTCTGCAGCAGGAATTGTATATGATGCTGGGCAACTGTACACATCCAAAGTTAATTGATAGCTCTTGCTAACTACTACAGTACCATGGTTTGAAAAACCAAGAGCCACCCTAAACACCTGGCTATGAAGCCCACCGTGGCTAGCCTTCGCTCCTCTGTTTCAAAATGCTCAGCAGTGAGATAAAAAAACCCAAACCTGATTTGTTTTCTTCCTGCCTGAGGAACATGGGCCTAATTATTTATGTCCATACAGGATTTGAAGAGATTCTGTAAAAGGTAACAGACATCTGTAAGATCTCTTCTGAATCTAAACCATAAATTTATCTCCAAAGTGAAATAACTGAGTAAGGCTGTAACAAATTCTCCTGCTACGTCACTTCCATATCCCGTTTGATCACCCATCTTCCAGACACCTCTACCAGCACACAAAATAGGTGTGAAAACACTTAAGATGGCTCCCTCAAGATGACCAAACCTTCTTCCAAGTCACAAAGCAAAACCAAAGCCCCTTCCCCCCTGCAACAGCACCAAGCTTTGGTTGGAAGAGCACCTGAACAGTACCAACCCTTCATCTCCCTTCCCGGAACTGATACTGGTTTTTCATCCTGCCGTACGCTGAAGGGCAGCCGAGATGGTACCGGTTCTTCAGGCTATGAATCCTCTTCCAAAACCAGCACATGCTAGCAACGGTGAGGCAGGGACCCACTGCTGTCCTCCAGGAGCTGCCTCCAAGCCAAAGGCTGGGTGGTGTTAAAAAAATGAAGCTTACCGGGTTTCGGTTCCAGACTCTGCCTCCAGAGTCCCTGACCCCTAGCATTGCCATCTCCCACCGCCCCGTGTGTAAAACCGACAGAACAGCATTTGCCAGAGCTTTTTAGGCCACGTGTTCTACAGTACAGAAATCCTCTCCTCCCAGAATGTGGCCATCACGACTACCCTAATGTGCTCCCAGTACCGGGTGGTAAAACCAGATCGCACTGAAAAACTATTCATCAGCTTGTCAACAGCATCTCACGACTGCAGAATGACAGCTCTTCAGAGAACAGTGGGGAAAAAAGCATTTAAAGGCTTTTTTATTCATCGGTTTCCTCAAACTCTACAGTCCAATGTAAAGTGGACGTTGACTATTAACGTGCTTCAGCCGGTACCACAGATGATCAGGTGAACATCAAGTACCTTCAGGAATCCCACATCCACACTGGAACAGTCTCCTAGCTCTGCCTTTACACTAAAATCTAAGGAGCAGCCAGCTATGCTTGCATATGCCAGATGTATCCAGATAAACAGAAACAGAGGCTGGCCCAATTTTACTCCTAAAGCTGGCACGAACACCTCTCTCAACCAGACAGCGTAGGAACAGATGCAGCTGTTGATGGCATCGTTACTGAGGAGGTGAAGACTACTCTGCATTGTTTCTTCTCATCAGGAACAGGCAACTTGGACCTTTGAGAGTCAAGGTCAAGTAATCCATGAATTACAGAGTCCCTCAATGTCCAATCCTGGCTACTCGTCCAGGCTTTAATTTTTTTTTTTTCGTAAGTCGCTTTCATCCACAACAAAAATGGGAAAAAAAAGAAGGGAAAAGACATCCAAATTCTAAACCTGAGAAAACAGCGCTTTTCAGCAAATTAATAGGCTTTAGACAGAGTTCTGTCTTTTAAGACTAAAGAGAACATCACAGACTTCAACAATTAAAATCCCTCCTTTTTGTGTGTTACAAGTCTGGTTTTAGGTCTTTATGTAGTGCAGCCTAGAGTCCAAAATATTTCATTTGATCTGGAAACCTGGCTGACAATCACAGCACTGGACAAATTCAACACAATCTCTTCAGCCTCAGTTTAACCACAAAACCAAGCCCAGCCACCTTCCCATTTATTTTTCGTTTCTACGCAGTGAAACATCAGAAACCGTGGAGTGAATTAAAGCCTCTTATTCCAACAGATTGCATAATCTAAATATGCATTCATTGGAAACAGTACTGGAATGGCTAACGACTGACACTGGCACCAACAGCCAGATAACTTTCAAGGAACCAAAGCATCCCATGCTCTCATCACATGAACCCCCTGCATCCCTCCTAAACACACAGCACCTTTAAGCCTGATTTCAGGAGGAATTGCTGGCTTGCGAGGACATCATCACCAACAGATCACTGCGATGGACCACTAGAACACACAAGGTCTGCACGGTTTTCCTGAAGAGGGAACAGCAACCAGAAAAAAGGTGGGGGACATGCGTAGAGCATGGTTTGGGGCAGTGCTGGTGATTCTGAGTTATAACGGACACTCACCTAATGAAAATCCCACACAGTCCCAAGCAACTTCGAGTTGGTTGCTGATTACTCGATAGTCTGGCTTCCACTGGCATCTCTTTTCTGACTTCAATAAGAAGCAACAGCAAATCTTAGAAATTAGCTAGCTAGCACACAATTTACAACAAATTTATTATCTTTGTTCCTTCCCGGTTTAAAATTTTTATTTTTCATAGAGGAGTGTTATAAAAGCTAGGACAGATGGAAGTCAGAACATCAGCCATGGAGAAAACTGACTTACATTTCTCCACTTGAAAAAAACCATTTTTTTTTTTTAACTGTGCTTGTTTTTCCTGCCTTCCTCTGCTACTCCTCACTTGCAACTTACAAAAGTAATCACATCAATGTTGGGTGAAAATGCTGATTTCATCTGGGGAAGCCGACATTAAACAGAGCCCTGCTATTAAAAACAAGCCCCTGTCAGAAGCAGCTATCCCAGCTCTGACTGGGGGGTAGCAGATTACAGAAAACAATGACTTGGATTTTATCCACATTTAGCTGGTATAAATAGGAAGCAAATTTGGGCAGCATGCTTCTCTCATCAAAGATCTTTTATTTACGTTTGGCTTTGATTATTATTAAGTATACAGCCCAGAAAGAAAGTTGCCAGCATGATTTTGTCATCTTTCTCTGCAAAACTAGTCTGTTTATGCAGCTGGGGAGGGTGGGAGGGTGCCTCTGGATATCAATAGGTGGGTTGTCTGAAGTGCCCACCAGAAATCACCAGTCCTGGCTTTCCCACTGCAGGTCATGACTGGTAGACAATGTAGATCCTTCATTCCATTCCAAGTGGGTGGTCTAAAAGCTTTCAATCTTGTGGCCCCTTCCACTCTAAAAGTCCATTTTGCATTCACTTCTCTGCTGAGAATTCTGGATGTCATCAATCAGGGGCCGTTAAAAGTAGGTATCTACCAAGTGCAGCCTCCAAACTCTCACCCAGACCTTGCACAGCTGGCAGCAAGGATTGCTACGAAACCAAGATATGTTTCAAAGTGTCACATCTCATCCGCTGTGGGCTATTTATTCAGAAAATATTTGTCCTTAAAAACCTCTATGAGCAGATCGCTATTTTAGTGAATTTGCAATTCGGAGTCCTTTGCCTAATACCTTCAACAGATAAAACTGGCTGTAACTCACCTGATTTGTTTTTCCTGACTCCAGCTACTGGACACCACACTCAGCAGTTGTGTGTATTTTCACTCCTAGTAAGAAACTTCCCAACTCCAAATCGGAATTTGCTTCCCGCTAGCATCCGGAAAGACCATTCTCATGCCGACCTGAAGCAAGCTCCCTTCAAAATTTAACTTTGTATCTATGGCACTAAAGAATAAACTAAGGTGTCCCCCAGCTCTAATTGCTTAGCACTGGGCTCAAATACCAGCTTTCTAACTGCATTCTGTGTTCTTGTAAGTCTTATTTTGCGTGTGTTCTTATAAGAAATGCTCTTCTGCTGCTGCTTGACCTACGATACATGGATTACAGCACAGCAAGCACATACAACATGCCGTGATTATTTTGCAGTCTACACTGATGGGAGCTGAAACCTCTTTGGCTTCCCGGAACATCCTACACTTTACATTTCCCCAAAGTACATGTTCGCTGTTGTTTCAGAGACTATAAACTTGAAGCCAGGACTTGTGCTCCTATCAGATGGACCAGGACTACTAATCCCATGTCTAACACCGAGTCTCAAACAGTTTCCTCATTCATTATTAGATGAATAATTTCTCTCACACAGAAACTTGACCAGTTCACAAGCATTACGAAGAATTAACGGCCCACATCAATGCTCTAGGCTCTATAGTTCTCAGCAAGGAATTTCCACACAGAGGACAATTTAAAGACCAGACAAAATTTGCAACCAGCTGAAGGCTGCCTCGAACACGCTGTGCAAAACCATGCCAGTGGAGTGCCTTTTTTAGCATTCTGCCTTTCAATGAAACAGCAGTACCTCTACAGCACCTCTGTTACACCGCTAGATCACCTGCATCTGGCAGTGAAAACACCAAACTTTCACTCATTTGCTTTTCAACTCAAGCAAAAAAGTTTAGAAACCTTTTTTAGTTTAGAAAACTAAAGAGAAAGTTTAAGACAAGTGATGCTTAGTGCTCACCAAGGATTTTCCAGCACCAAGAGAACAACCAGCAATACAGAGGGAGCCAAGGTGTGGAAATGGCTTCCAGAGGTATTTTCCCCTCCAGCCTGGGCATTTTCTGCGTTTAACCAAAGACTAAAGAAATTGCAGCTCGACACAATGCCACGGCCTGTATATGAGGTATGTCTGAACCACTGCCTGTCCCCGCAGGGATGCTCTACTAACGCCGAGGACTCGCATGGCTGGAACGCTGCAAACTGTGCTGTACGACTCGCTTGAGAGCCTACAGGACCACCAGCAGTCCGGAGGGCTTCTGGCAACGGTCCCTTTTCTGTGCAAAGGCAACAGAGCTCGTGCCCAAGGAATCAAGGGCAGCACCTGTGCTGCAGCTTATAAATCCCAAGGAATACTCAGAGCAACGGGTCCGATGTGGCAGGACCCAAATTCAAGAGACTGGATTGCATCCAGCTGAGGATTGGATCAATGCTACAGGACATTAGCATGGACATAAACTCCCCAAACCCAATAATTACCACCCAAACTTTCACATACCCTTTAGATCTGGTCCTTATCATCTCATTTTTATACTGAGTTTTTTATCTCCGTTTCCCTGCACAAAATAAGGGCACTGACTGCTTAGAAACTTCAGCTGAAATGAACATTAATACCTACAGCGATACATGCGGGGCTGTGCTTCTGGATAACATCTGACTGGTTCCAGTGGCCTCAGCAGGTGGTGACGCCACTTGTGACAATATCTCCTACTGGGAGCGGGTCTCAGAGGGGAACGCTGCTGTGAGCGGAGCTCCTGTTGCCTCTCCTGCTGTGGCTGTCTCCTACCAAAACACTTCAAAAACGTGCGAGTGACCATTTCCCTGCCCAGGCTGTGCCCACTTCGTGCACTGTGACTATCACTCTGTCCAAGTCCAACCAGCGTATCCAGATGTACGTGGAGCTTCCCACAAGTAGTTATTTTTCACGCACAGTGTGAGAGAATAAAAGAGCCAGTTGAGGGCTCCTGCTGGGACACTGGAAAATTCCATGTCTGAAGACTCAAAGATTATGAAAAATACTATGTATTTTTGCATGCTCTTCCTCCATGACAGAATCCCAGGGAGGCCTGTGCCCAAGAGGCAGCACATCTGGTAAGCAGTGTATCTTGAAGGACTGGGGAAATAGAACAAAAATAATTTGCATTGACTTTGCCAGTTGCCACTCTGCCATTTCCACAACACACTCTGTAATCGCATCTGCTGCTACAAGTCACATTTTTCACGGATCAGTTCTGAAAATCCAAATCCTTTTACAGCCACATTTTTAATGGGATCCTGTTATACAACATAGCACACTCTATCCCAATAAACCACACATAAACAGACCCTTGGAATTTGCATAATTACTTTTTAGAGTATAGTCAGGCTACTAGAGATTATACTGATCTGGGGATTCTTTTAAATCATGTCTTATTTTAAAGCACTACAGAAATGTATCTCAGATCTAAAAACTTGGTTTTCCAGTCTCATAACACTCGTCTTTCTTGGAGACAGAGGTGAAGGAATTTTTCACCAATAATAATAAAAAAAAACCCCACGCACAGACGTGTGTTTCTCATCATTAAATTCCATATACTTCTGCTAGCGTCTTTACCAAGAGTAAAATGTTTCTCAGCTTCAACCCAAGGTAAATGCTGATGATGGAACGACTCTGCTTGTTCTGGAGAAAGTCTAAGGCAGACAGATTGTTCTGTCAGGACACAAACCACTTAAAGCAGCAACACTAAAAGTTCACAAGGTCTAAACATGGGTGTCATCATCAGCAATGGTGAGACAGACAAGTTTCACAGAATCAGTTGAAGTTTGCCACATGGCAAATGGCAGCCACGCTATAAAAATTGATGTCGGGTCTCGTACGTGTACTAGCTGAGATTCACCGAGACTGGTATTTTAAGGTCTTCACGCAGAATCAGGAATGGAGCACACCTTGGTATCAAGCAGAAGTTTCTGTTTGTTCTGGTGAAACCTGTGCTTGACTTACAACTGATAGAACTTTCTTTCCTGTACCTAAATACCCCCCAACCCACCTGCCCGGGCGTTACCGGTGCGTACTCACACCCCGCAGCACAGCAGCAGTGTTTGCTGAATTACTGACTTCTTACCAAGGAACAAAAACGTCAGAAACTGTGAAAATTTGCAGCTTCCATGCCATTTCACAAGGACTCAAGGCTCAGCCATTCAAATGTTACAGAAACAGTTTCGTGTCCTTTGACGGGGTCTTCAGGACAAACACCAACGAAATCAATACAGCTTTAATTTAGTAAGACAGCACATTTAAAAAGATGATCCTTCCAAGTGATATTACAATTGCATCATAAATATTTTTCAAATCCTCATTTCCCTGAAAGTTTTTTGTTAGCCTTTCTTCCCAGTTGTTCCTCAGAAGTGTAAGGAATTAGGACAAAAGCAAGATGATGATATTTTGTGTAAATTAGTGTTTGCTTTTAGTGTCATTAACAGCAGCAAAGTTTAACATTAAAATTCTCATATGGTGTTAGTACAGATGCGGTGTTACCGCAGATGCTAAATTAGTACCACAAACGCTAGATTTAAAACAGATTTACCATATTTGCTCAAGATTTTCACCTGAGCTCTTCAAAAACTAAATGTCCTCTAACATCATCCAGGTTTTGTCATCTGACTGGGAGACTGTCCCACTATTTATGGATTACTTGGGTATGAAGGAATCCATTTTTTTTAATAAGTCTCCATGAAGTTGTAATGCTTCATAGGGAACAGCATTTTGAAAGGGTACCTTTGCTCCTTGAAAAGTTCACTGTCTCTAAAGCTGAAGGAATCGTCTCTCCCCTTGGTTTTTCCCCCAGACTATGGTCATCTTCAGTCATGCCGAACACCCTGGGATGCTTCCCCCATCCGAGAGCTGTCTCCTGCCGCTGGGCAGCATCATCCTGCTTTTCTGCCAGTCCAGAGCGCAGCCGGCTCCCCTGCAGCCCCACCGATCCCAGCACAGCGCCGGGAGCTGCAGCAGCAGGGAAAGCCGTGGGGATCGTGCCCGGGATCGTGCCTGGGGGCTCCCCCGCCACCTCAGCTGCATGTGGGCACCGACCTTAGAGTCCTTCCACCGAGACTGGGAACTGCTGACAGAAGTAAAACCCTCCCCTGCGGATGATGCCTTTGGGGGTGGGCAAACTACAGCTACTCCTTGAATGACCTGGGACAAATTCTTCCAGCGGGAGCAAGGCTGTCCTTTAAAAATAAACAAAACAAAAAGGACAGTCCTACTGACACGGGAGCTGGAGTGGCAGGGTATCATGTTCCCAGTATACAAAGAAAACACAAAGCACGTGTTTTTAGGGTTGTCTTGTAGGTTCAGGAAACCCACCAGAAAGAATAAGCAAAAACTTTGTCCCATCCCATCCCTGTCTTCTAATGGGGAAGGAAAGCAAATTGCTCACGTGTAAAGCAGATTGCGGCAGCAGGCGTCACACACCACTCAGGGGACTAGACACAGATTTACAGGGTGTTTTCAATGGTCCTTGGATTCGTCACAGGCGTTAGGTACAAAGAATAGAATCACAGACTCATTTCGGTGGGAAAAGACCTTTAAGCCCATCAAGTCCAACCATTACCCCAGCACTGCCAAGCCCACCTCCAAACCATGTCCCTGAGCACCGCATCCATGTGGTTTTTAGACACCTCCAGGGATGGTGACTCCACCGCCCACCTCCCTGGGCAGCCTGCGCCGGGGCTTGAAAGAAACGGACGAGTTGAGATGGATGAGTGATGGAAGTGCTGTGTGTGTTTTGTCTGCCTGCCGTGACTCAATCTGACGGGGATTTTGCTGCCTGCAGCAGGACTGCACCTGGAATGCAGCACTCAGATCTAAATACCACATCAGCAGGAATCTGCTGGCACCTTTAAGCCCATTCCAAACAGACAAAGCAATGGCCAAAACACTGTGAACACAGGTTTACAGGAGGAAATGGAAATGACCTTAAATCAGTGCCTTTTGAAACATGGTGGCGATTTCTAAGTTTGTTTCTGCGTGTCACATCCAAGCCACAAACTTGGTCCCACTACAGAGGTGCAAAGGAAAGATCCCAACAAAGGAAAAACCTGTATTTAACTGCAGTTTCCCTCCCCTTTCCTCTTTAATTCTTAACATCTCTGCAGTGACTTAGTTATATCAAACATAAACATCATATTATTATTGTTGTTATTGTTATTATAATAACTAAATACCCTTATTATACATACATACGTATATTTTTTAAGGCTTCTGATTAGCAATGTGTTAGCCTACCTGTGTAAATTAAAACTTCATTATATGGCTTTTCTCATATTGTTCAATATAAACCAAGAATGGAAGTGAATTGTTCTTTGAGCGCTGTTAAAGGTCCCCTTCATTGCTTCCCTACAAGCCAGTGCACAGCTGGATTCAGCTGGAACCGGGATGAGCGAACAGGTAAGGAGAAGGGTTTGTAGTCTCATTTTGCAGATCTGAAGATGCACGTCTGAGATCAACTTCCATATTTCTAGATATTCCAACTAAAATACACCGGGTTTATATATTAGATCAGAAGAGCTCACTATACTAATAACGCCTCCAGTTTACATTTTTTCCCTTTCCTTTTTCCAGCTCTATCTTCCCTGTTAAATTTTAAACAGAAAAAATGGGTTCAACTTGACATGTTTCCTGTTTGAACTAAATCTTCTTTATGGAAAAGCTCCTATACGCTGCTACAATAGATAGAACAGGCTTTACCAGTATGCAAATACACTTCAGTTTTAGCAACACTTTATACCTCCCAAACAGCACCAGGTATTGGCGTTCGCAGGAAAGGTTTGCTTACTTGAATTCACGGGGAACGTTTGCTGTGTAATTAAGGTGTGCATTGAAATCCATCAAGATTTTGTAATCTCTCTACCCATTTAAAATTCCCTTTTCTAAGTTTTTCCAATTTAGAATTTGTTTGAGGGGTGGGGGTTGGGAACCATTATTAGAATTGAGTGAGTACTTTCACAAACCATGATTAGAAAGGTTTTATTCATAAAATGCTTGCATGTATCCAAGTGCTGAGCCTAAACAAGAATCAATCATTCTCTGCTCTGGCTGAACGCCTGTCCCACTAATAACAGGACTTTCTGCCCTGCTGGCTCCCTGCTCCTGTTTCTTCATTACAGGATGACAGAGTTCACCGAGACTGTCTGACAAAAGCCTTTCAATGTTTCACAGAGATTAGAATAAAGCATGGCCTAGGAGGTTAAAATACGTCCTCCTTGACTTCTGTCGAGCCCTGCCTGAGGGACAAAGGCACATCAAAGTGCTAAAGCAAATCAGCCTTGAAAGCGGAAAAGAGCGGAGCAGCATCTGCTCAAGGAGGCTGTAAAGAGGGTCCTGTGCCACTGCGGGGAACCAGGGTGGCAGTGTCCCAGGAAGAAGCCAGAGCCAAGCTCCCAGCTAAGAGAAAAACCAACAGAGCTTCCAGTCACCACTGATGCAGAGAGTCTCTACCTGTTATGGACAGGAAAAACATCACCACTTTTTCGATGAAGGCTTGCAACCCCATCCGTGCAGCTCGCTGCTGCGTGCAGGGGTCAATCTCCGCTACGTAAGCACGGAAGGATGAGTATTACAATGTCTGCTCCTGCTTGACGCTTGCTATGCATGCTATATATACCCCTAGACCCTGACCTGTCCAGTGCTTGAAATTCCCTGGAACCCTTCAACAGCCCCCCTAACCCCTCCTAACCAGAGAAAGGCTCCAAGACATTGCCATAGGGTAGACTACGAGCAGTACCGACGTTCCTGCTCTCACAGGCACACAGTCCTACGCTGCCAGTATCCCATGGCATGGCCATCTGGGCACCTCAAACCTTCAGGGGTTCACCAACCACCTCATAGTTGTTTACACGTGAGAGAGTCTTTAAAGAGCAACCACTGTCGCAAACTGCATTTTCAGCTACCACTGTTTAAGTTCCTGCTGCCATTGCTTTGTAGTCCCAGCCCTTTTTTTGTTCAGATTCCTTGGCATGCACTATGGTAAAGAATACATACGCTGCAGCAAGGACTGGAAATCTGCAACAGCTCCTCTTCCCAAACCTGTGGGGATCCTACAAGTGTGTCCACATTCAGAGCTCCTGAAAGCATAGGTCATTATCCAGCATTTTTCAACTGGCTGCACAATACTGAAGTTCACCCCACAGCAAACCCAGTGTTGAAACACTAGTGTCAACACTTGACATCTGCAGGCTTGTCAGAAACCGAGCAGGAGCTATAAAACATTCTCTAATGTCAAAGAAAACTTGTCCCTTAATTACCTCCCTAATTAGAGCTTCCACAGTCCCCTTTCCCACTCCTCCTCAGGAAAGTGACATGGGAGCTTTGTTCTACACAGCACGGGGTCCCAAGAACATGTGCCAGGCAGACCTCCCACATTTCTAATTAAGATCCTCACTCTACTTTCACTTAATAGGACTTTGTCAACTTTCCAAAGCAACAAGGACTTTTGTTGCTTTAAGAGAGAAAGTGAAGCTCTGACATACTGACAGCTCAACTCTTTCAGACTAATTTTAGATGAAGCTAATGCCAGGGATAGATTTGCTACTAATTAGTGTGAAAGATGATCAGGAGAAGACGTATTCCCCAACACATACAAAGCCTCTTTGGATACAAAGCCTTTAAAAAAAGAAATCATTTCTCTGCATATGCTGCCTTGACAATATAACCATCATTATACCTTTATACACATATATATAGATATATATACACACACACACACAGAGTAGCTTTGTCCATGCTTACCTCACAGGGCTCATCCTTCTCAGCTAGTTCACTTTATTAAGCTCACTGAGAATACAGCAGCAGTATCAGAGCAAAACCTCTTTCAATTTGCACTTCTGGTGTGCAACCCCATGCTTGGAACATCAGAATAATACAGCAAATTTAAACTTAGGCAATTCCCTGGAGAAAAATTACATCTATGCTTCTCGATCCTTCATGGTTTCCCGAGCTTTACTGAGCATCTGTGGATAAGCGGTGTGTGCTTTGCATGCATGACATCATACACCATTCTGGTTCCCAGCAGCAGAGAATGGTGTATTAAAACTTACTGAAAAGGAACACAGATGAAAAGCTGGAGACTGTATAAGCAAGCACTCGTGCTACAGGTTAACAGGTCGGTGCACAAATAACCGCAGCCCCGGCAGAGGAATGACATAAAGCTTTTTTTACAGCGTCAAACAGCTATAAATCAGGTCCAGGAGCAAAGCCCGGAGAGCAGCTTCCCCTAGCACCTATCAGGCACTCAGTTCGATGCAGAATTTCAGCACATACTTCAACGATGTAACTGAGGTTGACCAAAATCACTTGGATTTAAGTAGACTTCCCTTAAAGTTAAGCAGGTGCTTAAGTGATGAAAGACTCAGCAACAAAACCAAGAGCATCGCACGGCTGATGAGGCTGGGAGCAGGCTCTGCTGATGTGTATTTGGACATTTAGAGTAGGTAAGGAAGGAAATTAGTGATGCATTGATAACTGCCCCCCCTGGCCAGCCTTCCTCCCACTCTCCATTTAAAAGGAAAACTCACGCTAGGCAGGATTCATCCGAGCCACTGCTGTTCCCTGATGCCGTGAGCTGTGCAGCGCTACCACAGAAAGGCTTCTAGGCATTGGCATGGGACAGATTAAAAACCTCCTCTCAAGCACAGCAAGATCCAGGGTGATAATTCTTTTGAAACTACATCCCTTCTCACTTTTCTCCCTATCTCTGGCAGACGTTTCACCACAAAAATTATAAATGCACTTTCATAAACTTTTTTCCAGATCAGCTTCCCTTATGATTTTCTTAGTATCTGAAATGTCACATACTCTCAAACGCACATCGATGAATGAAGGAGTTTCATTATGTTCCTCAGCCCATTCCATTCTCTTTGTATGTATATTTTTGAAGACACAAGCATAGGAGCATCAGTGGCTATTTATTGCCTCTGGTCTTAAAATAATTTAAGGAAAATGGGTGGAAGAGCTGGCAAATGCCCTAGCCTGTGCTGTTATCAGAGTGGAACCCCGGTCTAGTAAATCACATCCTCTCTGCTGCAAAATTCTTCTGCATTTTCAATGGAAAGAGGTGCAAAAACTTTGCCAGACTACCAGGTGTGTCCCACATCTTCTGCCTGCAGTATGCCATCAATATTTATAATGGCCTCTGTATGGAGGAATATAATTGCCCATTAGCAATTCAGCAGAAATAGTTTTTCTGTGATGAGTAATCCTACAACAATGAAGCAAAGCATTTGTCAACAATCCGCCCATGATACCACAGTTTTAATTATCAGCCATCAGAGAATCTGGCTAGTTTACCAACACCCAGACTCCTCAAACCAAAACTGAAGGCCTCAGTCAGAAACCTGTTGCAGTTCAGGCACCGACTGTCAGACTGACCTACCCATGTTTTCCAGTCTGTTGTACAATTAGGAAAAAAAAAATGTGCAAATTAAAATGGAGGCTAGGACAGAAATTGCAAAGAAACTGGTTTAACTCTTTAAGGAGTTCAAATTTATTTTTTTTCCTAGTATCAACAGTAGCTACAGAGGAAAACTCCCTTTTTCCCATGCCTGTTTTCCCTGCCAGCTTTTGTCTCGCCTGTTTCCACTATCAGCTTTTCAGGGCAAAGCATCTGTCTGTTCTGAGCTCTCCATATAAAACTTTGCCCTGCGAGCATTTTGAATAGCTGTCACTGCAAAACAAAGAGGAAACAAGTCGGCAATAAACATTTTTTAGTTCATACACTGTCCTCATGCACAGACACACAAAAATGCTTAACCCTTCAGCTTCTTGCCAACTCATTCCTACCCCTTTCCCACACCATTACTCCCCCCCCCAAAAAAAGAAAAAAAAAATTGCATAGACCAATTATTTGAGCATTAAACTGGTCTTTTTATGAATTAAAATCTGTGATTTAAGAAAGACAGGGATGATGCTTTAAGGACTCCACTGCTATGTAGAATGACTGGGGAGCAAAAATAGGTCCGTGGGTCTAACCCTTAGTGAGAAGGAATGAAAGGCTGCCCACAACTAATGGTACCTGTATAGCTCATTACCAAGTATTATTTCAGTCTTTCTAAAAGATGAAATTTAAATCCATTTGGGAGATTAAGATGAAATTCGCTCCTACTCATGATGGAGCCATGCAGTGGGGGGCTGGAGGGCATTTAAGGGAAAACTAGCAGCCAACTGAAAAGGAAACTTGTGTCATGCTCTGAAAACGGCAGTGATCCCTAAACACCAGGCTGACAGGAGAGAGGTTTTTCTGCATAGTTAGAACTCTGCTTTTCTGCTTACATTTACTTTGAGATATTTTCATTTTACCTACATTCCCAACAGATCTGTTTTGCTTCCCTTCTCGTCCCTGCCCTGGGGTTTTCCCAAGTCAGAGCAAGAACCTCATTCTGTTGAGCCTCCCAGTTCCACAGTGACTGGGGATCAGTGGAGCAAGCTTGCTTGACCTGTACAGGTTTTAGTTCACTGTGTCTACACCTATGCAGGTCCCAAATGGCTCATTAGCACCTTCTCTCACTTCACCTTGTTTGAAACAAATGCTATAATACACTCGTCAGTTTTTCCTTGTGGAACAGGTACTTCTTGCCCTTTGCAGAACATCCAGGGATATCCTCATTGTCAGGGTGGGTAAATCTTTGTCATTCACTTTATACCATTAATAAGCTCAAACAGTTACAAACACTATGTGGCACATGTTGCTGTACAGCTTGGTGAGCTGGCAGGACCGTACATATGTCTTGGCTACTCTAATAATACCTATGGAACAAACCTATGAGTAAGGCAGCGCTCCAAGGAAGATCCCTCACCCTGCCTCTCTGTGAACTACCAGAGCTGTAATTTTGGTATTATTTAAACAAGTCTCTACAGGACAACATCAAACACCCTAAGTGCATTTCCTTTTCTCTGCTGGGAAAGGAAGATTTACCACTAGTTCATAATGACAAGCGAGCGCACAGCTTCTGCCCCTGAAGTAACTGTGAGCCAGGTGTCACAACCTCCCTGCCCTTCTTCCACCCCTCTCCCCCTTTTCCCATTTTCCACCCAACTGTGCCCCAAGCAAATAATACATGAAGACTCAAGAAAAGCATGGCTCTGCTAACATGCGACCATTGTTATGAAGAAGCCTTAAAATCCTTCTCCAGGAGAAGACTGTTTTACTTTTTTTAATCTTTTTAAGTGGCAGTTCAGGATATAGTGCTGAACTGTGCAATTTGGAGACGTGCTTTCAACTGAAAATAACACACTGGTTGTTTCGGGTTTTTAAATAAAATATTCTGAGCACAGAAACACTGTGGACATTAAATAATATATTTCATGAGACCAAAATGATACAGCAGTGATCCCTGCTTTATGCACATTAACAAAACACCTCTTGCTCACACCTTTAGCCTGCTTCAGGTAGGAGGCCTAAATTGTTTTGAGAACAGGTAATGTTAGCATTGCTGAGTGACATGTTCTTGCCTGAGTACAGCTTAGGCTGACATGAGAAGGAGGAATTGTTATCCCATCTCCATCTAAAGGGAAAAGTATGAATTAGTTGCGGACCACAAGCAGGCAGAAACTCCTGCGCTTGAACAATAAATAGCAGACGAGCAATCTCGACTCTGTTCCTAGACTAGACATGCAACAAACAGCTCTTTTGCCACGGATGTCCACGGCAAAACATGCATTGGCACAAGTTTAAACCAATGTTAAAACCAAATCACCTTCTAACATTCCTCCCATAACAAGTTTTTAACACAGCACTGTCAGGAGATTCTGCCTCTTTCTGTGATTTCCCAAAGGAATTTGCAGTCGGATTCCTGCAAAGACAGCTCTCTGCTCCACCCACTGAGTAATTTCCCTTCGCTCTGAGTCAGTTGCAAGTTGGGAGGGTTAAATGAACAAAAAGACACCTGCCTCTAACACACAGTATATAACTTCTGGGTTTCTAACTGGAGGCAAATACTTTAGTGGGTGGAGCTGTGAATGAAGCCTGTGATGGCATCTCTTGGGCCTAAGTATTCCATATTTTGGACCATTTTAAACTCAATGGGTGGCACCTATTAATTCTTAATTAAGCCTAGAAATTCTTGCCTGGCAACAAATGAAAAAAAACAAGCTTACTTTGATGTACAGACTAGAGGCAAGGGATGAAGTTCTGTAGTTTATATATGTCCTTTGTGTCTATTTATGTACAAAAAAAGATCTTGAGAGCCAATGCGCTGTCGTTATACCAGCATAAAACACTACCGCTGATCCAAGCCCAGAGAAATCAACTTACATTATTTCAGAGTATTTTGGCTCACATCTTGCAATGTTAAAATACTAAGACTCTCAAACTGTCTACCCTGCAGACTCCCAGCACATCACACAGTGTGTTCTACCTTTAAATGAGCAAACTTGAATAATGGAGGCAGCCTAGCTGTGACAGTATGGAGCTCAGCATTGGGTGTCGTTATTCCTCTCCAAGCTAATCATCTTCTAACACTATAGAAAGTTCTGCATATTGTCAAAAAGAATCTCTCTGACACTTTACTGTAGGCTGTCTGACATCTTAGATGTAATATGTCTGACATCTTAGAAAATGCTGAGCTTCAAAGAGTTTCAAAGCAATTATCAAATTATTCCATTGAAACAATAACAGTCCCTGAAAGCACACAGGAAGGCAGACACACTTCTCTTCTGCAGGATTGATGTGAAAGTAGTTGTTGCTCTGAAAGATTATCAGAAAAATTGTTCTCTCTAAATGAAAAAGAAGAAAAATGACAATAGGACTCACCATCCTCATGCCCTTCTCTATTTCTCCGTCGATGTCTGTCTCGCCGGTGGCTAATAACTGACTCTGTTCCTGTCTCATTGTCCAGGCCATCCCGGCTGCTGGCAGCATTTGGGCTGTAGAGAACAAATAGGAAGAAACAGTGGAGTCATCTCTTCTTTTCTTTTTGATAAAAACGGTTGCAGTCATGTTGGTTTAAAAGCCAGAAAACTATCAAGCAGATTAGCTGCAGTCTTGCTGCAGCACTGCAAGCTCCCCCAGACTGCTCCGCTCACCCCAAAACCACCCGAAGGGTGAAGGCAGTTCAATATCAGCACTGTGAGACACAGTGCTATTTGCACAAGTAGTATCATCACGACATTGAAAAAGCTGCCACAAGACTGTTGCATGAAATTTCCATAGAAAAAAACCCCAGCCTACTGGTAGGCTAACACCAGCTAAGAAAAGGATGATTTTAGCACATGCTGAGATGACAACTACCTACGAGACAGCTTTAGCTGCTAACGCACTGGCAAAGGACATGGGATTTCAGCACAGTCCTATCATGACAGCTTTAATGTCACAAATTTGCACCAGACCTGCCTAACACAAGACCAGGCGGATAACACTGGTTTTTGGAAGAACAACACTTGTTGACCCTAACACTCATCGTGGCCTCCAAAACACCCCAAGTTCCTACGCATCTCCCAAACTCTCCCACGTTCATTCTGAAGAACACAGATCCAAGCCATAAATACAAGTACGTATATGCTCCTCTAGTAACGCCAGCGGATGACCTGCTTTATCAGGGGCTTATTCTCAAGCCTGGGAATTGAGCTGCCTTTGCTACAATATCCCAATACAAAATTTCCTTTTTTTTTTTTTTTAAACTAAACCCAGTGTTTCAGCTCACTTCCTTAAGTGCTTGTTCACCCTGAACAGGTTTATTTTCCTGACAATAACAGGCAGCATGCTGACAGCCAAAGAGCAGAAGCTACAGCTCACCGTGGCCACTTTTGACACAGAGTGCTGACCTTGAAGGTTGAAGTCTTGCAAATCACAGTAAAGCTCAAAATAATTAAGCACCTATCTGTGAAATGTGCAAATAGACCCAAGGTCCTTTCCTCATGTTCTCAACTGAAAGCTACACAGATATGCCAGCACCATACGAATCCAGTAAATCCCAGTGAAGAACCACTATGAGCAAGGAAGCTTTGGGCAAAAAGCAGAAAGATCTTAACGATGATCTCAGTGGCCAGATTCCTTCCGCTTTGCTTTTGCAAGGGGTTTACTGAGAGTCACTTTCTCACCACTACAATTAGCCAGAACAAAACGTTTTGAAGAGGCAGCAGAGAATTTGCGTGGGTTAGGGCCACTTTCTGGGATGAATCTAAATAAACAGCAATGACAGCTCCATACTCTTGAACTTCCAAGCATCAAGGAAGGACCCAGTTCATACAAACCAGTCTGGCTTTCACTTCTAACTCCAATAGACAAGCCAAGTCGGATAACCAAGAGCAGTGGTGAATATATATGACTGCTTATTTGCAACCATCTGTTTCAAGATCTCTGCTGAAGGAAAAAAAAAATATATCAGTCATGTTAAAGCAGAGTTGGCTGGAGCAAAGGGGAAGATGGAGATGCTCTTTTTCCCCCTGCTGAACAGAACTAGCTTAGCTATTTAGTTTTCCCCTCAGGCTCAATCTGTTTTATGTTTCTCTGCTATTCTTACATTTAATAAGCTCCCTTGAAGTGCTCACATGGAAGGAAATAAGAAAAGCCTCTTGCAGTGCTGGCAAAGGCCATAGCTCATTTTAATGGACTAAATTGTGGAAACTGATCTAAAGCTCCTGAAAATAGAATAGTGCATGATCTGCTGCGGGCTAATGCTCTGTGGTGAAAGATTTCCCTTCGAAAGTTACTGGTCATAACCTTTCTCTCTGTCCCATAAATACCACCCGCTTAAAAAGGAGCCCAAATTCACATCTGCCCTTTGCACCTGCTACTTATGCCTGACATATCCTACTTATGCACAGCGAGTGCATAATGGCCATCATTATACTTACACCAAAGCATGAGAGTCATTCATTTATTTCTCCTAGAATTCCAGGAGGCCAGAGTACACTGCCATGCACATTTTACGTGGGGAATTAAACTACCAACAATCTAACCAAGTGGCGCCACGGGCTTCTGTGGAAGTTGGACCCAGTGCTGGTATATGTGTAAGCGCATCTGGATAGCGTTACCTTTACGAGGGCTGCTGAAAAGGCGTCCGCACACGCACGCACCTTCTTTGCCTTAATGAAATGTACAGACATGCCCAGCACACGAATTGGGAAATCGAGGTTGTTATTGAAGAAAACATTTGACCGCACATTTGAAGCCACCAAAATGCAAGCAGGGATGTAAGTGTTGTCACGAGCCACGTTCGCATTTCTTGTTCCAGTCCAGCACAACTGGAAAGGGACGGAGGGTGACAGTCTCCGAAGGTCACCCTGCGAGGCTCCCAGACATCTCAGCAGCACCATCTAGTGAACACTAGTGACATACTAGTGAACGCTGACACTTCCCACTGCTAAATCGCTTCCAAGGCTAGATCTGCCCCCAAAGGTGGCTTACGCCCTAACACAGGGTGCAAAAGGAACCTCAGAGCTGGCTCCTCTCCCCTCTCATTGCTGAGCCAATTCAATTCCGTTCCATTTTTAGTGCACGTACCCAAGAGCTGTGTAAGAAAGGTAGCTCAGGGGTCACCATGCTCAACTCACTCCTGCACCTCCACCACCTGACCCGGAGCAGCCTCACCCATTCGCATGAACGTGGATTTGGCAACCACTACACAGAAGCAGCGGAGCATGAAATACAGGATGAACTTCAGAACCCTCCTTAGGGAGGAGAAAAAGTAAATTTTCTTTGGATTTAATCAGTAATGAAGCAAACTATCAATGCTGTCAGGCAGCTAGTTGAGATTACCACTTCATCTCTGATAAGGATCTCATTCCCTTGGATGGTATTGCCTGCTGACCTGTCCGCTTCATCTCTTCTGTTCTTTGTTGTCCAGCAACACCTCTGTTTGTACAATCATACAACACCTAGCTCATTTGGGGCCTCCTACGTAAATAAGGCCTCAATCAACACTGAGGAAGGAAGACAGGACAGGACACATCTCTGGTAGTTTGAATAGCATCTAAAAAAAAAAAAAAAAAGCTCTGGGATTTAGGAGCAAAGAATCTAAGTCACACAAGGGGAGGTGACAGGTGAGTATCAGCAATATTGAAGTTACAGTTGCGAAAGTTACAGGGTTGCACGGCTGAGCTCTTTAAATGGAAATACTATTCAAGGAGACAGTATGCAGAAATGGCACTGAACTCACTACTGCAATCACCGTGCCAAAATCCCAAGAAACATAATTTTTAAAAATTGCTGGAGAACCGTAAGTGATCAGAAGAAAATAGTCATGATTCAAGTTCTGAAAGCCACGCTTTACAGTGAAAGACTTGAGCAGCTCAACTTACTTTGTTTATCCAAGAAAAACAATTTCAAAACATGGCACATTCTTTATCGCTTGAAATCTTTAAACCTAAAGTGGGTGTGTTTTAAAGCGAAATTCTAATAGTGAAACAGAATTAAGGGCTTCATGCATAATAACTGAGTGTGATACTCTGCCCTGTGTTATGGAAATAAACTTAGGTCATCATAAGGCTCTCCTCTGAATTGAAAAAATAAACCACATCAGCCAAGAACACGGCAAAACGTTAAGACAATCAATTGTGACAATAAGAATCAACAAAGGTATTAAGGGAGAACAAGTTTTAGTCCAGAAGACTAAAGCCCCACAAGCCACATTCGCTACTGCAATTTAAAACAAGAAAGAAAAAAAGGCTCAGGGGAGAGAGAAAGGAGGAAGGTGGTTTACCTAGGAATGAGAACACAGGCCACAAGGCACAACCTCCTGTGTTGCTACTCCTGACTCAGCATGACCTGCATAAATTACTTCACCCCTTTGAGGATTCCCACATTTGCTTTGTAACATGAAGATATTATCACTTGCAGCACTGTGCTGACTGACAGCAGGAAGATACAGACAACATTTTTGGAATACCATGGAAGGCAGCAGGTGCATCAGCAGAGCACAGCTTAAATCTCATCATCTGAGTACACACAGTTATCAGCAGCAAGTGGTTCCACAAACACAGACTTGTGCCTAACTTACAATGTAATGATTTTTATTTAAATACAGTTCGATCCCGCAGCTATGACGTGTAGGTATAGGTCAGGAAGACAATGCACTGGTTGGATTTGCCGGCCATGTGGCTGCACTCATACCGGCCTCTCCAGTCACCAGAAAGCAATTCCCGAACGCAGGAGGGCAGTAAAGCCTTTGCAAGAAGACAGTGTCAGGCAGGTTAGCACTTTTCAAGATTTCTTTCCCCCTCTCAAAGGTATTTACCTGTAAAAGACTCATTCACCACACTAAGGGCTCTTCCAGGCAATAGCTATCCCAGAAAGCAATGGAAACACACAACACCAGGCAAATCAAGACCAGGTTTCCTTCTCCAGACATGAACCAAGATCACACCTAGAACCAGCTCCTGCTTTAAATCCTCCTTGTGTATGTTCAGAGGGCCTCCCTGAAAACGAAGGTGTCCTAAGGATATACATTGGCCCTGCGCATGTAAAGGGCAATAACAAGGCTACCATTAAATCAGATGATCCCCAGCCTGGCTCCACGCAGTTCAAGCTGCCAGCCTGTGGATGCACGTGGAGGAGGCATTCTTCCTGATGTAAATTTTTTCTCTTGATACCAGTGCTCTGCTGGCTCTGCATGCTACGTCATCAAATAGTAATAAAAAGTTGTCATCTGTACTCCACGAAAAGAATTTTTGTCTCCCTTGCTAATTAAGTCTCCACAGTGGGTTTCAAAATGAGATACATAGGATACATATTTCATCCTAACAATGACAGGGTTTTTTTTCTTCCCATTCCCCTTTTAATTCTTCAGTTCTAATAAGTATATAATTTTTCTAACTATTAGAATAAACAGCTGGTTTGCAGCAGCAGGGAGAAATGCGGGGAAGAAATGGACAAGAATAGCATTTTCTGGTTTAAAATAATAATAAAAAAAGACAACTTGTTCTTACTGGAATGACGGAGGCCGGGAGTCTCCGATGCCGCCTGTTCTCTCAATGGGTGGCGGAAGGTCTGTGTGGCTCTCGGTGCACTGGGAGCCTGTGTCAGAGTGGGAGCTTTCAGCCAGGACCAGCTGTCAACAGAAAGAAGAGAATTGCATACACTTGTAAAGGTTTCTCCACTCTGACATAAGGTGTTCAGCCACTGCTTTGCTAAATATTCGGTGAGATCTAAGGGAAACCAGAGGAAAGGAAGCGCTTAGTGTCTAGTTGCATGGATTCCTGCCAAACTTTCATAAAATCAGGTTACATTCAATCTCAGCATGAAAACATCCTCAGCTAGGATACGCACAAAATCCTGCAAGCACCACAATTTTTTTCTCATCTAAGAATGAACAAGCAAAGCACACCAGACAGGGAGTGCACTTTTTCTTGTGACTTGCCATTACAGCACTCTTGGAGTTGCCCAAGCGTGCAAGTTGTCAGCATTCCTTGCAAAACGCACGCACATTTAAGACTGTGCTCTCCGCCTGGTTTTGCCGTGACAAAACCAAAAAGCAAAAGCTGAAACTTGACCGTATGATGGCCCAAACATGGTATAACTGCTTATAAAAAGACCTTCAGAACCCCTAAAAATTCACAACTTAGTCTGGACCGATCACCAAAATCTCAAGAGTTGCCGCCCTCTCTATTAAGAGTCTGAATTAAAACCAAAATTCACCGAATCTCAACAGCCATATACTTTAGGAGGAGGACCAGGATCCTGATGTTCATCATACTTTTGTCTTCTGTGCCTGTTTTGTCTCTTAATGTTTCCTTAAGGCTAAGCTGCAGATAGGAAAAGTTATTTTCCAATTGTGCCATGAAAACAAGGACATTGCGTGCACCCTTCTGTAATTCGTAATGACCTGAGAAATACACTTCTATAAAACGACACAGCTGTAACCATCACCTTCAAAACTCCTCTGACACTGACATTTACATTCACAGAAGGTGAAGGTGCCTGGGAACCTGCCAGCCAGGGCAGAAGGGTGCTGCAGAGCACCCAACACACAGCACCCACGTGGGAAGAGGTAACTGAAGACAGGCTGCAACACCCAGTCCCCTCAGTACAAACAACAAGCATCTACATACAGTTTGGGAATTATTATATATTCCAGTCCCATTACAAGGCAGGGTGTAAATTCTTCATTTACTAATGCCAGCACATATTTCTATTTCCCATTAACATCCTCAATCATTAATAGGGATGCTCCTGGATAATGGATCACAGGCACAGTCATGGCACACAAGAAGCTTACTGTACTCAATTTTACTTCCAATAAATTCAGGACAGAAAGACCATCTTCATTTAGTATGCCTAGCGTGACATCTTTAATCAGCAGATAAACAGGAGAAAGAAGAATGAGTCTCTCTTCCCACCCTCACCCTCCTGGTTTGTAGCTCGTTGTAATATACTGATTGACAGAGGATCTACCATTTAACTATGATCTGATTCTGTCCACTTATCTACCAGGCTGGTATCAATTTTCTGTATTAAGAATTAAAAAAAAATAATAATAAATAAGACAGAGATGCTCTGTGTTAAAGAATCCTTCTGTACACCTAGGTGAAACTGGTTTTCCACATTAATTTTTTTTTTAAATCTTAGTGCTGGAAGAAGCTCTTGGTTGAAGTCTACACCCAGGAACCAGAGTGGGTCTCTTCTCTAATACTAATTCAGTAAATCTTTTATAAGAAAATTGGCACTTCTGCCTCAGTTTCCTAACCCAGAAAGGAAGGATACTACCAATTTTGCACAACCGAGTTAAGATAATTAACATGCCTAAATGCAATATAAATCCTAGGATAGAAGAACCATACACACTGGGTAAAGCATCACTACAGAAAAACAAACAACGTGCGCTGATCCAAGATTCTTTTTCATTTGATTCCTAATTAGCGGTTCCAGTTCTAATTCAACTTCACCTGCTAGATTATGTGGTTATTTTTTATTAAAAAGCGTAACAGTGGAGAAAGAGATTCCAGTCCTCTACTACTCAAATCAGGAAGGCAGATGACTAAGGTGCGAGGTTTTGTTGCCCAAGATGAAAATAGAATCCCATCAACTGAAAGACTTGGTTAGTATTTTAAATGACCACATAAAATTACCCTCCCGTTAAGCTGGGCATCTGATCTGGATGAACCCCCCCAAGGCCTGTGGGTACTTCAGACAAGCAAGATGAAGGAAAAGGCAGGGAGGCAGCACTGCCGACACCACTCCACTTGCTCAGCCTCACACAGGAGGTCGAGAGCAGCCTTGAAAGTCAGTTCAGATCTTGCACACCCTCACCTAGTTCCATGCTTCCCTTACTGTATTTGCAATGTTTTTGCAAGAAGGGGAAAAAAAAAAACCTGCCTAACCAGAAAGGAAGCTAAAACCGACTCATGTATTTCAACAGCCCACTGACCACACACAGCACTCTCTGGCCAGTACCAACAGAAGTTAGACTATAGTGACCTAGAGGTGAAAAGGTTTATATCCTATTACCAATCCCCTAAGCCACCTAATCACTTTACTGTGTCCCTTTTAACAACATAGTTATAAGGTCTTTAATTAAATAAATGCTCAAATATAGATTATATATAGAGATTATTACCTTTCAGAGCACCTTAAAGAGGCAACAAGGTCTCAGCTTCCCTCTATTTTTAGCTGTAGAAGAACTAGCCCTATATAAGAGATTCCACTATAACTGGTTAATTTATCAAGGGCTAATTCTAATATAATCATCAGACAGATGCTAAAGAAGCGGATGGAGAAGGAGAGGAGGGGACTGGCATTCAGGATGCAGCATGTTACTCCTAAGAGCCTGTATCATAAATATGAGAAGGCAAACACACATAGACTGTCAAAAAGGAACTGCCTGAAGACAAAACAGTTCTCCAGCACCCCATGGAGTCAGCTGCGTTATTCAAACTCTTATCACCAAAGCAAGAGCAACAGAGGAAACACTGAAGGGAAAAATAACATGAGCTTTCCTAATAACTTGATAATTAAGGTTTCTTTCTTTCAGGTAGGGAAGTTAATGGGCGATGTTTAGAAAGCCTGTTGGCATGATGGGGATGCAAGAATGTCTCTGAGTCTGGCTCATCCCCTGAGGATCCTCTGTGCAAGTGCTTTCACTAACAAAAATCAAACCAAGGGATAAAAAGAAGGAAAAAGAATGAAAGGAAAAAAAAGAACAAAAGGATAAAGAAGAAACTGGGTGCAGGCAAGACCTATACATCCCCTCACCCTTCACATCCTAAATTATATCAAACTAAGCAAACAAGCACCTGGCCTGAGTTACCTGAAAACAGGAAAACATGTTCCTCCTTCAAGCCTTTCTGCTGAGCAACACCTGTCTCAAAGATGAGCTTGATGCGAAAAGAGAGATGAGCCAACAAGACAAATCCTTTCCATATTTCAGGATATTTGTTCTTTAGTATTTCCCTGCTCTGGAGGAAGAAGTCTTGGCGATGCAGAACCCATTATGAAGGCAAACCCACCAAACTGATCATCTCGGGAGCGCTGCTGAGCAGAAGCAAAATTCACTGCAGCAAAGCAAGTCCTTTGTGAATGTTGCCCCTGGGCTGTGATTTCCTGAAGGATAAAGCACTGGGTCCCCACTTCTTCTTGGCCTTCAGTGGGATCAGAGTCACAAACAGCCTCAGACTATGCCATTACCATTATAAAGGGAAGAGAGCTGCAGAAATTACCCACGCTCATCTTTCAGCTGCATTCAGGAAATAGACTGCTTTAAACCTCAACCAGTTCACTACCAGACATAGTGAACTGGAGATACATGCCAATTTGAGAAAAAATAGTAGCAATATCTCCTGTTTCCAAGCAGCTTGTTAATACTAGATGAAGGTCTTTCAGATTTCAAGTAGTAACTCATAAGCACAACAGCCGTGATGATGCAGTGGCCAGTGCAGAACTTCTCATGTTCACCTTCCCTATTAAGATCTGCTACTCGCAGCCTGGCTGAGGCGTTTCCACCCAAAGTACATTTATTGTAATTCAGACACATCCTCTGGGGTGAAATCTTGCCCCTGAGGAATAATAATAAACAAATAAACAAACGAACCCAATAGCCTAACAGTTTAAATATGTTGCCTCATGTGATCTTACTCTTATGAGAAGCAGGACCTGGGAGCTCCTGCAAGAGGACCTGATTTCAGGGATTTAAGTGAAAGAACTTGAAGCAATTATGTTCTTCAGACACAGATTGTCCAGACCTCTGTCTGGTTACAAATGGAGCGCCCGCCCTTCATCAAAGCTTTTATTCTTGACTTACAGATCTCTATGCTCATGAGCACTAAAAACCACAAATGGATGGCTGCAGACCAAATTAACAAAAACACCCCAAAAGAGCATTATAAAAACATTGGTTGTGCTAGAAAAGAAAAACTGGAGGAGAAGATGGCACATGCAGCGAGATGAAGGCCGCGCTGTCTAGCTGATTTTCCAAAGGATTGGACAGGTATGGAATACCGGGGTCAGGGGGAGCTGTAGTGAGTTAGCAGCCCCACTTCTTTCCAGACACCTCACATAACACCTTGATTTGATGAAGGTTTGGCTGTGACTGCCTAAGAGGAAGAATTCTAGGGGGGTGTACGCTTGTTGACAGAATTCACATGTCAGTGCCCTGGCTCCATGTGTGGGCATACAGAATCGCTGCTCCCTGCTTTGCCATGCCAGCTAGGAGTTCCTCATTTCTTCCAATGACGAGGAACACTCTGTAAATCATTAAGCATTTTATCAGCTTTAAGATAAATTGTGTCCTTTCCATTGACAAGCTACGGTAGGAATAGAACGCTCCAATCTTATATCACTTTGAATGGAGAAGACAATGCTCTACTGGACTGCTGCATTATAGACTTCTCACTGTGCTTCTGGGAGAAAAGCAGCGTTAACCCCAGCCTCCTGGCCAGAAGCCAGCCCTGATAATTATATTTCACCCATCAGGCTTTCGCTGCAGTTTTCACTGGCAGTTAGCATTTTAATCCACTTCTTTATTTGCACTGTGTTGGTACTGTGTGCTGCTCGAGAGCGTGCCTGCGGGCTGTAAAGTCCCACCCCAAAGGACTGCATTTCCATGTGAAACGGGGATGTCTTCCGTGTGGCGCACATGGAGGAAGTTAATAAAGAAGTGTGGAACTAATTGCAACTGTTGATTCAGTTCATTCCATCCTACTGAACGCTGTTTGTTTTTTCAGCTGAGATCCTACCGTCACACTCGCTACTAAATCTTTTCCAGGAAGTGGAGAAAGCGTATCATCCCTGGCAGGTTAGCTAAGGATCTCATGTTCTTCAGATATCCCCAGCGATTCCCACACAGCCACTTCCAATCCATAACTGTACATGCAACGGCGTGCTGTGCAAGTTGGCTACTCTACGCTGGGCTACCAAAACACGCAGCCTACTCCTGCTGACAAAAAGCACCTCTTTCCTTCCGTGCTAGAGAAGGCTACCCAGGCACTGCTAGGCATCTGCTAAAAAACCGTTATCTTGGAACTCACTTGCAAAAATGAAGTGTTCAGTTCTCCGTCTGCGTCAACACTGCCCACTTCAGCAACACTCCCCATCTCAAGTCCTAGTACCTGCACAAAAGCCAACTACACACCAGCTCCTTCTGCATGTTGTAAGCAAATCCAAGTGATGGAAGAGCAATTAGCAGGAAGATGGCTGAGCTCTCAAATGCAAGCAAATGAGGGTAGGTCTCTTCTCCCAGATAATGAGCAACAGGACAAGAGGAAACAGCCTCAAGTTGTGCCTGGGGGGGCAGGGGTTAGATGGGATAAGAGGAAAAATGTCTTTGCTGAAAGGGTGATGAAGCCTTGGCACAGGCTGCCCAGGGAGGTGGTGGAGTCACCATCCCTGGAGGTGTCTAAAAACCACATGGATGCGGCGCTCAGGGACATGGTTTAGAGGTGGGCTTGGCAGTACTGGGGTTAATGGTTGGACTTTGTGATCTCCAAGATCTTTTCCCACCTAAATGATTCTGTGAGTGGCTCAAAACACCAGCACCCCAGCCAGAGCCAAACAGTGACACCAGGCCAGTGAATGCTTCCAGTGCCAGGAGAGCTCATTTTCTTCCCATTATTGCTACCAGTCTTCAGTGAGTCATTGGATCAATTGCTTCACCTCTCTATAGCTCAATTTCCCTTTTTCTCCTCTCCATCACATTTGCTTCTGCTTTTCACTTAATTACAGCAAGGACTGCCCTTCATAGCACTCAGCAGACATCTCCAGCTCAGGCATTACACCAGCTCAAGGAACTGGTCTGTGCAACATCCATGGCTGAAGACACCAGAGAACAAGAACCTGTCTGGGAAGGGGAAAGAGCAAACATGGGTACACTCTGCTCTCATATTCTCACCTGGCAAAATATTTATTCGTCTACCAGCATGAAAACGACAATATTTAAATTCTCAGCGTTACTGAGAGCAGCAGCAGCTCTTGGTATTTCACTCAGCTCAGGGAGAGGTGAGGGATTGATAACAGGAACTAAAGAAATACCCCAAAAGAGCCATTTGTATTTCTGACAGCAACTTCAGAACAGCCACATTCATCTACAAGTTGAAAGTAATTATTTCCTATAAAGCCACAGACATCTCAAATCCCAAGCCAAAGCTTCAGAGACGTGGCCCATTATCCACACGATGGCTGCTCCCTGAGGACCAATTGCACAAAAGGACTTATAGATGAGGCCCTTTATTCCACCAGGAATTCTGTCAAAGGCAACAGGACTCCACATTGCTAGAAAGCCTGCAAAAGCCTAACAGGAACGTGATGTTTATTTTAGCAAGGAGAATTGTCTGTGCTGGGTAGATTAGGCCTTCCCTTTTTTTCCTGCTGAAAACTACAGTACATTTGTTTGGGGTTTGCTCCAACCACGGACCATAACTACTCAGAGAATACAGGATCAAGCTTATATAGCCTGGAAATCAGAAGCTGTTACAGGCTGAAAGGAACAATTTTAAGAAATCTGTGGCTGCCAGGTAAAGGGTGACCTTTAGTGCTCAGAGACAGAAAGATACAGACTGGGTTTCAAAATAAAATTGCCAACTTGTATCTGTGATTTTATCATCTTCCGCTTTCTGTCATTGAAAGAACATATTGTATCTTCATGAAATATACGATCTCAGATTACTCCCAGATTCTGTTAAGCATCTCAGGTGTTTGTTTATGGCACAGTATAGCAGGCTAGCTGTGAAGCACATTCAGTTTCACGCAATGACGTTTCACAGCAAGTACTCCAAACACAGGATTACCTGCCTCGTGGAGAACATGTGCACTCAGAATGGGAAGGAAATAAAGGATCTGCAATCCTAGAATCCTATTTCCCTGTCTCGCCCTTCCAGATTTTTTCAGCAGGTTGGTCACTTTTTCTGTGAGTTTACACATTCCTCACCCCAGCTAAAAACAGGTACTTTTTTTAGTGAAAAAAAAACCTAAAACCCCCTTTTTTTAGTTTTTTTTAGAGTGAAGTGGAGACCTAGCGTCCCCACGCTTCTGCAAATGCTAGCGAGCACTCCAGCCCCACGACTAAGGAGGTAAGGCTTCCTTACAGGCTCCTTTCCCCACCTGGTGCTGATTACAGTTAGAAACAGGACAGCATCTTTCGATTCAAATGTGAAATAAATCTAAGAATCCTTGAACGTATCAGACTAGAACCACCCAACGTTACTTTAGCAAAGAGAAGACCGTAAGATTGTAGAGCTCTGAAGCTTCCTCATTCAGCACATTCTTTCATTATTTTTTTTCTTCAAGTCCCCCATCCTTCACGTTAACACGTTTGCTTCTTCCCCACCTCTTTCTCATAAAGGTCTAGCACTCCAACCCCTCAGAGGAATTTAATTTTCTTATACTAGGACTCGGGTCCTTCCCTAATAACTCATCCCGGTACATTAAAGGTTAGGAATCTTTTCGGTGCTCCCACCTCCCTTCTTTATAAGCTCTAAACATTACGGAAGAAGATACTATATTGTGCTAATACCCTTTTCGCTTTGGGTCAGATTTCAGACACAATATTGTGGTAATACCCTCTTCCCTTTGGGTCAGATTTCATGCACAGCTCTCTTATTTTCTCCTGTGCAATAATTCCATCTATCAACAGATGAATGAGTGTATATATATAATCTGTGGAGAAAAGAAACAGGTCCTGAAATCAGTTCATTTGATACAGAAAAAAATCAACCAAGCATCTGCATCTGCGGATTTTCATTCCCTGCTTCAGTTCTGTGCCAAAAGGCACCAATGCACTTTGCTGAAGATCATTTAACAATTCCGAAAGCTCCTGTGTTGCCTTGTGTGGTAGAAGACTAAATGGTTCTACCCAACAATGTTAATTGCAATTGCAAATGCAGCGTCTAAAAAGCTTACATACAAACAGGACAAGTATTATCTGTTGGCACCCAGATAATAGAGAAGAAAAAAGAAAAAAAAAAAAAAGGGAAAGCTCACACAAGGCTATGACATCACTGCCAGCCAATAGGAAATATTCCCAGCAATAGGCATATTCCCAGCAGCCAGTCAGGGAATTGTTCCCAGATGTTGCAAAGCCTTCCTAAAAAACACAGATAACAGCCAGCCGACGTTGTGCAAACTGCTGGCAGAGGCCACTCCGCTGGCTCCGATCTGGCAGCAGCCACAAGCCTATTCTTTCCACGTTCCCAGCTTCCACCAGGAGGCTGTTCCTGGACTGTGCAAAAAGAATAGAAAAACATTTTAAGCTTTTGCAAAAAGCCTGAAGGTAATGTATTCTCTCCCGTACAAGCTATTTTTCCAAATTGCCCTGTAAGGACCTGAACCTGAAAAAACAAAAATGCATTAATAATTTCACTCAGGTAAGCAGTCCCAAAGAACTGAAAACAAATTACCCTCTGAGAAAAATTGCAGCCTATATTTTATGTGCGTGTGTTAGCAGAACAGGCACGTATATCAGCCATTTCCTGCAGAAGATGTGTTTGTGTAAATGCATTTACAGTAAGAACTACTAGATGAAGAACTCTGCCATACAATTAATGCTAGGTTGCATATTGTTGAAAAACCCAAAGGTCAACCACTGAAAAGGAATCAAGTAAGTAGTAGCCCTCTGTCCCAAATTACTTAGTTGTTAAAAAAAACCCAACGAAAACCAACAAATCCCCCCCACCAAAAAAACCCCAAACAAAACCCATCCCAAAATCAAAAGGACAAGATCTAAGATGCAGAGGAGAAAAACAAGCAGGACACAGGAGGGGTGGGGAGAAGCTTTATCTATAGCTAATTAGCAGCAGTAATTCTAATTCTAATGCTAATTCAAAACTAATCTAGCTGCACACTGAGTTCCCAGGGCAGCAAAAGTAAGCAACAACTAAAGACTTGCAGATCCTCCCTGAAAATTTTCCCCTATGGAAACCACTCCTGCATATGACACCAAGATCAAAGTTCCTACCTACAACAAATAGAAGGATTCAAATGTTATTAAAAAAGATGAAAATCTCAAATTTCTCAATGTCAGTCATCTTGTAAACTTCAAAGTAGCCACTGTATCAGTCAAGAGGGGAGTTGTGGGGGAAGAGACAGCTAAGCTGCATCGCGTGCACTTAATGTTCCAATTTTAAATCTGTCATCTCATTAGGAAATACACACATATACATTGCTGTAATTTATAGTGAGGATGACAATTACCACAGATGGTTTTGTGAAAGAATCCCAAGCCGTCTGCTACCAGCTGATGCACAGTTTATAAGGCAGGAGACAAAGTTCAGGCCCATCACCTTAAAAACCAGATAAGGACACAGCCCTGCCCCAAACACATTTTTTTGAAAAGGTAAAGACCAACTTTGCTAGCCCTGAAAGATATGTATGCAATTATCTGTTAAATTCCAGTGAATAGGATATTAAAGGGTTGGAAACTGTGAACAATTAACTTACAGTAAGATTTACATAAAACTCCTCCAGTAATTAGCAGCAAATAGAGGCAGATAAGCACTGCAATTTTATGGGTGTTAGTGTGGAAAAAGTAATTTGCAATTCCTAATGCAGGTCAGACACCGATGTTTCAGCTGATTGTTCAGCAGAGCGAACAGAAACCCCTGTCAACATCATCTGCAAAAGGTGCACCATATGATCGCGGAGAAAAGAGCTATAAACTGAATCCAAAGCAGTGGGATATGCATATAAATTTGGAAACAAGCTGATGGGTGAGAAGGGAGGAAAGAGTCTTTATGTCTTTTGAGGTAACGTATCTATCCATACCGCCTGCAACAATCTGTGCTCACTGTCTCTGCCTCAGCAGAAATAGATGGGTTTATAGTGCATTATGTCAGCAGAGCCTGTGAAGAGCCTGCGATGGTACAGCACTCACAAAAGGCTCTGCAGAACTAATTATCTGAAACAATTTAAGCCACACATCTAAATTTTGCTTTGAGATCTTTGCAATAGCACCATTCCAACTATTAGAGACTTCACTACTGACACAGAGTGAACTGATACTTGGGTGTTAAGTTCCTGGGTTGGCATTAAGAAGAAAAACTATTTCACTGTTTATCATCAAACTGATGTTATTTCACCTAAGAAAGAAAGGCAAATTGAACTGGTTCTTCTAAAGAAAAGATGTTAGAAATGAAGGAGAGATTGTGTTCCAACTTGGAAAACCAAATTTGTCTTTAAAGGTAGACGAGAAACTGCCTTAGTCTGTCATTAAAGAGGATGATGCAAGTATCAGAAAAGCTACAGAACAAGCAGTGAATCCATTTGCAAGATAGCTGACATTGCAACGGACCTCTGGAGACACTCTAGTCCAACCACCCTGCTCAAAGGCAGCTAAAGCAAGTTGCTAAGGGCCTTGTTCAGTCAGGTTTTAGTTATCTCCAAGCATGAAGACTGCACATCTCTAGGCAGGCTGTGGTTTACCACCCTCCGAGTAAAAAAGGGGGTTTTATGTTTGAATGGAATTTCCTTTATTTCAATTTGTACCTATTGCCCCTTGTCATGTCACAAGCACTGTTGAGAAGAGTCTGACTCAGTCTTCTTTACTCTACCCATCAGGGACTGATACACATTGATAAGATTTCCCCAAGCCTTCTCTTCTTGAGGTTAAACAGCTCTCTCAGCTTCCCCTTGTATGCCAGATGCTTTTGTCCCTTAACCATCTGCAAGGTCCTTTGCTAGACTTGCTCCAGGGTGTCCAAGTCTCCCTTATTGTGGTGGGTTGACCTTGGCTGGACACCAGGTGCCCACCAAGTCGCTCCATCACTCCCCTCCTCAGCAGAACAGTGGGGTAGAAAATAAGATGGAAAAAAACCCCTTGTGGGTCAAGATACAGGGAGTTTAATGAAGCAATAGCAAAAGTCACATGCGCAGAAGCGAAGGAAAACAGAAGATGCTCTTCTCTACTTCCCATTAGTGGTGATGTTCAGCCCCTTCCCGGGAAGCAGGGCTTCAGCGTGCATAGCACTTGCTCTGTGAGACAAACGCCATAAATAACGAATGCCCCCCCTTCCTCCTCCTTTCTCTTAGCTTTTCTATCTGAGCAGGCGTCATATGGCGTGGGATATCCCGCTGGTCACTTTAGGTCAGCTGTCCTGGCTGTGTCCCCTCCCAAGACCTTGCCCCCCCCACCCCCAGCCTACTGCAGGGGGGAGGTTGGAGGGGCAGCCTGGGTGCTGTGCAAGCACACGCCGGCGCCTTGTCACCCCCTTCCTGCTGCCAGCACAGGCACAGCACTTTGAGGGTGCTGTGGGGCTCAGCCAGACCCAATACCTTGTTCTGAGGTGCACTAGAGCTGGATGCTGCCCTTCAGATGTGTCCTCAGCAGGGGCAGGATTAGCGCTGTCCCACTGCTGGTGATGCCCTTCCTGACGCAGCCTCAGGCGCTGCCCATCTTCTCTGCTGCAAAGGCCCTTTACTGGCTCACAGTCAACCTGCTGTCCACCAGGACCACCAGTTAGGTTCAAGAAAATAAAATGTTAACATTTTTTTAAAAGGCTACCTTCAACTTAAACCTGGTCATAATCTCATTTTACAAAACTAGCAAAAAGAAGATTTGAAGATGAAGCAATCAGACTATGACATATCTGCTGCCAGTTGCAGAAGACTTTCTACATGACCTTAAAGGGGAAAAAGAAACAAATGTAAAAAACTTCTGTGTCTCAGTTCCCACCCATAATGTGGAAAAAGCAAATAGTAAGAAATTACAAGATTGAGGTCTCTGATCAGCAGCTGTGTCTCCCACCGTGCACATGTGCAGTGCACAGCAAAAGAAGAAAGGAAGGAGCAGAGACATTGATCATGGTTGCAGCCTCCAAGCAAAACTGCAACGTGAAAAATAGAAATGGGTGGGAAGATTTGAAACAAGGTACAAATCCTTGGAGCAAGGATTCTGCATTCTTCTACATTTGGAAAGCAGCCAGCCACCTATACTGGAACAGGAATCACAATAAATTGAATTCATTCTTAAAGTGCATTTCAGAAATCATAACGTTTCTCTGAAATTAAAACACTTAAGTCACAGAATTAAAACATAACATTTAATTCATGTGCCTGTGTACATATATATATTCTTGTTCTGACCTTACTGTTCTTTACATTCTTCTATTTTTCAGCTGGAAAACAGAAAAGCCATATATTTCCATATTTCATATTATTTTAGAAGCTGGGAAAAGAGTTCAGCTCTCAAGTCGAGATCAAATGCCCTCGGGTTTTTAGTTGGGGGAGGGAAGGAGGAAGAGGTTACAGATTAGGGATGTAAAGAGGAATTAAATAATCCACATGCTTATTCATGTGGAATAGTTTGGGGTTGGGGGTTTGCTTTTATTTAAACTCCAAGAACACTGGCCCTTGTTGGAACAACCTGAGTCAGGCTGCACTGAAGAGCCTGAATAGCGTATGCAAGTCCAGAATGAATCATCGGTGCTTTAAATCACCAATGCAAAAGATACATTCTTTAACAAGGCTGCACAGATAAAAAACACTTCCCTGCTCCTGAATGCACTGGGAAGAAGAAACCCAAGTCAGGGATGCAGAAGGCAATCCAAGTATCAGCCTGTTTGAATTAATTTATATCAGTTCAGCAGCATGGGAGAAAGGGGAAGAAACAGGGAGGGAATGACACCAAGGAGCAAATACAGTGCAAGTGCTACATACTGAGGAGGAAAGGGGTTCTCAGGATTAATTTGCTCTCCTGATAAGAGCTACTATTCATTTCTACCCCTTTGCTTTTAAAACAGATGCTGCTCTCACGCTATGGCAACATAAATGACATCTTCATAGCCTTTTTTTTTATCTGAGGCTTTCAGGATGCGCTCTTCAGCTTGTTATTTACACATGAAATCCCTTTTTGTACAATCTATTCCCATACTGTCAGAACACCATGCTATAGCCCACAGTAATCCTTGGACTGAAGACAAAAACCAGCACCGCCAACATTCATAGTACAAGCGTATCCTGAAAGTAGCAGATTCAGCAGCATTGAGCCCTTCAGCCATCTCCAGCCCCTCAAAGAAAAACGACCCTCATACCACACCGGTGGTCGTCAGCACGCATGTTCAGCCATGACTTGGAGAAGTTAACACCATCAGATGTTCAATTTCCACACAAAAATGGCCATAAGCCAACAACCTCATTAAGGAAGAACCTTGCGCTGTCTCCCACGGTACTAGGTGAACCATGAGTTCTCAAAGACCACAGCTGTTTCTTTAAACATTCATTTTACTCTCTAATGCCAGTGATTTTATTCTAGACAACGAGTACTGCTTTTACCAACCAATTTACTCCTCCACGGAGCACAACACATGGGGATCCTTCCTTCTTTGTGAAGGCAAGTAGGCAGATCCCTGTTGCGTTCATTTCTTTCCCTTGAGTGCAGTGGCTCACGTTGGCATCAGCATCACTTTGCTTTGAAACACTCACCAATTTTCAGTTTTCAAATTTTCAAACCAAGGCGTTTAGTTGCCTAACACCCACTGCTGGGTGGAAATACATGGTGCAGTTTTACAAACAGCTTTGAAAGTCACACTGGTCATTAGACAGCTATTGTTGCCGAGTCAAAAGGTTGTGGCAGCAAAGACCAAAAGTAGGGTATGGAGGTCCTACAAAAAAACCCAAAAAAACCCAAAAAACCAAACAACAACAACAACAACAACAACAACAACAACAAAAAGAGTAGCTTTTCCTTCTGCATTTTTCGGTGACAAAATTGCTAACTGTCAAGAAAGTACAGACTGAAGGGAGAACATTCTCCTAATTTTTAAGACCTCAATTCAATACAAAATCTGGTAAGTGCTTCTGTACGCATTTGGGTGTGTAGGAGGACTAAGGTTAAGTTCGTGCATTAAGAAAGCCATGTGTTTTCCTTGCCTAATACTAAGAACCTGTTGGGACTACACAGTTGCCAGAGTCTTGAGTGCCTTAAAATTGAAAGCAATCAACAGAGCAGAAAGAAGTGATAATAGTGTATGATACAGCTGAGCTCAATTCATCTGCCAGCCCCTGCCCTCACATAAGCAGTGTTTTCAGCTGCTTAGAACCCAGCAGGGGCTGTATTGGATGAACGCCAAGGCATCATTACTTTAGAATCAAACTGATATTTAAAAGATACATCACACTTTCCTTACACGACAATAGAACGCACTACTGTGGGCAATAGCATGCAATCAATATACCGTATTTGATTTTCTACTGAAAGCACCCATAATCCTGTCTGCAAGAAGCCAGGCTTAGAAACTATAAGCTACCCAGCATGATTATATGCAAGGCCCAGACAGGTTTCTTCATCCTGTATAACTTCAGTGACTGGGATACTGAAATATTTTAGGGGTACCGACTGTAAACGTATAAGCAAAATCTTCAACTCCTAAAATCATCATAGGACTGGAAAAATAGATGGAGACAAGGAAGTTCATTCCAGCTGAGAATCCTAAGTAGCCCCAGTTGTCCTAACCGTGCAGTTGGAGAAAACTCCTGTAAACCTAAACTACTCTGACTTCCCTGCTTATCTTTATCCTACCAGAAATAAGAAGACTGCAAACATATATCCAAATGTACATCCAATGCTGAAAGGTTGTCCAATATCTCTAGTTACCTCAGCAAAGTTCTATTTGTGGCACTACGGTTTCTAACCCTACTTGCATCACTTGTTGAAGCCAAGCCCTTAACAAAAAAACACTTCATACTTGAGACAAACTTGAGTTTTGAGGAAAACGAAAAATTCTCCTTGTCCTTTGTTGTGTTCCTGATACACAAGATTGTATGGTCAGCTTGAAAGAGGATATTAAAATCACAGACTATGTCCCAAATGCTTTTTTGGTGTTAAAATCTAAAATACTAGTGCCCTCTTTTCTGCTTAAAGTTGCAGCACTTTAACCAATCTTGACAGGTAAACCTCCTATCCTCAGACGGAGAAATACGTTCACCAAACGGCCAAACACCAACTTCACCTGCATGTTTATCTGTGCCCCAAACATAATCGGAAGGTGGGAATTCCTGTATTTCACACAGTAACCCTGGGGAGCCACAGACTTTTATTGCACCTCCATTAAGTAGACCACAATGTGGCTAAGGAACTGTGCATGTGGAGAAGCGAGCACCTATTACAGGTGACAAATTCATGGCATACTGGAGAAATGAACACGTTAAAAACAGGCAAGAGAAAGAATAAGGGAGATGCGATCTGCTGAGCAGCACTCTAACTGGGATGAACAGCTGGATCACTGACTTCCTCCATAACTGGACAAATTACAACCCAAATTGCTCTGCTCTGCTTATTTCTCCAAGGCTATAAATTTTTCTGTCTTCTTACTGAATGTTGAGCTCAGAGATTTAAACCTCATTTAAACCTTCCAGACACTAACACAATACTGATACAGTGAAATTCAAATAACATAACCAAAATCCCCTCCAATATCACGTTTAGCTGTTTTTCAATAAGTTGTTTTGGCTATTTAAGTATTAAAACTCAATGATTCGGCAGAAGCCTGATTATTAAATGTGTAACGCAGACAAACGTGTGCTTCTACTCGCCTACCAACAGCAAGCTGGCTCTTACGTTTAACCTTAAATTGTGGGACAATTTCTTTTAAACAAGGATTAGAGCTTGGCTCTTACTGGTTTCCACAAAAGGTAAGCAAAAAAAAAAAAAAAAAAAAAAAGAAAAAAAGAAATGCTTTTAGAAAAAAGGTAAGAAGAAAAAAAAAAAAGAAATACTTTTAGAAGTCTAGGCTTATTTTGTGAGGTTTTACAGCATTATTTCAGAGCCCTCTGAGATTCAGTAATGCTTAGGAAAGGAAGAGACACAAGAGTGGGAAAGAAGAGGACACAACATGTTACTAATATTAAAGGTTTCATGTTAAAACCACTTTTTCAGCGCTGCACACACATTTGTGAACCTCACTCTCATTTTTAAAATAGATGTAATTGCTTCCACGCAATTTGAGATTCAAGACACTTCTAAAAATCAGGATCCGTGTATTGACCACCCTGCTACTGCACCCACCGTATCAAACAACACAGCGTACAGACACATTAGCCAACATACCCAGGACACCACTCTTCCGTTGAAGCAAGGTAGCTTTGCATTGTCGTCCGAGATCTCCTCCTTTACCACCCTGGAAAGAAAAAAAAACACAATAGGAAGAAAATCAAGAGTTTGAAATTACATCAGATCAGAAGGGACAATGGGTTTCTTAAATGCTCCAGGAAAAATACAAATTTTCACTAAAACATTGGTATCGGCAGGTCTTCAATCTTTAAAGAATACATGACTCTCAGAACAAAAGAAGCAAGCAAAAATAAAGGGGAGAACAGTACCTTTCCAGACAACCATTCCAAATTGGTAGGCACAAAAGTAATTACAAGCATTTTTCCCACTTCGGAGTCTTCCATCTCACCACAATCTTTAAAGATCTGATGGTGATTAAAATCCCACTGTGCTGTGCAGTCTTGTGACCCCAGGTGACAAGTTAAGGCCACTCTGGCAGCAAAGAAAGGGCTAATCCCCCAATTTCCTAGAGTGGATTCGGAGCCCAACTCACCACCTTCGCTGCAAGGCACGGAAGGACTTGTGGTCAGGCTTTGTACCGAACACCATACTGAACTCACCTCCCATACATCGGACGGGCATCACAAGCTCCTTCGTTAACTCAAGCTCTCTTCCCACTCTCGCCAGCCAGACCCCCCTCCCCCTGCCTTGCTCCCTGTACATCCCTCCTTTTGCTCCAAGATGGTTTCAAAACGGTGAAGCGTAGCCCAGGGGAAGAGCTGATGTGGTCAAACACGGAGGTGCAGCTGTGCCTTGGAGTTCCCTCACCTACCCCGCTCCCTTCTAAACAGATGTAATGCCCATATAGCATTCAGCTCGGAGCTGTTCCAAAGGCTTAATCCAGAACCCAAACTCTTACAACAAAGGAGAATAAAACCAGCCATTTGTTTTACCAGCGTAAGGTTCTTCACAAGGTTTTCAGTTCTGAAGACACTCGCTGTGCTTCAGTGTCTCAGAACCAGCATTTATTTCAACAGTTTGGCCGGAGCTGAATATAAACAACACAACTACTGAGAAAACAGAAATGTTTCCATTTCATCAGACTTAATTCCAAGCTTCCAATTCAGCAGCAACTAAAGTTACTTCAAATGCTTCTGTTCTTCTAACTACCACAGTAACCAACATGGCCCCCATTTAACAACCTTATAGTCATTAAACTAGCCAGGCACAACCACATACATATATATTTATAGCCACAAAAAGATATTCTGAATTCTTCCCACAATCCAGTGCTCACTCACCCTCCTGGAAAGTAAAGTAATGATGTTTTAAGTCAGCAAGGTTTTTATCAGGTCTGCTGGAGGCAGTCAGGCTCCAGCTACCCTGTAACCCCTGGACCACGTAGCTGGCAGAGCTGGACCCGCTGGAGGCGGCCTCTCTCCATCCCATCCAGGATCTGGAAACAGCGGTGCTGTTGGCTACACTGGAGTCACTTTGGATTCATCCAGATGAAAAGAGCAGGTTCAACACCAGCTAGTGGTTCAGTACTACAGGGGGTACCCTCTTTGCAACAAGCCCCCAGTGAGCCAGCTTCTAACTCTACAAACCAGTGGCAAATGTCATCCTTCAGCAGGATGATTTACACCGTGGGGTTTAGGAGTGCTGTTTTAGGCTGGAGGGCTCCAACCTGAAGCAGCAAAGATTAAGAAAACCCTGCATTTGCATCACCTTCCTTAACAAACCTCCGTCATTTATGCAAGGCCATGATCTCTCAGACGGTGGTTTTTTGTTTTTGGAGAAGAATTAGACATTGCTGGTGGCTTCTGAAGAGACTGTCAAATGAGAAATTTTAAAAGAATCACCATTTCAGAACCCAGTCTGAGCAGTGCTTCAGTTTTAACATGTGCTTTATTACTTAATTTAAAACCAGAATCATTGAACTCTGCTAATTCTGAAATCCTGATTGGTAAAACAGGATTTAAAAAAAAAAATTTAAAAAAAAAATGGATTTGGTAAAACAGCTGGGCTGCTTTCACTGTTAATATTAAAAAGTTTCAATGTAATATGGCAGAGTTCCGAATCAGTGCTATAATGGATTCTCTCTTGATGATGACCCACAAGACAGGACAGAAAGGGTCCATGTTATCTACTACAACACTAGGTCTGGTTATCTCTAGGAAGGAGATACGGATGAAATGCAGGGCAGTTAGCTCCCCATTTGGCTTCGTAAGAACAACATCACTTCAGACATTACGCAGGACTCTCTTCTCATCCTCTCACTCCCCCAATAGGACACAAATCACTTCTGCCTAGAAAGCAGACCTTAAGGCACAAGCTTCCTTTCAAGCCTTTTTTTTGATTTTTTTTTTTTTTTTTTTGAATCTGCAAATTGGAGCAAACTCTAAACGCAGCATCTGGCAGAAGCAAGGCAGCCCCAGGCAGGGCAGCACAGAAAATCCCACACTATACCACACACCCTGTACAGCAATTATTGAAACCTGAAGCCCTGTGCAAACATCTCTTCAAATGCTACTGCTGCCTTCCTTGTAGCAAGATTCTTGTGGATTCTTCTAATCCTACAAGTAAGTGCTCAAATAGGGCTAAAATACAAGCACTCAAATGCAGGATGTGTCAAATTCCCATTTCAGGCAGCCTCATGTACAGAAATACTCCAAGACAACACAGCAAGCTTACAGGACATTTCAATCCACTTTAATCTCCTATTTCAAGAGAGAAGTAGTCCTGGTCTTGCCAGAATTTACCTTAATTCACTTAATCCATAGTGCTCTATTTATCAGACTTACAGGAACAGCATCAACGCCCATGGCTTCCTGTAAATGCAGAGCTCTCCCATTTCTACCTAGATCCAAATAAACTATGGCTTTATGACAGCCAAGACCAACAGAGTACTTCTGCTAAGTCCTGGGAGTCACTTGTCCAAGAAAGGGTTTGCTTCACGATCCTAAAGAGCCTGAGATACTCACAAAGGTGGCTGCCCAGGTCAGGGACCATCGGCTGGGTTTTCCCTTGGGTTTTGGTTTTTCTTAATGTACAGCTTGAAGGAACCGAGCTAACTAATAGAAAGTCACTCAACTGCAAAATCGCCAGGTTTGTTCTTAAGTGTAAAGCTTTACTACTACATATTGATGTGAATATTCAAGACATTCTTTTTGTTACCTAAGGGCTCCAACCAAAACTGGGAACCTTTTGACCAAGGCACTGTACAAACAAACAGGAAAGCTCTAAGTTTGTCTAACTATGGGCAGCGAGGAGCATGGTGCCGTGTTTATACCAAATCAGACAGTAGATCCATAGCAGAAATAGATTTCTGGCCTCAATGTCCCTACGCAGAACAGGGACGATTTGTTTTTGACAACCCCTAAGCTTTAAAAAAGCCAACCTGAAGTCTAGTCAAACTCAATGAAAATTTGTGGTTCCACAACCACATTTTCCTTTATTTATGTTTTTGTCTTCCTTGTTGCTGTGTAAAAAACAACCACAATAGCCACAAAGCAACTGACTATGCATGAAACAGTGTCATATTATGAGGGGGGAAAAAACAGTTAGGAAGGAGAAAGCAAATGGATAAAGAGTTTCTTTCCATCCTACTTTTGGAAAACTAGAAATAAATGACACCAGCACTAATACCGGCATTTGCACACTTTAAACCATTTTTTAAAGAAGGAATTAACATCCATTTCTTTCTCCACATTTATTTGCATTGTTAATGGCTAGCTGTACAATATTGAGCAGCCTTCACCCCTTTCCTATTATTGGAAAGAAAAACGTTTTAAAATATTCATTTAACTCCTAATGCATCTGTCCTCCCTTCACATTTTGGCAACAGGAAACAGATCACATGATTTCATTATCGTTTTCAGTCATTTATACCTAGACTCTACAGAGACAATTAAAAGTAAACACCATTGAAATCAACAGATACCCAGTGCCTCAGAAACCTTTCACAATTCACTGAAGCTCTCAGACCTGTAATTCTGGAGCTGCAAACTCTGTGCGCAGACAGAGGATTTCAACATCTGCTTGGATCTCCAGCCCCAGTGGATTGACTCAAATTCAAACATTATCATATGTGTTTCATAGAGTCCTGGAGAGAACACTCACTCAGCAAAGATCCAATGGTAGAATCAGGAAATAAAGATGCTGTATTAATTTTATCTTGACAGCTGCATGTTTTAAATGACAGTATCTTCCCATCCAACAAGGAAATGCCGCTTACTGCGCCCCAGAAATATATGCAGAAGTTCTGCACCAAGCTCTAAGATTTAGGCAAAGGTCAAGCACTAAAACCACAGAGATTGTGGGTTTCTCTCCAGAAAAGACTGGGGGGTGGGGGGGGTGGGTTTGTCTTTCTAAAACTGACATATGTGGTGGCAGTCAGGATACCCCTGCAATACCGCACAGACTGGTTCAGTTGTCCTCGTGATGGAAAACGAGCACGCTGAAGTCACCCCTTACAAAACAACGTGCTATCACAGCATTAGCCTTCTGTTGCAGCTAAAGGGAACAACTTCCAGATCTGTTGCAACTTGAACTACTAAATATAGCCTTGAGCTATGAGGCAGGAGAATGACAAGACTGTAATTCCCAGCTTGCTTTGGGTAGCAATCAACAGTGCCAAGAACATCAAAGACAGCAGCAGCCACTAATTTCAAATATCACTGTTTTACAAATCATTATTTGTAGTAAAGAGGCAGCTCCTTTCAATTCCCAGGAAAGATAAGCAATGGAGAGAAGGCAAGAAAGGAAGATGAATGGTTGCAGCCATATGCTTTTGTCTGAGGACAACTTTGTATTCCAGAAGACATCTTTTGCTCTACAAGAACTTAGAACCCGTGCCGTTATCTGCTTTTGGAACACACACGGTCCATTAGGAACTAATATACACAGCAGCTTAAACCCAGGGTGTTAAGGCCCTAAGTAATGGGTTCACAACCTAGACACAGCCCAAGCCAGCACGGCAAAGAAGAAGAGGTGATGTATTTGATCTGCCAGAGACAACCTGCTGAGGTGAATACTGGTACTGGATGCGGTTCGTCGTGGAGATATGACACCAGTGCTCTCAAACACAATCATTTTTGTTTTGTCGTTGATACTAACTGACTTGCCGTTTGATAATAAAACCAAAGATCATCATACCAAGGAACACATCCCCTGCTCTCACAGAGTTAAAGCTTCCCTTCGGAAGAGGGGCTGTTTGTTTCCCAGGTCACATCCTGCCTCCTGGCAGCACTGTGCCTCTGGAATTGCTGGCAAGGTTGGAACGCACGCAGTCTCTACCCCAGGATGCACAAATCTCCTGTTCAGCCTAGGTTATGAGCCACTTCAGGTCAGAGAGAAGAGAGCAAATAAACATCTATCCACAAAGCTGTTTACAAAGCTACCACTCCATGCACAGCAAACAGTAACAGAACAAACCGATCATCTCCAGACAACTTGGGGTGCAAGACCTACCAGCAGCAGGTCTACCCAGTACTGCCCTGCTGTGTTCCAGCTGTACACAATTCTCCTTTGCAAAGGGGAGGGAGGGCAGGCTCTGCCAGCACACCGACAATTCAGCTAGATCATTTTTCTTAAACATCTAGAGTCTTGTAACGTTTTCCTCGTCACCATACTCCAGGAAAATCTTGATGCACAAGATACTAGATCCTTTAGTCCACCCTTCAAATGCATCTACCAGGTAAAAGGAAGGTAAAAGAAAACCACTGGGGAACAACTCACCCAAGATCACACAGTATGTCAGCGACAGATCATGAAAAAGCCCCCACGCTCTTGAACACCCCCAAGCACCTGCTCTACATTGTCAGCAAGCTCCCCACTATCAAATCTCACATCAATACAGTCTTCACTTAGAAAGAGAATGTGCATAAAAGGGTGTAGATGTGCGGGGAAGGGGAGGGGGCAATAGTTCTCAGAAGCTCACATCCTCTGGCTTATTTGACTTAGAGGAGATTTAAGAACTAATTACTAAATGAAACAATCGCTGCTGGTAACAGCCCCTCCTTCCTCTCACTTCCTGGAATTGTGTCCGGATCCTCTGACTTTGCTACCACCCTACTCTGCACAAATAGGTATTTGTGCATTTACCGAAACGAGTCATGCTCACCCTCTCACACCTCACCTGCTTCTAGGATAGGTTTACACTCCTGGTTACCCTCCCAGCATCCTCACTTCTTGAGTTTCCTCCAAAGAGGATTTTAGTCTGAAATCCAAGGATTGCTTAGGCTTACCCTTGCTCTCATCCCTCTGCCAAGCTGTCTGCTGCCTCAAAATACATGCTGACTCCATATTAAGAATACCAAGTGAACCCCGCAAACCTCTAATGACTCTCTGATTCATAAGCATTTAGGCAATTGGAAATTAAACACTGGGTTTGATAGTATTGCATACACTTGCATTTTGATTGCATCATGCATGCCCGTGAGAGACCTAATCTCCAGAATTAGCTAGATTTTTTTCTTTCTACTCAGAAAAATGAGGTTAACAAGGAAATTCTCCTTTGCTTGCTTCGCCAGTTGCAAGCCCAATCTGGTTGTTACGGCAGTGTGGCCCCTACAAATTTCTTTCTAAGTTAATGTGTACCATGCCACAAAGTGCGCATCCTAATAAACTTTAGCACCAGATCAATTCTACCTTGTCACTGTGATTATAATCAAGTCTTTTCTTAATTCTTTCTTATTGTCCTTTATTGATGGGAGAAGGGGAAGAGAAGCTTCATTCATTACTTTTTATAAGTTGCTTGGAGATCCTTAGAGAGAAAGCGAAGTAATTAAGCCATTTGTTCTAAACACATCTCCAATGACCCCCATCACCACAAAGGCACGTAAGAGATTATTCAGATGTTAGTTTTGATTCATACTCATGTAAGTTGGAAGAGAAATCCAAGGGTCATCCAGTCCAACCTCCTGCTCCCAGCGGGTTTAGGTTGCTCAGGGCCATGCCCAGTCAAGTGCTGAGTATCTCCAAAGATGGAGCTTCCACAACCTCTTTAGGCAACTTGAATCTACTTATGCATCAGCAGTTTTCCAAAGCGCTGTTTAAATTTGTAGACCCGTATGTAATCATAATTGCGACTACTCAATTGGAATCCAAGGCTGCAGCTCTATAAATAGCCTTTCTGAAGCTATTAACATTTCAGTTTGAATCTCCAATGCAGAATTAAATCTTCAGGCTTTTTGTAGCTGAGGTCACAACACCGAGAGCCTTTAGCCACCCTTCCAACTCAGAGAAAAGAATGAAAACAAAGCCACCCACTGAATTTACAGGTGAGGCTTGGCTAGGATATACTGTTTATTCTGGAAATAAAGGGGAGAGGAGGAGAGAATCTTTTTGCTGAGCAGATAAACACTGTAATGCAGTGCAGCATAGAAGGGCTCTGCTCAACACAAAAGATCCGCAGCCTTCTGTGATGCATGAAAGCCTCAGATCTCGTCTGCACCCCACTGAGCTAGCGCGCAGGAGCCGCCGTTGCAGCGTTCTGAGGCAGACCTGCAGTGCTTCTCAACAGAAGGCTCATGCCAATCACTCCTCAAAATACCACAGAGCCCGAGCGCAACCAGCATTCTCCTTTTTAGGTTGTTATTCATAAACACCACTGACAATGCTTCGCCCTTCCATGTAGGCGCTTGCGTATGCCAGCTCCCACATAAACCTGTCAAAAATGAACATCAACACGCTACCCACAATTATGATATAAATGACACACCCAAGTGTGGAACAAAAGCCTCTTCGAAACAGTCTCCAAACAAAGATACCTAACTTTGACGCACGTGAGAGCTCTCCGAACAAACCAGCCGAGCAGTGGCTCCGCGTGACCAGCTACACCAGTTCAATATCCCTCCTGCATAAAAGCCATTTACTAAAGTCACCTTGGGGTTGACCTTCTGTCCTTCCACCACGCTCACTAGCTCCTTCTTACAGGTTCTATAGAAATTGTAGCTAGAAACTATGTGCAATGGGTATCAGGGAAGTCACCTCTTCCTGCACAGGTAACAAATGCATTAAGAAACTCTCTTTTTCTTCATTTATGTAATTAGCTGCTACTGTGTCTCGTGTTGTTCTTAACACTTTTAGAAATCTAAACATGCGGTCTTAGCGATTCTGCCTGCAATTAACAGTCAATGGATTCATGTATTTACACACCAGTTATCCTCTGCCACATCTGATCTTCATCATCACCACACTAAACACTTTTGCCCACATCACTGCCTCTTCCCTGTTTTCTCCACCCCACCTTTATTCCTGCAGGCACATCCAGCTGTTTGTCATGCCAGCCTTCTAGAACAGTACGGATAATTCCTCATCTTTCAGGAGAACTGCAGGATACCGGAAAAGTTTTGGCACTTGGGTCCTGTACCAAACTTAAACACATGAATGAAGTAGGCACTGCTGCATTCTCTAAGAGAGAATCGTCCTGCCTCTGCCCTGCATCTCAAACATAAAGCTTCACTTTCTATAGCAGAGTTGGAACTCAGGACAACTAAATTTCTTTAGGCTCCACTCTGCCACCAACCCGCTGCATGACCTTGAGGAGGTCACTTGGACTATTACACTCCCTCTTACTACAAGAAAATTATGGGACCTTCGTGTTTAAAAGTTAAGGTACTCATTTGAGCAGCAAAAAAACCTACTTGATTAGAGAAATCCAGAGTTCTGCTTAAGCAAGATCCCTGCACATGAATTAAAAAAGAATAACGGGAGTATGGGAGGGAGGGAGGAAAGCAGAGATTACTTGCATTACAGCTGCCTCCAACTCAAACAGGGGAATTTTGAGCTACAGCCATCCAGTTTAGCCATCTGCATCACACTCAAAGCACTTTCCAAGGCCTAACAGTCGTTACAAAGTGCCAACGGTCTGACACAGTGACTCATACTAAAAGGTTCTGCGTGTTTTGAACCAACTGGTACTTGGGCTCCCAGCCCAGATCTGTCTCATCCTTCCATTTCAGTCAAGTGCAGCACAACAGGGACTTGTGCTAGGCTACAGACCCCTGCCAGAACTCCTGCCCATTTTCTCAAAAGGGTCTCCAAATATAGCGGACTTTGTAGCCTCTACGAGGAAAGGCTTCCAACTAAGTATTTTAAAATATTTATGACTGTTACAGAGCAATGGCATATAGGGAATACAATTTGCTTCTCTTTAATTAACAATATTTCAGTGGTTGTGCAGATTGTGCACGAGGTATGAAAATCCCTCTAAAATACAAGCATTTATGGCATTATACGTTGGTATCTACAGAAATTAGGCTATTTTTATATTAGCACAGATAGCCCCAATTGTCCATAGTGTTATCCTCCACTCCATGACCAGCTAACTTAGCAGAAAAAAAAGCTTACTCTTAATTATGTGCACAGAGAAGTCAAGCAAACGGTTCACTTCTGGAGTCCTAAGGCCGTACCGTTTGTTTTCATCAATACCATCTACTCCCTCGGAAAGGGTCTGGAACAGAACTGGCCAAACTGCCCACAACAAGCAAAGCGTTTTAGCCTCACTAACAGTCTTCTATCTTTTCTATTATTTCCCTTTTTCCTCTACTCTCCATGTTATTTAGTAAATTATTTATGTGACTATATTACAATCTCACAGTTGTTAATGAATCTATTCTTGCAACTGTCCCAAAGGAGAGACACATATCATCTCCTCTGCCGTAAAGACAAGGAAGCCACAATAGGGAGGGACAGGTCAGCATAATTATGACCTGAACCCAGATTTCCAAGTCCCAGTCCAATGTCTTTAGTTATAACACAATAAATATTAACAAGCCACCATAAAATGAAATAGTTCTTGAAAACCTAGGAAAAATACTGTAAAAGAGAGGCTACTGCCAGCAGCAAGTTGGTTGTGGAATGCCCATTTGAAACAGCTGGCTCTGATTTTGCTTTCCCCAGGGTGCAATTATCTTCAAAACTCCAGCACAGGACACTCTCAAAATAGCACTTAGAGATGACATTCGCACAAAGTCGAGGCAGAGATGCAGCCTGTTGAAAATCTAAGCCTCTGCAGGCTGAAGTCAGGTCATGACCTTGCACACTGAGAGCTACATACCGATTCATTGAGATGTTGCGGTTTCTAATACACACTCCAAGTGCCTTTCTCCAAGCCAGTTCTGAAGCTGAGAACTGAAAGGCAAGGTTCACGATGCTTTTAGCTGATCCCGAACAGCTCGCAGCCCCATTGATAAACAGCAAGAGAGGCCGCATGATTTGTAAGTTTATTAGCCACTCCACCTACTGTATGCTACCAATAAGATCCGTATTTTTGTGCAAAGAGAACACTGATTTTGATAACACAGCCTCCCTCAGTACAAACAGACTCTCACAGTATGTCCTTTCAGCTATGCTTCCAGTCCTTTTGAAGTTACTTGGGAAGCATGAAGAGCTCCATGAACGCCCAAGGTTTTAAATCATCCTTAAGGATGTTTTGGGTAATGTAACTCTAATTCATCAACAGGCAAAAAGCATCACTTTGCAGCCACTATTCTTGGACCTCCAGCCAGAAGTGAGGATGCCTCAGCTTCAGCCTCAAATCCATCTGCTCAATATCAAAACGGACAAAGAAGCATTTCAGGCTCCTAAATCCAAGTAGTTTTAACACCGCAAGCTGAAGGAGTGACAACAGCAGCAATAGTTACACAAGCTTCACTACAGTCCACAGATTACACTAGGGACACCAGTACCTCCTCTGGCTGCCAGACCACGCTTGAAGCCAAGGCTGCCACAAATTATTTTGAGGACTTCCCATACTAACAGGATTCTAATTAAGACCGATACACTCTTCCCTATCACACATCCAAAATGGCATGCAGACCCCACCTCTCATCTCAGAGTTTGCACCTATAGAAAACTCTTCAGGCAGAAAGGGTGGACTGAATGCACGGAAGGATGAGTGACAGCAGGAGACACGAACTAGAGCCAGATGCAGCAGCACAGCTCTGTCACTGCTGACAAACCGATTTCAGTAGCTGAATTGAGGGCTGGTTACCAGGTCACTCCAGGGAATCGCTGCACCCAGTGCCAATAGCTGCTGAGGTTACAAAAGCGTGCAACCCAAGCAGACACTGACATAAAGATATCTGACAAGTTGAGTAGCAAGAAGGACCTGCGTGGAAAGGTAACAATTTCAGAATAAGGTTGGAATTATAGGACAACGCACCTACACACCCAGCAGAAAGAGTCCAAAAGAATTGCATTGGGGCACTGCAGTCCACTCAGGAGTCTCATACAATGTGTTTTCTAGCAAATGACAGCCTCAAATTCCCAACACTAACTTTTGAAGGTGTAATTCACTGCTGGGCAAAACAAAAGCACAATCACAACGTTCCACCTGACCTGGTCTTAAATAGTGTATCAGCTTCAGCACAGGGATGGATCTGACTTAGGCAGGGCTAAACTGACAAAGGAGGATAATTTGGAGGAAGGATACAGTAAATACTTCAGAAGGATGTTATGAAAATATGAGTGATATCCAGACCACTGTGTTATAGATCCTTTTCCAAAATGCCAGATGATTATTATGCAACAATCCATTATTCTTATTCATAATATTGACCATCAATAAGAACTGAGCCCACAGACAGCAGATGTCTCTTATCTTTGTGTATTTGCACACATTTCACAATGGCCAAGTGCCCAGGCAGTTATTTTTGCCCTGAGTTAGGACCTTGTTCCACAGCAAGACTTAACAGTCAATTTGCAACTTGTAAGCTCTTCAGGGTCTGAGTATCTTCTGTGGAAAGGCTGATATTCACACACATCACACTGCAGCCACAGAAAGAAGGGACTGCAAGAACAGCCCTTGTTTCTCTGCAACTGAAATAACATGCAGAGAGACAAGACCCCAATACCATCATGTGCCTGCATCTATGAGAGCGAATAAATGAGGCAACTAATGCTAGACAGCATACTGAGGTTTTGTGCTGAGGCAAACCAAAGTCACATGTTCTTACACTGCCTTCACAATTCAACATAAAAAAACCAGCTTCTCAGCTAAAGACTATTGCCAGAACGCTTTATTTGCATTACTAGACGCCAAGCAATCTATTTTCAAAGGCAATACCACCAACGACGTATTGTAACCTTATGAATCTATTTTCTGTCCTAAAGGGGGAAAAAATATACACGTACAGGAACATGTTACTTCCATCTCAGTACAATCCAGTTGCTGTCACTGATAATGCTGGCATGATCACACGCAAGTCAGAGCATTCTGCTTAACTATCTTTCCACTACAATGATTCTGGCACTAGTGGTACCAGCCCAATCTTGCCCACATGGTAAAAAAACATGCACAATACTTGCCCTTAATTATGTGGTATCAGTTCTTCTTTATCATGTGTTCACGCAAACACCATTTTAAAGATAACTATATTTTCATCTAAAAAGATAGTCTCTGAATATTAACGCACAGTATAACAAAAATCCCAGATACAGTCAGGTCCTCATTTTAGAAAATGAGTAACTGTTTATATTAACTTTGCAAAAATGTCATTGTCCACCTTCAGCATATGCCATGTTCTGCTGATAGAAGAATGAAGGAGAAGCAGAGATCTTCCTCTAAGATTGCAAAGGACAGGTGGAATGTCAAATTAATAAAGTGATGATCCTTCAGGAATCAATTCCAGAGCAATTCATAGAGAAACGAGTCAAAGGACTGTGCCTGTGACCCTAATCCCACATATTCCATCAAGTCCACTACTCTCAATATGGAACGAAGCACCTTTCTGGAGAGGTCCACTAACTTCCATGCGGTGAAATCACTCTCTGAAAGACAGCAGAAGAATGAGCTGTCTGAAAACACGCCCACCCTCTCCACTTCTCCGTCAGAATGACTTTCAGGTCCTTTACAAAAAAGCAAGAAACAAGTTCAACATGCGGCCTTAGAAATAGAGCATTTTTCCTGATCAACTAGAAGTGGGTTTATTTCTGCCATTCTAAGTAACCACTGCATATGGGAGCAGCTCCAGACCTCTTACTTTACAACTGTTCAATTCATTTTCAATAAAGGTGTCACACAACCATGACAGATACGGTGTCAGCTGCCAAACAACGCTAACCGAGGAATGCTAAACATACATGAGAGCAGCCAAGCTAAGAATCAATTCTTATTCCTCTGTGAAACGTTCCTTTTGTGCTCTCTCAAAAGTACCTTATTATAATAATGAAGCTAGGTCAAAAAAAATAATGAAGCTAGGTCAAAAAATAGCCAAAAGTGTTAATCAATACCTCACAGAATATTTATTTACAGACAGGTTAAAATAATTGCTAATGAAGAGATGAATGCCAACCTACTTTCACGAGAAACAACCATATTATCCAGCAGTGGCTACAGTACTCCAAGACTCCAGATTCTTGGGAGAGAAAAGAAGCTATTCATAAATTTATTTAGTATGGTCCCTATGCAGAAACCTCAAACACTTATTATAGATAATATCTCCCCCTAGGTTATTTGTCTAGACATATTTTAATTAAATGGCATAATTCTGGTCACTGATGTGGTGAAAACTATTTAGTTCATTTCAATAAGGTCTTTTGGTCTACACTCCTCCAGCTTCCAGCAATATAACTCACAGCCCATGACAAGTTACACATACGCGGTAATGAACGCGATAGCGCCTATTGCCTCCAGACCTATATAAAACACAGGCACAAAGGTGGAGACTACCACCTCTGTTTACCTTCAAAGCACATGCCGAATGGCAACTCTCCCACAGAATTACACAGAAAACCCTAAAACACCGTGTATATATATATATATATATTTATTTATTTTTTGTGGGAAGCCACCAGAAGCCTTCACTAGTCACTTCTTCACACAAGCTTAAGAAATGCATCCTACCCAGAGATCAGTTTCAGGCACAATTCCCAGAATCTCCATCGAGCCTCAAAGGCAAGCCAGGAGGGGTCTAATATGAATCCATTTCATGGCTGTTTCAGTCATTCAATACATGGCCTGGAAAGTCGCTGTGGACGAAGTATTTTGGAATTCAGGTCACAAGATGAAGTTGTCGTTGTCTCCACCCCTTCGAAGTTTAGTCTCCCACAAGGAACACGCTAGCAGCATAGGGGAAGCCCAGATAGAGCCTCCTCACATTTCCCTGGGATAGCAACACTGCAAGGCAAACTTCTAACGTAATGCAAAGCTGAGTTCAGACCTCTTACACTCAGATCTAGTAATAAATTCCACCCACACTTCAACTTCTAAGTATAACTGGACCTACAAGTTTGTTTAGGCGTTGAAAGAGAGATCTCCAGCTTGTCACAAAATCCCAATTTGGATATAAATTAAAGAAATGGGTAGTCTTTGGATACGTGCCTAAATGGGATGGTGATCACTCTCTAAAGACTTTCACCACAGTAAGTCAAAACTTTTGTTTTCACCATTGGAAAGGTGTTCCAGCAGAGAAGTGAAAGAAGTTCTTGAAAGCAAGCACAACCCCCCAGCCCCATGTTCACGTTCAGCCATGAGCTTGCTATTTCAAGCTACACTATAATGCGTTTTACAAAAATATCTACCATTTCATTTAGAAAAATGCCAAAGAGTGATAGCACAAATTGCATGTACTGATGTATTCAATGTGCTTGCAAAACCAAATTAAGAGAGGCGTTGCCTTGAGAAAACTGAAATCTTCCAGTAGAAGACAGCTGTCTGTATAAACATCAGCAAGCCACCCTCCCTCATCTCCTGCGTGGCTCCTTCGGATTAGAACTGGAGGACACTGGTAAGGGAGAGAGAGAGATGGTTGCTTCATTTCCTACTATACTCCTGAAGAACTAGAAGCAAGAAGAAAGCTGCAGTGCTCAGGGACTCACTTCAGTACTTGACACAGGTTTTTGAGTTCTTTATAAAGAAAGATTTGTTCAGGCTATTCTTGTGCAGTTCATACTTACAAGATTGAAAACAAAAAGAACTCCAAACCAAAACAAAAAAAGCTGTAATGAAAAGAGCCCACATTGCTGTATTTTACCATTTCCCCAGGTGCAGCACAGGCTTTCCCATCAGGTCACCATGTCCTCGCTCCTCATGAATACACCAAGAGGCGTTTGCCAACAGCTCTTAAGGCCATGCATTAAAGGAAAATAAAAATTAGACAGGTCTAAAAGACCAAACCGTTCAGCTAAGGCACCCTTCATAAGACAGGCAGCAAGCTTGCCAAGAACATGCATGGACTAAGAAATGGTCCTCCTCCAAATATTGCACTTGTGTAAGTATTACCTAGCAGCTGGTAAAGCACAAAGGCAGACTGTTTCAGGAGCAGCCCCCATTAACATAGGAGGTACATGCTTTTTACCTGCCTAGCTCTGCCTGTTTGGTTCCCCATTCCACACCTCCCACTCCAAGAGTCATTTCAGCATCCCAAAAGGCTGCTCAGAGAAACAGTTCAGATAAAAGGTGTTCAGATTTTATGCATCACAGGGAGAGAACTGAACCTTTTCCATATGCAAAGGGAAAGCAGGCAAAATGCAAACCCTTCCTTCCAAATCTGTACGAGCCCAAGTACATTTGACTTCTAAATGACTGTTTGTAGGTTTAAGTACAGAATCCTACAGAACCTCTGTCTTAATTTACCGGTGTATCAGTGTGGAAGAGAGAGGGGAAACATAGGGCCTAATTACTTTTTTTTTTTTTTTTTTTTTTAATTAAGGAGCATTTAAAGCCTTCTGAAACAGAAAACAGACCCTCATTATCCTGGCACCATACAGAACAAGATAAGCCGCCTATCATCTAAAACACGAGATGAAAGACTTATTGCATCTTTTCTAGCAGATGGTAAGATGAGGCAGAGAACTGTGTGGCAGGGTTGTCAACCGAACCCAGGTCTGCCAAGTGCTAGGGAATCACCTTAAGACACAGACAGCTTCCTGAAGAGTCTCTGTCATCATGAGCGTGGCATTTCACTAGGAACTGAACAAGAAAAAAAATGCAACCGACTCCCATTCAGAGGAAATTCACATTTTCAATCCGTAACAAGTAGTCCCCCTTGCCTAAACTTTACAAGCTTCACCACGGAGATTGCTACGGTATTTGCAAAGGTTGCTCTGGATTCAAGGGATTCATTTGCCCAGACTGGAAGATGCACACACGTAACACCCCTCCGGTTCTGTGCAGCGATTGTGGTTACTCTGCAGCTCTTGAGGGATCTAACAAAGCTCTGAGATGTTACCTACTTGGGCTGTGGAACGCATCACAGGGAAATCTGAATCTCCCACAGGTTTTAGATCGACAAATAGCACCCCGGGCAGCCCTATCTTTTCAAGGAAATAACCTGAACCTTGCAGAAGGTTTGTACATACTGACACCGGGCAGCACGCCCCAGAGATGGAGCCACAAAAAAGATAACTGGCAGCCTTTCTGCTTTACTAAAATAAGGCACGAGCCAGCATAACCTAACTCCCTAGAGAACTACATGCATAAACACTGGCAAGCTGTATCTTCAGGGTGCAGAGCACAGCTTCTTCACCCTGCCCAAATGGTGTCTAGAATCCATTTTGACTAGCTGTGCACTCTGAAATGACATGCAGCATCGCTAGGGCATGTCTGACAAATGCATTCATCGCCCCAAGAAGGCTGAGTTTGAAATTGGGAAGAAACTCTAAGTTCTCCTTATTGCTAGAGTTGCATCATCCATCTTTCATCAAACTCAGTGTTTTCCTGTCATGGGAACTTTATAAGCCATCGGGCCTTTGACTACAAAAAGGCATGTGCTGGCCCCACTTGCACAGCAGAGATTTCCACCCTCTCTTGAGAGAGCTGGCAGAGCACCAGGAACAACCTTTAATGAAAAGGCAGATGCAGCCAGACTGTGTTTGTATTAGGCTGCATAATACTCAGCTTGGGACACGCAGCAGGACTGCAAAAGATTTCTTCCAAATCCTATTTAGAGAAGCAAAAGCTGTTTGCCGTATCAAGTTCAAACTAATGAGAAGAGCCCAAATCCACATCCGAGTGTTCACAAGCACCAAAATCATATATGCCAAGCGCGCTACAATCCGTAAGTCGCAACAGTTTTTCACAGGTCAGACTTTCAATTGACTCAACGTCAACAATAACACTGGAGCAGGCAAACTGTAAAGTTTGATTTTATTCCTGCTTTTGTTACAGAAACAGTAAAGTGTGGCTAAACAGCTCCAACTCAACGGATCCACACCATAAATCCTGAACAGCTTCTTGAGCTTTCCAAATCCTATTTTTGCAGAAGGATACCGATAGCATCTCTCAAGAGTAAAACTCCACTTTGTCATTTCCTAATTCTGATTTCATTGAGACATATATCCTGCTGTTTGGCAAAGACAGATAAGAAGAGACCCGGTCCCAGAGGTTTTGTAATCTGTCCATTCTTCTGTTACAGCTGTGCTCCTATCTTTACTCATTTTCTGTCAGCAACTCAGGACAACCAGCAGCTCCCTAACTGCAGCAGTTGCCAATGGTTATCCAACCAACCACAGCCTCATTTCTTAATTAGTGATCCCTGGAGCCTACAGAGAGAAAAAGAAGCTATTAAAAGGAGACAGTATGGATCTGGGGGGCGGAGCAGGGTGGGGGTGGGAAGGGGGACAAGAATGGGGATTAAACTTCAACGCATAGACTAGTTGTTGATATTTGCCCAAAGACATGCCGAGTACCTTAGCCACAGGGAAAGGTCTAGCTGTTGCTTTTAAAACCAGTATCCAGTAAGCCACCAAGAACCCTGTTAAAAGTCAGTCTGTCTAGTGGGGAAATCAGAAATACACATTAAGCCACTACCTCTTTTACAGAATCTTAAAAATGGCAAATAGTTTAAGACACCTTGTCAGTGCCTTAGTTATAACTTTTAAACACAGATACTACCTTCTGACCATGTCCTGAGTCACTATTTTCAAAAGGAAACCTGTCCATAAGAAAACACAGCAACAAAAGGAGGTACTGTCAGATTCTCAAGAACATCGCGTTACTTTGCTTTGCCCTGGCAGACACTGTTCTCCAGTAGCACCGTGGCTCCACCCCCAGAGACACAGCTTCTTTTGATAACACAGGTTTAATAAAAGTTCAGCTTTTGTATACTGCCTCCACAGAACACTTTTTGGAATGCTATCTGACATCTGCGCTTACCGTTTAACACTCAGGAGAGTGAATCATATTAGGAAAGGAATAATATATTTTCAAGAGCTGGTTTTGTTTTGCATTTAAATTTCTCTACTTACTATCCTTAGAGAAAAGAATGTTTTAAGAGTTCATGAGCTGACAGATGTGCGTATCTCTATTGTTTTTATTTATTTTACCTCACTGCTGTAAGTAAAAAGAAAATATTTTAAAGAACAAGAATATACGAATGTGAGAAATCAGCACTCTTGGCAAGGAAAAGTCAAGGTTGTTCTAGGACTACTTAAAATAAGTTTTTAAGAGTTATGTGATTTTTAAGAGCCAGGTTTCCATAAGCAGCTAGAGAGTTGGTAACATTTAGTATTGTGCCTCTAATAGAGTAAAGGTCTCAATTACTTGCCAGCAGCACATTTGATTTCACAAGTGCCTAAAACATAGATCCAAATGCCTAAGACTGAAAGAACAAAATAAAATTGTTAAGAAGGAAATATTTGAGGCAAACTCTTAGAATAAGTACTGAAAATCAGAAACACATTTATCCAACATATGCAGCACTGGACACAAGTCTGTCTCACGCATCCTTTTTTAGATGCGTGGGGGATTGCTGATTGAGGACAACGCGACATCCAGTGTCCTGTGAGGACAAAGCAGCAAAGAAGTATGACTGGGGTGAAGAAGACTTCCCAGAAAGGAGAAGGAAAAAACTACGAACTCAAAGAAAGTTTAAACAGCTTCCTAATCCTGGAGAATGAAACTTTCCACTCATCCAACAAGCAAGCATAGATCCTTCAATCCCCCGAGGAACCTCTCATTGCAAATGGACATGCCTCAGCCTCTGCCTGTTGAGGTATCAACAGTGGGGCAAAGGATGGCTGTGGTCTGTCTACTACTAAACGCCCACGCACTGGAAGTTGAACCAGCTGCTCAAACAATCCATCATCCACAGCATTATTTGCCAACCTAAAAGCCCAGCCGAAAGCCACCATCACCTAACCTTACCAGATCCCTGAGGTCACGAAAGTTCACAAGAATGTCCTATTTGTATACAGTTATAAAGCCATTTCCTGATTTGTATGGCATTACTCCAAAGAAATAAAAAATACAGAGTTCTAATTATGATACTCAGCCTGCTGCTGAGAGTTCACAGTGTCCCAAATATTAACCAACATATTGTAAAGCTTCTTGTCAGCTTGGAATCCAGAGACAAATCACCACTGTTCCTGCTCCTAGAAGCCCTCAGGATAAAAGGAGAAAGGAACAATAAGACCCAACAGTTTCTAGCACTATAAAAAAGAAGAAAGGTCTTATTTTGCTTAATTTGAAGCAACACGTTATTGGAATGACAGTGATAGACTCAAGGTTGTCAAAACCAATTGCATCCAGAAGCAACCACTGGAAGCAACCTTTAGTCAGTTTGCCAGGCTTGACTAGATAATTATGTCATGAATTTGTTCTTGTATCCAGTATATCCCAGGCTATGGTCCCAGACCTTGGGCACAGAGAGTGATTATCATTTCTACTCATCCATTTTCTATTACTTTCACTTTTATTTCACGTAAAGCAAACAGCAAGATTCTTCCTTAAAAAGGACAGTTGTGTTATGCCTTAATGGATTTCTCTCTAACATTTTCGTATTTTGTTTGTGTCAGGAGGGGATGTATTTCAGTTCAGTACACCTATACTTAGCCAGATTACAAAACTTTTAATATTCCAGAGAGATGACTGGGATATTATCCAGAACTACCACGACACACTAATCGTACCCTCGCTCCTAAACACATCAGACTGTACTTTGATCTTGATTCTCTAGACTGCCCTCACCCAGCTGAAAAGCTTTACTAGTGCTCAATAGTTATCAATGGAAATAATAGCACAATGGAACTTCTTTACCTGCTAGATGAAAAAATTAAAGGGTTTTCTCCAACGGTTTCATTCACATGCTCACACCTATCATATCTGTGCCACCATGATAATTACGACAGTCTGAAAAAGCCTTTAGTAAATAGGAGCCGATCTGCCAAGCCTAGGAAGAGGTTCTGCCTAATACGTCCCTTTCTCTGTGGCTGTCAGGAGTAGGAAAGCGAGCAAAGTGCAACAGAAGAGCTGAACCTGCCCAGCTCACAATTTCAGTGCCTGATTCACGAAGCCTAATAAAGAGAGATGACGACCTTACTCTCTTCCGTTCCCTTTGTGTGTGTAAGATACATGCAGTGCTAAGGCTGCTCCAAAAAGCATGAGCTGTAGAACTTCACGGACCCAGAGAGCAGCCACTGCCCTTCCAGCAGAATGGTTTGCTTTACATCATCCAAATATAAAAAACCATAGCTGGAAGGACTGCTGCATCTTTAAGTGCCGGCGCTCAAGGAGCATGCTCTGACCACCTCAGAAGTGATTCTTCTAAAGAAAGCTCATGTTATACCACTAGGATAACAGAATCTTGGCTCCTTTTTTCTCCTCCAAAGAAGAGATCATTTGTGTGCATACAAAATATGCAAAGCTGGGAATCAAACCTCTCTCTTTTTAACAAGTTTTACTTTAAGCCCATTATTTACTGTACCATGATCCCCTCATTCAAACAAAACCCTCCAATGCTGCCTGTCCTTAAGTTTGTTCCTTTTTGCTTAGCTGCAATACAAGTTCTTAAAAATAAGGATTGTTTTCTTACTAGGAGTTTACACTATTGCTTCACCAAACATGATGCCCATCTTGACAAAGGATCCCCCACTGCACCAACAGTAAGGAACCACGCTGTATTTGCCTTTGCATCTCTGCCCCCTTTTTACAAATGTAAAGAGCAAGTGCAACTCATGCAGCAACCCACAGGACAAGGCCAAGACAGACCAGCAAAAGATGTCCCCCCCCAAAAAAGAGCCTGTTGAGGAGATGCCTCCTAAAGCTCAGTCACTACCCTTCAACGCCCATGAGCCCCTCCTGTCAGTTCTTTTTGCACTGCCTGGTTTTAGTCACACAAACTAAAGTCAGCTTGGCACTACAAATGCAAAGCTGCCCTGCAGCAAAGGATAATTCACAGTAGCGTTATCTTCAATTCACTGGCTTACTGTTAATTTGGTCTCAACCGGAGGGTGGGGGAAGTGTTAGCAAAGACAAAAATAAGCAGATGACAAATTTGCTTATTAACCACATTGAATAAGAGATGTATTAAAAAAAAAAAAAAACGTAAGGAGGGAGGGGGGATGAAAAGCAGGATGTGAAAGAAGCAGGAGCTGGAACAGCATGGCTAATGTCAACCATGAAATGCAACCCCTGCTGGGACAATTTGAAAGACAGAAGAGGCAGACTTTTTAACATTAACTGTTTGACCGCTTTCTTTCAGATGCATCTATCTAATATCACTAGCAACAGGATTTCCATTTACCCTGTAGGTAATTCTTACAAGCTAGAGACCCGAAACAGCACTGAACAACAAATAAACTCACTCCACACTGAAAACTGTCACTAGCTTCACTCAAAGTTCATCAGGACACACTGTGCAAGAGTCATCGTGAAACAAGTGACACACCAAAGAGCTCTTGACAATGCTCCAGCTGCACATTCACACAGGCTCCAGGGCCATGACTTAGTTTACCTTTATTCCAAATGCTCAGAGCTCTTTGGAAAGCACATTCTGTACTGTTTCAGGATTAGTTTCTTGTACCATTGAAGCCAGTGAGGATTTCTGCATAGATTGAAATAAGGAACTTGTCAAGCATGTCTACAAGCGTTGCACTTGCTCAACAATCTCTAATGACTAAGTATCCCCACATGTTTCCCCATGACATCAGAAATCCAACCTCTCCCTTGAACTCAACAGTCTAACTAGCACCTCTAGTTAGAAACAACATGGTTGGTCCAGAATATTCCTAAATATTCATGTGTTCTGCAGCACTCCCATCTTCCTATCGCTTACTACCACTGTGCAGCTCTCTTCCTCAGTACAAGCAAAATGTAATTAGTGTCAGACACTTCTTTGCATATTTTTTTGCAAATAAAGAAAAAGTTTGTCATATATCCTTACTCCCCCCTCCCCATCTCTGAACCAGGCAAGTCTCTGGGCTCAATTAGGTTTGTTACATTTACTGTACCTTTTTTCAGTTTGGGTCTATAACTAAAAGAGGTCATAAATTACAACGGGAAATAAACACATTTAAAAAGCAGCCCTAAAAAGTCTTGCAAACCCACTCTTTTAGTAGTTCCATTCTTTCTGCATTAGCAAATCATTTTTATTTATATATATAATTTTAAGAATTCAACCACAATAGTAAATTCAATGGAAAATATTACGTGGGTACAAACAGAACAATCACTGAAGCTGGTCACTGCGAAGAACTACTAAAATGACTGCCAAAAAGCAAGGGGCAGGGAGAGGAGAAAGAACCTCTCTGCTTCTCAGCAAAACAAAAGGAAAGAGAAGTCTGATAAGACACCACGCATTGGCATTAGTATAATTCTGTAAGTGCGAACTGGCAGCATTTACGCTAGTCTGCAGCCAGTGTTTTACCCTAATTTAGTAGTTTTTACAAATCAGAACCGAAACCCCAAAATAAAAGCCTCTGTTTAAGAGTTTCCTGGGCATGTAATCTTAACATGTTTTGAGTCCCCTCCAAAGGTACAACTCGGGTATAAATTAAGCTAGGCACAAGTTTAACTGTTGGTAATATCAGGGACTAGATCACTTCCTCAAGGTCAAACACAGAGTAGCTGGAAGAGGGAAAATTGAACTCGGACCTCAAAATCTCAATGCAGTGCCCCAACCCAGCTAATCATTCTTCTCTTCACATTCCAGAGAGAAGGTGGAGAGGTCTTTTAAATATCACAGGTTTCAGATAGAAGTTAACTAACAAAATGCTTATTCTGAGACAATTTTCAAATCTATCTGTTCCTCTTAAACTTTATGTGACAAATGCTTGGTTTTAACAGCCTAACAGTTGTTAAAACACAAGCTCTCGTCCCAGCTCCCCATAGTAAACAGCTCTCCAACAGTACTTCCATGCTTACTGAGGATTTTCCAAACGCATATACCTCTAGACCTCAGAAACGCAAAAGCAAGTTAAAAAGAATTAAATAAATCACAATCTGGAGGCTCCCTTTTAGGGCTGCTCCTCACAAATTGCTGAACAACCTCAATAGGACACTCCTTCCAAAATCAGAGGTGTCTTAAAAACAGAATTATGCAAATCTAGCAGCTTTCCAGAGCACTGAACGGACTCCATACCTTAGTCATTACTATTAAGACTGCAAGTTGCTGTGAAAATGCCATCCTAATAGAACTTGAGGGGCCTGAAGTCTCAAGTCTTACACCTCCCATACCACAGCCCTGTCAAGTCCGCCATCAGTCACATTCCAGTTAGATACTTCAGCATCCCAGTCACATCCCCCCCTTCCGAATCAGAAATTCTCATACTGATTAGACATGGTCTGCACCAATTGTATCGTTGCCAAACAAAGCCAAGAACACTGATCCTCACTTCACCTGCTTGATAAAAAAAAAGAGCCAGAGTACTTTTCAAAAAGGAGGTACCTTCTTCAGAAATGATGAAACAGGTAAAAGTAAACCCGATAGCCAAATGGTCCATAGCAAGTCAGTGGCATAGGGTGAAGGGGTTCTCTTACTATCCTCAAGCATTTCACTCCAATAACCGAATGGAGAATATCATGTTTTGTATGCTTTGACTATTCTTCCAAACAGTTTTCATACTTTATCTTACCAAGGCCACTGAAATAACTGAAAACAATCATTATTCCCTCAGTTACTTACATTTCACATGGAAATAAGCCACAACAGAATCACAGGGCAACTATTTAGGTCATTCCTTCCTCAAGCACTGTAAATTCCTCTGTACTTGCTCAGCAGCTTGTCTCAACTGATTAAACTCTACAGCAGAAATTGGAGGACAAGCCTCCAGTAGTCTTCTCTGAGAACTGGGACCCCAAAACAACATCAGCAAAATGCCCAGTGACATCCTCCCCCTTCCCCAACACGCTCATTAAACCATGAGACAGTGCTTAATTACTTTAGAAGATGGCATTCTAGTGGCAGGCCAATCCAAACACCCTTTGCTAAAAGGCAAGCAGTAATCAGATGGAAAAAAGCAGAGCCTATACATCAAAGCTTTTCCTGCACATATGAAGTACACTTAAAATCTTCTCTTAGCCCTGATGCTGAAACGGAATTGAGAGCTAACTGAAGATCCAGAGAACTGTGTGCTCATACTGCATATCCCCACTGCTTGCTACCTCAACAGTGACATTCATTGTGGAAGAACTCACCCATCCACGTTAGTGGAGCTGACAGGAGAAAGCTGGCTCAAGCACAGACGTATTTTTTCCTGCTGTGTGTCAGCACAACAGTAAGACTGTACTTATGAAGCAGCATTTTCAGGACCCAGCTCACTGGTCTTTATTGATTCCAAAACACAGCTCCAAAGAGGCAGCTGCATTGAACTAGCCATGACCAATCAATCCTTCAAACACATACATTCTCAGCATTCCATCTTCTCTCACCAGGCATTTTCTTGCAAAGAAAAGCTTCCAAATCTAGGGTCATTTATATACTATACGTACTTATACCCAAACTCTGGGGTTTTAAAGCTTGGAGCATCCCAAACTGTTTTCAGGAGGATTCGCAATCCTTCAAAGGGGAACTTGTGGAAGCAACTCCATCCAAACAGCTTCTGGTATCCAACAAAACCTGGACAAATATATTGGTAAGAAGAGTCTGTCCCAAAGTCCATCAGAATTGACTGTTAATTGTTTCTAGGTACCAGTAAGGAGGTTGAATCTGGCCCTGTTGGGAACTACGAGCAAGACAAGCAGTAAGGAACACCTGTGTAAGCGTATTACTATGTGCGAATGGGTTTGCTTCTGAGATTTGTGAAATAATAAGCATTCAAGTGTTTGACTAAATTAGGATCTAAAAGCTCTGTGTGTCACCAGTTTCCACACGCTATATGAACTGACGCTTGGATACCGCAGCAATGGGGCCTCAGGAACAGCCCCCACTCCCATCCCCTGCTTGGCCACAGAGACACTTACTCAAGAGTTCCATGAGGAAGACCACCTGGCTCCAAAACGCGTGAGTATATTCTGTTACCAACAAACAGCTGATGAAGCAGTAGCAGCAAAACGAACAGACCCCTGAAGGACCAGATACCCATGAAATAAAGCCCCAAGAACACAAACCAGTTCAACTCCATGGTCTCCACTTAAAAGGTGGAGATGTAAAAGGCTGGAAAATCTGTATTTTTCAGCTCAGATGGGAGTGTATTTTCACTATATTAAGTTCTCGCACAAAGACACACAGAGAGGACAAAGCTATCAGACCAAAACATCCTGCAAAAATAAAGATGGTTACACATACCCTTTTCTTCCCTGTAGAAACAAGGAGGACTAAAAAACAGCTTACACATTTTCATAAGACACTGTATTTCTTCTGCTAGAAAAGACAGTTACCCATTCACAAACAGATGCAAGTTTCGGTCCAAGTAGTATCTTTCACCTCAATGTTATGATCATGTTTGGGAAAACAAGCAAAATTTACTATCTAAAAGGATCTTCTCAGGAGATAGCTGGATGCAGCTCTTAGATTTGCAGGTTTTCTGGAAAGCAGACATGACCTTTTCATTTTTTTCCTCCAAAACAGGATCATCTATCTGCCAATTTTTGGAGGGCGTATAAGGAGAGGAATTTTCTGTCTTGTATACTCTCAAAGTAAAAGAGGGTCATAAAACAGTGGGAGCTGCCATGAACTCGGAGGGGTGGGGGGGATATCAGATGATACCATCAACAGATGCTGCTTCCTTGAGAATCTCTCTTATGAATTTGCCTTTCTTAACACATTTTTAGGCCAATTAAGATCATGATGAGAAAGTATCTTCCAAAATACTTTACCTGGCTACTGATGGACTAAACCTGACACAGTTGTGTACCATGTAGAAGATTCTGGCATGTCTGAAGCTAACCTAAGGTATGTCTCTGTATCGTGGCGTTGCAGCACGCAGAAGTACAGGCTCACACTTACAGTCATGCTAACATAGGCCTGATTCTTTTTCACTTCTGCTCTACCACAGGGTCCACTGTATCAGGGAAAGAACCACACCACAACCATTCCAGAGAGTGCTTACCTGGTCCCCTTTCAAGTCAGTCTCCACAAGACTACTTTGGACTATACAGGTATGTGCTTAGAGAACTGAAGACCAAGACAGGCTGATTGTTGTTCTATTTTTTACAACTTTCATACATTTCATCATCAGCAACATGCTCTTGAAGAGACATTTTGATTCAATCACTATTAGGCTTCCAACTGCAGTACTAGCTTTGTCAGGTAAACCAACGATGCAGACCAATTTAAAAGGAATACTGCCTACATTCACTGGTAAATCTTTGAACAGAAAAAAAATAAGGCAGCACCCACCCACCCCCACCCCCCCACCCCCCCCCGTCTTGGAACTCTTGAAAAAGCAAGACAAGACTGCATTTCTTAACACTAACAGCAAGATTTTCAGCAATGGTTTTCCTCTGACTTCACTGGAAGAAGTGTTAGACCTACCCTAAATGATTATGAAAAAACAACACATTTTGCCAGGACAAGAAAAACAGATGAGTTTAATCATCTGTCCCGATGCAGCACCCCAACCAAGTGAATAAAAGCAAGCACAGATTAAACAAACAGTAAAAGTGATATTAGAGATTGTCAGGAATGCTTTACTCCCCTTTTAATCTTCCCAATCCACCTACTCAGTGTATTTTCTCTGAAAACAGTCAGTACTTTGGAACTGGGATTGCATATATCTTGCAAAATTCATAACAAATAGCTCTACTTAAACTGAATTTACATGTCGTTTTCTCATTAGTTACATATACAGGGGTTTCAAAATGCTGGCTGCTGAAGTCCACAATACTCGAGACTACCAGAGAAGAGAACTCATTTGCAGATCACACAAGGATCCCTTGTGGGCCTGTTTTAATTACTGCCATGTAACACAAGTAAAGCACATAAAGTAGCCATTTAGCAGAAAATGAGGCACCTGTTTCCCTTATAAATAACATAGCCAAAGAAAAGATGCAGTCCTGGATATTGTAAGTCATTAGCCATTAAATTGCATCAGAAGATATTTCTGCTCAGTGCAATGTAGTAGATTACTGACCTCAGCTTTAGTAAACTACAAGGAAATACTTATGCAAAAAGAATGCAAACAACTGGATAAATAGAGAGTAACCACAAAGCAGGAACAGGCTTTTTTAAAAAATAACTATAGGACCAAGTAATATTAATCTGTCTCTGTTCAGTGCTGCATCCATTTTTATCAGAGGCCATTCACCTCACCTCCATTATTCAGTACAGTCAAGCTATCCAAAACATTCCAACAAAGGATCGGCAACAGCACAGCTTGCTCTGCATAGAACAGGCCGAGTCCTGTCAGTACAAGGGCAAAGCTAGATTTCAAGGAACAAAAGAGAAATTAAGTCTATCTGTAGCAGCCAAGCACTGAAAGGACACTGCCACTTTTTTGAGCTGCCTTCTCACGTTCTCTTTGGGTGTTCCAGCATGCAGCGTTCCGCACTGCTGCAGTTAGCGTAGGTGTCAAAGCAAAAGAAACACTCGGCTTCCTGGTTCACCTCAGGACTATCTGGTGGACAAAGGACAAAGGCTGACTTTACCTCCAGTACTGGCAAAATAGATGGTCAAGTCACATAGAAATGTGTCCGGTCAAGTCACACCGAGCCATCTTCCTTTTCCCACACGGACTGAAAACAGGAATAGAACTAGATACTGCCTTTACTCAGTAAGTTGTCATACTTGGCACTTTGCTTCCTCTCTCTTAATTTCTTTCCAAATAAAATCCAGAAATCTCAGCATTTTAAGGAAACAAAAGCTAGACAGAATAAATTGCAATAATGCATATGTAAAGAGTTGTATTGAGTCAGCATCATTAATTGGAACAATCAGCTGATTCTATTGAATTTTCCCTCCCATAACGTGAGGCACATTAAGAGAGGTACATACCTGCTGAGACAGGGGATCAGGGTTTAATGGCTTTAAGATACTTGACCTCAACAGACTTTACATGGGACTGGGCTCCAACACTGCTGAAAATTTCAAGGATAATGCTGCTCCTTTTTAGCTTACGATAAACACAGGAAAAAAAAAATAATCTGCCTCTGTGTTGTAGAAATTTCAAGTAAATTTAAAATAAAAAAGGCTTGCCACTTTGCAAACACCAGCTGATACGCCTAATTGTTTCACACAAAAGCAGGTGCAATAGAAACTTCAACCTTCCCTATTTCAAAGGGGCTGTAAACACAGCTCACTGCTGTAACTGCAAGTAATCATCCCACATATTTACCCTGGAGATCTTCAAACTGGACCAAGTAGCAATCAAAGGACAGTGGACTTGCTATTCAATCAACAGAAACATTAACAAACTGGGGTCTTGCAAAGAAATTCTAATGGCAAATCAGATCCCTACCCATCACAAGGTGTTCAAGACTGCAATGGGGTGAGTACAACATACTGCAAGTTACTTGAGGTCACAAGAATCAGCTGCATAAAGACATTGATGGATATCCTTTCTCATGTCCACTTACAAGGAATGACAGTAGCACAGAAAGAGTGAGAATTAACCAGAACTTAAGGGGCAGGGGGTGTGGCGACAATCACCATTTCACATGATGAATCATATGTGAAAAAGAATTTCACATGGAGATGAAGGCGGAAAAATCTACCGTTGATCATATCAAGCACAACAACAATGTATCTAATCAGCCAGATATACAGCAACCCCAACTGTTGTGGAAAAAAGAAAGAAAAGAAGTAACTTTAATTATCAGGACATCCAAATCGAAACATGTCATGATTCCTAAAGACCAGAAGAACGGGGAGAGAATTCTAGCAGTGACACCATTTACAGAAAAACCACTACTTGTGTTTCATAAACACCACCTTGTCAACCTTTCCACCTCACACTGTGGCACAACAGTTGAAATAAACGGTTGGGGCTCCCAAACGATTCTCTGAAAGTACTAATGAGAATGATAATTGGCCAGGTTGCACAGAGCCATGGTAACACCTGTCAGGCTGCATTTCCAGTGCCATCTGAAACGCACGCACGAACAAGGCTATTTTCAAAAACGCCAGACTCCTGCTTGAAGGTAAGCAGACTCCAAGTGCAGGGAGCCTGCTGTACTAATCTCAAATATACCATGGAAATCTTTATAGGCTTTCATACTGTATGTAAATTAGTTCCTTAATTCAAAATTTTAATCTATTCCACAGCTATTCATGTTCATTTCAAAGCGCTGAATGTAGATCTCCTTCTGGTGCACCTGGATCTCCTCCTGGTTGCCTGTTCACTCTCCTGTGGCATGCTAGAATGGTGATAATCTTTCAAAAATTATTAAATAAATCCCATTTAATCCAACCTACTTCACAGGCAAATTTTAATTAGAGATACAGCAAGCCCATAGATAAGTTGCTGAACTTGAATCCTATAGAGAAGGTTCATGTTTCAAACAGATACACAGTCTGTGTGTGTATTCTTAAGCCAAAACAAGTCTACCTGAGCACTAGAAAAAATAGAAAAACAAAACTGTGCATACACTATGTGGAGGCGTTCATTAAATGAACAGTAGTAAACTTGTTTTTCTAACTTGTCCCGCTGCAGATCACTAGCCGCAGGAAGCAGACCAAACCTGATGTATCCCTTTAGCGTGTTTTCATAGCATTAGCTTTTAATAAATATAACATACTCCACCCTCAGAGCAGAGCAGTCCTCAGGTTCCAGCAGAAAAAGTGGTTGTTTTAAATATTTAGATTACATTACAGTTGGGACTTTAAAATAAGCAGTGACTTGTACTGTAGACAGCTATCAGGATCAGCTTGGCAGAATACGTGTAAGCTAACCTAGTGTGGTTACAAAGTATGAGCTTTGAGGTCTATTAGGTTGGTGTTCTTATACATATTTTTATTATTTGTACTACAATAGTGCTTTCTGATATCAGCAAACAGAAAAGCACCACAGTGCTAGATGCTGTAAAAACATAAGTAGTAAGACACACAGTCTCCAGAAAGTTTATAAAATTCCAGCAGAGAAAATGGGAAAAACCTAAGAGAAATAAAAGCTATTCTCGTTAGGCAAACAGCTAACACAGGCCTCAATTCAGCACTACCCTTCAGTGTGTCCAAGTACTTTGTCGAGTCCAAGCCTAAGTCTGTGGCTGAATACATTTTTTTTTTCTATTTCCCAGGTCTTAATTCAGTGGTTTAACTATCCATTTTCTCCTACTAGGTAACAGTACTCCAGTACTCTCCCTTCCAGTCTTAAAATTTCTCCCTCCCTCTGAAAGCCTCTGTGTGGTTGCTGTTTATTCAGATACTCAGGCCAGCCGAGGACCTGAGTATTAGTAATTTTTTATTACTAATTAGTAATAAATTAGTAATCCAAATTTTCAGAATATTATTCCAGATTTATTTGATTAAATCAAGCTGAAACTTGGCCTTCACTTTTGAGCCTCTCCACCAACAGCAGATCAAGGCTTCTGCAACGTTTCCAGCATTTAACTGTGCAACAGACCATGCCGAGTGTCATGAAAGCTGGAAAGAACCCTGACCAACCCACTGAACTGTAAAGTCAAGAGTCACCATATTCAGTTTTATTAGTGGTCTCAAAGAGCTACTAAAAATATGAGCATCTTCGCAATCTGCCTATCTGGTTTGGTTTGTTGTTTGGGTTTTTTTGAGGAAAGCCTTCATTAAAAGGCATTCTCTTCCCACTGCACTCACTGCAGGTTACACGTTCAAACCAGTGCTGTTCATGTGACAGAATTAGTTCTGCTAGAAACTGGCTCAAAATTCAGTGCAGTTCAGAGGAAGACTTAGTGACTTCACCAGGCTTTGGATAAGACCCAAACGGAGCTTCAGCACTGCCAGATACCCTACTGTAGCCTCCCAAAGCAAAGCTGGCAGCAGCAGCAGCCGAGAAGGGTCATGAATCTTAGCCATGGGCTGTAACATGCCTTGCATTCATTTTCTTGGTCAACCGTGCTTGTTTACATCACAGGAACAACTGTCCCAGGGTGACCTGAAGACACCTTTGACTATTATGCAATCATTCCTTTCTAGCCTACAGACAGGCAAACCTGGCCAAAAAGGGTACAGGATAAAAAAAAAAAAAACTTTAAAAGAAACCCATCTGTTGCTCCATCTGTTCAACCAGGCTTGCTATCCAAAAGATATTTTCAGTAAACATGCCATAGGCAATTGCAACAATCTATACCGTAAATTATGTGACTGCATTACCAGTTGAAGCCCCAACCCTTTTTGACCTTGTGTCCAAGTAACCTGCTGTCTTTTTCTCAGCCAAACTGTACCTCAGATCTCTGGATATCTACTAACTGATGAAACAGCCTGAGATAATGGAGAAAATACAGAGGGTTAACACTGAAAGGACACAAAACTTCAGGAAGCCTGCTTTCATTAGTTCTACCCTCATGGAACTACTTCGTTACTCACTCACCCCTCCTAAAAAAACCCTGTTCCCTCAATAACACTGAGAGTAAAAGAGACTAAATGGGGAGGGAGATGCATGTGGGGAAACAAGCACACAGGGGGAGATTCTACACGGATGCTTTGTAAAAATAATCTTGCTTGTATTTCAAGGCCAAAAGTTATACGGTACAACTCCTCCTATCTGCTTATCTACCTACCCATCATCCAGGTCAGTAACGTGGACGTCGTCTTGAATTGTCCGACTGCTCTGCAGACCCTCACATCCAGCACACATACAGGTCTTGCAGTCTGTGTAATATTTCTGACGTTTTCCCTTTATACACCTAAAATTCTTGCCAGAGCTTTCATCATAGCAGCTGCCTCACCATCCCCTTGCCTAGTTCTGATCCATACAGCCTCACTCTGTGGGTATCAATCCTTGTCACAGAGCTGCAGAGATCATTTTCCTAAACTTTTATTTTTAGTACATGCCCCTCTGCACATTAGTCTACCAGCTCCGTATTTTCTAATGCAAATATGAATCATTTGCCTTCATTTTATTCTGTTCCAAAAAAGACAGACTCCTACCTGTAACTGACCTATATCAGCCTCTGTCACCTGCTTGTTCAGTTTTCAAACAAGTATGGAGGTAGGCATCCTTTCATGTTGCTCTTTAGTCTTGAGAGGATCTCCTTAAAAACACCAGCAAAAATACCTCATTAAAATCTTTGTTGCAATAACTACCAAAAAAAAAAAAATAGAACCCCAAACCCAAAACCAGGCTCTTACTACTACACAGCAGAGTCCAGCTAAAAGGCAGACTCCTACCTGCAAGGCACTTCGGTCCAGTATGCTGCCTGATCCCTGAATAACTATGGAAACAGTTTTCCAAGCACAGAACTCAGCCCAAAAACCTTCTCTTGAGCTTGGCTAGCTCAGAGTCTAGAACTCTGTGGCACCTGATTGACAGAGAAACAGGCAGAAATAAGGCTTCCACATTTTCGCCCAATGTTCCTTTCCCTGCTGAATTTTTACAACAGCTTTCATAGTTACATTTAATCAGCGTGGAATTCTGCAAATATAACACACAAATCAACATTCTGTTTTCCAAATTATCTACATCCAGTGTCCAAATGGCACTTCAAGCATCAATCATCTAAGCTTTATTGATTAACAGGCAACTCCTACTTTCATTTGTCTCCATAAAAATTATTTTGAGGTGGGTTTTTTTAGTATCTGGTCTCTAAAAGCTTTCCCAATTATTACATTTTTCTGCATCCCCACAGCTAGACACTAGTCAACTAAGACTCCTGTTTCTCAGTCAGGGCAAGGCTGAAAACAGAGACAATACCTTGCCTCTATGAGAAAAGACACAAAATAGTGCTTCTCATGTTCCTCTTCTATCAAAAATTGCCCCATTCAGCTCATAATCCCAATCCCAAACTGGATTCCTACTGCTTTAAATCACAATTACTTGTTAGTTTTCAACACATCAAGTATCCAAGAAAATCAATTTATGTGCAAGAAACAGCTGCACCTAAAAGTGCGGTTCCAAAGGAAGTTCTTTTGCTGATACCAAAGGAATGCCTGAAAAGCCACTCCTCAAAGTACTCCCTAAAGAAGTACAATCAAAAGAATATTAGTTCACACAATGGAAAGAATGAGGACTTGAACCTCACCCAGAAGGATGGCAGAACAGACACACTCTGGTATTCGATGGGGAAAGATTGCAGAGCCGAAGATCAGCTTGCTCTTCCCATCCTGCAGCACTGCAAGGCACCCGCAGCACCAGCTCCTGCCCCAGTGGTATTTGTTCCCTGAACAGCGCAAAGGAAGCCAGAACAATGCAGGAGAGAGCATATTTATCCACGTGAGCATTCGTACAGACCATGTATTTGGTACAGTTCCTCCCCTGCATCTCTCCTGCCATAACCATGTCGCAGCACAGCATCCTATACTGATCAGAGATGAAACAGTAGCAGGGAGTCTCAAAGCAGGTTACTGTACAGCAAAATTAAAACACATAACTTATGGGAACACCTGGATTACATACACATGTAATTTTGTATTTTTGGCATTTTATGACAGTGTTTTTACAGGAAAACCTGCAGAAATACCAAATATTTAAGAGCAGACAGGTAGGAATTCCTCTTTTAGGACTTGCCATGCAGATTCATTATGAATCATTTGGACCCAACAGTTTATGCAACTGTCAGAGGCCCAGTCACGAGAGCCCAGGCATCACAAACCATAGCTTTATTTTCTGATGTATTCATTGCCATTTGTCAATCATCGAAGAATCAACAAAATTGCATTATACATTATTGCAAGGTCCTGTGTGGCCGTAACCTTAGAATTAACAATTCCAGTGATCAGAAGTGACGTCTGAGCTCTTCCCCTGGAAAGAATCTGTCGCTGTAAGCAACTAAGCAAGCTGACGACACAGCTCCTTGTCTATAAAACACATATCACAAATATCACCTTTTCTAGATTTCATTGCTGGCGGATACTATCACATAAATGAGTCTGATCCTGTAATGTCCCTGCTTAATTTCCCACTGATTAGAATAAAAACAGAAGCTACACAGCACTTCCAAGGGCTGCGTCTTAAAGTCAGAACACAGTTAGGCATCCTGCATCTGGGAAACAACATCAGATCTACAGACAGTCAGTAGAAAAGCCTGGGCTTTCACTATAAAGACAGATCCACCCCATCAAGAGTCAGTCCAGAAGTCACCCTTGAGAATGACACGGCACAGGGAAAAGTGTTTTTAAATCAAAGTAACACTGCCAGGAAATTCAAGATGAACGTTCCACATTGTATCTATTTTCCACAGAATGTAACATGGAGACTAAAAGGCAGAGTAACAAACTAAACTGTAACAGAAGTTCAGGAGGATATACACCATTCCCACAGCTTTCCTCTCCTGCCACTTCCCAGAAGCACAGCTGAAAGCAGGCTGGTAACCCAACACAGGTACACAAAGCACGTAACTGCTTAATTTCATAACACAGCTCGATATGGCTTCAACCCATATTCCATTCCAACCCTTAGCAACTCTATCTTTCATGCTTGGAAACAATTCAACACATCCACTGTTTCTGAACACGATTATTTATTACATTATCTCAGGATCCAGGAAAGGCTGCGCCTTAATTACAACAACATGTGCAGTATTGCGAAGTCGGTTCCCGATCACTGGCTTCTCAAGGAGGCTCCACTTCTCCAGGAAAACATTTGCTTTCCTAACACAAGAAGTACTTTTCACTCCACATTGGGATTTACAAACCGCCCTGCCAAGCAGCAGTCACCATGCCAGATCACAGCTCCGCACAGCCATTCAGCAGCAATATGAAGAACAGAAGACCAGAACTGCGGAACACTACATTTAAAACCAAAATGTTACTGTAGTTGAAGCCTAAGTACCACTTACAGAACACACAGAAAAGAATTTCTTTGGAGGACATTTTCAGGCACCGAAGGTAGAAATTAGATACACAATTTTGTTCTGGTTAGTGGCAACTGCATCTATAATTACCTATTCACAACAACAATAAAAAAAAAGTCAGCTTGAAGACAAGATGATGAAAATAGCCCAAATTTACTATTAACACTTGCTAAGACAGTCAAGATTCATGTAAGTTATCTTCTACTTTTCTTCTAATTCTCTATTTTTCACAAGTATTTAGGATTCAGAGGGGAACATATATCTGGTTGACCAACAAAAGCAAACAATAATCTGACTGACAGCTTACTGCCTTGCAAGAGTCACCATCTATAGAGTCACTTTAGCTGTCTCAAGACAATGGACCAGCACCCTAACGGATTCAGCAGTTTATTTGAGACTGTTGTTTAAATAAGAGAGACAGCATTTACAGGTCCTAATCCTCATCACCCACTTGCAGCCCTTCATCTTCCATCATCTCCATTCCCAAGACAACACAAGAACAACAGACAATTTGCACCCCGGTTTCCAGGCTAACGAGAGGGTCAGCTGTAGGGCTGACGTTACTAACTCTGTTACCTGGTCAAAGAACAGCCCAAGCACGTTGAAGATCTTCCTAGTACGTTCAACATGCACAGTTTACATTTTTCTAGCGCTACGTTTCTGTAGCAGTGGGAATGAACACATACGCTGTCCCAACAAACCCAACATCTTTTATCGAGGTTGCACCACAAAAACTGAAGAGCTTGAACTTATACGACACCCGCAGGGTTTGTGTCCCTGCCACTTGAGGGTGAAGGAGAGAAATTTATGCACAGACGATTTCAAAGACCTTATTTTGAAAACAAACAGTTTGTATAGCTGTTTCCCCCCAAAATGTTTTCACAATCCAGACAAACAAGAAGCCAAGACATGAACAGTCCTACAGTAACACGCCAATACTAACAACTCGCCACATAAGAAATACATGTCAACAAACAATATCCACATTCCACCAGGGATAAAAACACAATTAACATTAAAAGCTTCGGGTCTCCCAGATAAAAAAAGAGGCTACACAATGTGTATGAGGATGCTGGGGGTGGTTGATCTCACCAAACATCATCCAGGGCGTTATTTTAGAGTCAGGTCCAGATTAGTTTCCCACAAACCTGCTCTCTTTTGTACCAGCAAGGTATTTAAATACCTTTATTATAATATATTTATATACAAGTTATTTTAAAACCGTCTTGCCAGCGACAGATGTGCGTACAAAGGCGAGCGATCTCCTACAAAAGGATTAAGAAATCTGGAAAGTTGCAAAGCGTCGAAGGGGGCGGGGGGGGGTTATTGGGTGATTTTATTACGGCTGTAAATAAACCCGGTGGCAGGCTGAGCGGGACCGGAGGGACATCAGATCCCCCCAGCTGCAGCCTGGAGGGGCCGCAGCGGCGCTGGCAGCCTGCCCCGCACCGGGACCCCCCCCGCCCCGCAGCGGAAAGCCCGCACCGGGACCCCCCCCCCACCCCGCCGCCCCGCAGCGGGAAGCCCGAGCGCTTCCATGGAGGAAGCCGCCGCTCCCAGCGCTGCGCCTCGCGGGCCGCCCGCAGCCTGCCCCGCCGGGGGCCGGGGCTCCTGACAGCTGCGGCCGCCGCTCACACAGCCCGGCCCCAGGCTGCGGCCCGGCCCCGACGGCCGAGGGGCCTCCGCGCTCGGCGGGGCTGCCAGCCCCCGGGGCGGCCGGGCGGGCCGCGGGGCAGGGCCCGACCCCCCAGCCGGCGCCGGCCGGGCCGCCATGTTAGCGGCGGCGGCACTCGCGGCTTCCCCCGGGTGCCGGCGGGGCCTAGCGCCGGGCGGGCGAGGGCCGCACCCGGGCCGCCGCCGAGCCCCCCCAGCCCGGGCGAGGCAGCGCCCGCCGCCGCGGCCCGGCAGGTGCGTCCCGCCCGGGGCTGAGCGCCCTCCCCTCGGCTGTCAGCGGGCAGGGGCGCGGGGAGGGGAGGAGGGCCGGGCCCGCCGCCCCCCGCCCCGGCAGGCGGCCCCGCCGCCCGCCCCGCTCACCCGAAATCCTGGTCCATGGACTTGAAGAAGAACTTGTAGCTGTGCACGGGCCGGTTGCTGAGGACATTTTTGAAATCGGCCAGAGTGACTTTCTCCGGCGGGACGGGCAGCTTCACCAGGTACGGGGTCTCCTCCTCGTCGATGTGGTAGATGATTTTAGTCTCCGCCATGGGCGAGGGGGAGCGGAGGGGAGGCGGCCCGGGCCCCCGCCGCCGCTCGGCTCCTCTCACGGCCTGCGGCCCAGAGCCGCCCCCGACAGGAAGGCAGCTCCCAGCGCCCGGCCGCCGCCGCGCAGGGGCTCCTCGGCCGGGATTTCGCTCCCTGCACTGCTCTCTAGCTGCCCGACCCGGGAACGGCAGCCCGCCGCCGCCCGCCCCGCCTGCATCCTCCGGCCGCGGCTCGCCGCACCCCCCGCTCCTCCTCTCGCCGCCGCGCTGGGCTGCGGCCCCCGCGGAGCCCGTCCCCGGGCAGCGGCGGGAGGCGGCGGGGGCGCGGGGCGGCCGGGCCTGCCGCCCTCCTGCCGCCGCCGCCGCTCTGCACGCCCCGCCGCCGCGCTCCCGCACGCTGCCCCCTGCTGGCGCGGCGGCGCCACAGCACGGCACGGCCAGGCACGGCACGGCACGGCGCCACGGCTGGGCCCGGGCGGCACGGCATGGCGCGGTGGCACCACGGCCGGACCCGGCACGGCACTGCCCGGCGCTGCCTGCCACCCCTGCAGCCCCCCGGGTGGGTGAGCCGTGCCGCCGTGCCTGGGACATGAGCGGGCCGGCAGGGGGGCACGGAATCCGGGCGGATTTCGAGCAGGCAGGGCAGATGCAGGTTTCAGCAGATGCAGGTTTTGGCAACCGCAAGGCATCGGCCCCATCCTTCCCAGGGGAGCTGGGTGCCAAGGTGCTGAGCGCCCGCTCCTTGCCCTGAGCATCACCCTTCGCCTTCGGGCTGCTCGGGGCACGAATGCAGCTCCGGGCACCCCTGGCGTGGCGTGAGCTGCCCCAGTGCAGCACCAACATGCTGCTCTCCCTGCATGAGCATCCTATGGAAAACAGCTGGTGTCCCAGTAAATGTGCCTCACGGGCTCCAGCAACGCTGCTGGCCCCCTTGCAATGCTGCCCTTATTTCCTCCTTCTAGGAATTAGCAAACACTTCCCAGGCACAGACCCCAGGCATTGTACAACGGCGGGCAGTGTCCTTACACCGCAGCAGGAAAAGGGAGTTACATTACTATACGTATACTCGCGTTAGTAAAGCGTTCTAGCCGAACTCGGCGGTCCCTACAAAAGACGCAAGATACATTCTCTGCGATCACTTTAGAGGAGAGATGGGCAGGGCAGAGAACCGACTGACGTGACCCACAGCGTTACAAGGGCCAGCAAACTGCTGAATTCCAGGTATCTGGAGGATTCGGACCCCTCGCCCCCAGCGGCCCCGTGCCCTTTTGTGTCTCCTGGGAGCTGAGGTGGGTTCTGTTCAAGCGATGAGCTCACGGATTCTCTGCAAATCATGACATTTTCCGCAGTGCAGTTGGCTTCTCCACAGCTTATGCTAATAAGAGAGCGGAGACACATTTGTGGCTTAGAAGAAATGGCTTTTAATAGCCACTTCAATGGAAGCCTGTTGGGCACGGAGCTCGCTGAGGTGCTTGGCACAGAGCGAGCTAAGGGTTGCTGGTCAATGCTATCAGGTGACATAGGTATGTTTTAGAGCACACGTGTTTTGCAGGTGATACACTTGGGAAGAGTTCACCTTTCTTTCTAGAAAACCCCAAAAATGACAGCCAGAAAAGGAAGATTTCAGAACTGTGTGCTTAGGTCTCAAGGAATTTTTTGTTCATTGAAAAAATACTTCTTCTGGAAAATCCCAAGCTAATCACATTCTCTCTTTTACCCTTTCAAAGAGAGAAATAGTCTTTCAATATTCTTTCAAACTTCCCAGAATATTCCGCTGCTTTCTGAGAAGGGCTAAATCCCAGCTCAGGGACTGAACTACCTGCGGCACTGGACAGATTTTTCTACCAGCTTGAAACAGAGGAGCCAACTGTGTTAGAGGCTGCCAAAAGGTTTGTTAACATTATTGCTATTTATTATTTTCAATTTTCTGAAAGTTTAATCATTACCAGTTCCCAGATCCTACCAGCACACTACCTACCACATGAACGCTGAGATACCGCTTCCAGAGCCCAATTGTCCTAGGCAGAGCCAGATCTGGTACCTCTCTACCAACAGCAGGGTTAACCCGCAACTCAACAAGATTTAACAATATTGAAAAAAACCCAAAATTGTCAAGTATCTGCTGTCATTTCTGGTACAGTGAAGCAATTATGAAATCACATTCACTGGGGCTCTCCAACACCAGTGATTTGCTCATCTGCTGACATTCATACCACTCAACACTGCCCAACTTGGAACGCTTGCATGCTCATCAAGCAAGGTAAGGTAAAAAGCAAAGGTATGGCCTTAGTCTTCATCACCTAACTAGCTATTTGGTACTGGTTTAAGTCAGGAATGACCTACTTAGTACACTGCAAAGAGTACTTCCCAAGAATGGTAGCCACCGATGGTCAGGGATTTCTCACTCTTTTAGTTTTGGAATTCTGAAAGAGTAAGGCGTAAAGTACTGAAGATTTCCACGAACTATGCATTCAGCTTTCTGTCCTGTGTGTACGCGCAGACACATGCCACGGTTCTGCAAGCACCTGCGAATACTCTTGGTATGGAGAGTATGCCCTGAATCCGTCAATTCCACCACACACAAGAATCTCTGAGCAAGAATGGGGAAGGCTTCCTTTGGCAGGACAGTAAAATAACTCTCATACAGGCTATATTTTCTGAGATACTGAGCTTTATGTTGTTTTTGCAGTATGAAAAACTTCAGGTTTTACTTAATGACCTCCTGAATTCCTCAAAGATGCAGGTGGTATCCACACAATGATAAATCTGCAAAGAGCTCTGTTCTTGCTCTGTTAGCTTCGCTTTTACTTTTGACAACTGATAATACAATGAGTTGTGTAATTGTCAGATGACTACCTTGGAATAGGCACAGTAAGACTGGATCTATGACTCACAAAAAGCTTTCTGTGTCCCCATAAAGCATAGAAGAGAGGAGATAACCCACTTTCACATTACAGTCCAACCACAAGCTAATCCAATTAAAGAGCGGACATAGGAACGCAGAATACACCACCTTAGCAAACCACTGGTCCATCAGGGCTAACACCTTGCTTCTTGCAGAGCTCAGGGCTTAACATTTCAGTGGAAAATAAATATAAGGCATAAAATCTCTTGCTATTAGTGCTGTGCTCTCCCTGATAGAGCAAATAGTCTTGCTGACTCCTGCAGGAAGCAGGTAGTGTCCTGAGGCATAAAAGCTGCTGCCTACCCTTTTCTTAATAGCGGTGCACTTCGTTACCCCATAGAGAACAAGCAAGCCCTTTTAAAAAGCCATCCTTTGAATTATAGTGATGGCTTTTGCTTATCTCAGTGAATTCGAAACACTCATCACACTCCGGATGCTTAGCAAGAAAGTATTTGTTTTAAAGAGATACGACAAAAAGAAACCCAAAGCTCCAAGTGTCAAAACTGTGACTTGGGACCCTTTCTGAGATTTCATGGATATTTCTTATCCACCTGCAAGAATTTATCTTTCACTTGGAGGATGATTTTTTCTCAGGAGTCAGTCGCTGGCAGTTTTGCCACTCATGTTGATAAAATCAGGTGTGACTATGAGGTCCTTTCATTTGGGCAGTCAACCCTAGGAAATGAAGACTTCTGTTTTCATTTGTTTCAGTAACACAGCAGGATCAATGCGGTTAGTGTCGCCCCGAGCATCCCATCATGTACTGCCAGCTATCCGTGCCACTTGTAGGACCAGTGGTACCCTACAAGGAGGCCAGTAGTGTGGATGTATTAGAAACTAAACTGATGACACCCGCTAGCCATGGAAGATTCCTTCCAGACTGGAATCACAGTGACACAAAATCTGGGTTGTCAAAGTACTGAGTCCCATCGGTAGATCTAGTCTTTATATTCCTTTGCTTAAGTATTTTCTCCAAAATGACCATTTTAAATGGTTTTAAAATAAAAGGAGAAACTGATTTTGGACTTTTACCATTGAAGGGCTGTATCAGAAGCTGGTGTCTAAGTGAACCACACAGGATCTGTTAGCCAACCTATTCCTCGTCTTCAGAGATCCTAAGTTTTCCCACAGGGCGCACTATGTGAAGACTTTCAGCACATTCAAAAAGCCAAGTTATGCAGCTACTCTTCATCTCTGGAGCAAAGATTCCATCTCGTTCTGCCAATTCACACAGGCAAGATTAGCATCAATGCAGAATAAGAACTAAACATGGAAATGATCCTAAGAGAGGAAGAGAAGCAGAAATAAATAACTGCAACCACACAGTTTGGATGTGCTTAAAATTAAGATGCTGTAGGCTGGCTCCCAAGCTGGGACACGTCAGCAGGATGCACCCCAAGTCAGTTCACGCTACTCATGGATCTGGTCTAAAAGATCTGCAAGGGTGTTTTTTTTCCTTTTATTCTTCCTCTCTGTGCAGCAGACCTTGGGCACAGTCAGGTCATGGCAGTATTTGGTCCCTATGGTTTAGAAGAAAATAAAGACATAAAACACTAGAGGGAGGCAAAACCTTTGCAGTCCAGCCATCTGCTCTCCAGCCTCCCTGGCAAAGCTCCCCAGGGCTTTCATTGCCACTAGATTCAAATACAAATAAACCCAAATAAACCTGAGGGGGAAATGACAGAGGGTATTTTCAGTGACATTTCCAAAAACCCTCTTAACTGAGGAAGGTGTGTTATGGAGGGATATTGCCCTACTGGTCTGTAGGCATGAGCACTGTATACTTTGCACGGGAGGGGGAATAAAGAAAAGGACAACATTCATGTTGGTGCTCTACAGGGACTGCTAAACAGGAATTAGAAGAATGGAATGGAAAACATTAACCAGCATCGTCAGCAGATGCACACAACATATGGGATTCATGGGAGGAGATACTCTTCATTCCTGTTTCAGTCACTTTTTCATCTAACTTGAGTCAATTGATGATTGTTCAGTTACTGCTATGGAAAGTCAGTTCTGTTACGGTGTGATCCTGGACTGCTGGAAGAATTATCACACTGAACAAACTATGTTCCTGTCTTTTCAAGGTCTCCCAGCAATAGCAAACCTCAAGTGAAAACCACTCATATGGAATGGCATCAACCTCCCTACCCCTGCTACAGAAATGCTGCTAACTTCTGTCTCGGAACTCAACGGTACTTTAAAACAACAGCCAAAACAGTGGAGATGAGTCTGGAAAGATGTGAAATGTTATTGCAAAAGGCAACAGGTTGAGCACTTTGAATCACTGAGTGACATCAAGCTGGTATGGATGGAAGTACCTTTATCTCCATCATGTGCTTGTGGTAGATGGGTCTTCAGAGGGAAATTTGTATGAGATGCTCTGGTGTCTGGGCAAAAAGCTCTGACTGAAAGCAAGAAGTGATGCCTTCCAGGCAAGCCCTTCCTTGCTGCTGAATCACATACACAAAGCGCTGTGGGTTAGAACATCAGTACTCCAGCTACGAAAACTCAGCACTCCCACACTTTTTTCTGGAGCCTTCTTAGTGCCAGTCATGGAGAACCAGTCACTAGTGCACACGTAGACTTTTGGCAGTCTCAAGCATTTGCAAACACTTGCACACGATGCGCACCTCATCAATGAGTTTAATGTTGATCCCAGCTCACACTCATCCTGACTCAATCTATTTTCTTTCCTCAGCCATCTTCTGGTTCTCCTACCTCTTCATAAGCAGCTGCAGCACTTTTTTAAAAGGGGAGAGCCACACTTGAAAAATGTCCCTGCAGCAACTGTCTTCAGAGCAGCTGATCTACAGAGCCACATACACGTTTAGAAACTTGGCCTCTAGGAAACAGTGGAGGCTTTTTGCTTACAAATGTCTATTTGGATCGTTATCCTACTTCTCTCTGTTCCCTGGTGTTTCTTCTTCCCCTCAGAAATTTGTTCTGGTAATGACTAACAAGTCCCTCTCCATGGGCAAGACTCTCCTCACCGGAGGCAGGAGGAGAACGGGGATAATCTGGACTTCATTTCAGACAAGTCAAAGACAATGAAAATATTTAAGTGGTCTGCAAAGCAGGCCCCGTGGTTGCTGAATTAGTTGGGTTTTTTTTGTTTCCAGCTGCTTTCCTGGAAAATCAGACCCACTGCCTACAGAGACAGAGAAAAGTAGCAAGATGCCCCAGCAACAAATAACCAACAGTGCCTGGGCTGGAGTCTGCAGAAACCCCATGTACCAGCAGAAAAGAACAGGGCTCAAAGCATTAATGACACTATGCAGTAAGACCTCACTCTTCAAGATAATTGTGTAATTGCAGCTACCCTTTTTTTGCAGGCTCCCCCATGTTTAGAAAAAAGAAAAAAAAAGTGCCACACTGGGTTCAAGAGGGAACCAGGCAATTTGTACATGCACAGTGTCAGGCAAGTACAAATAAACAGGCCTGCAAACACTGCATTTGTATTTTTGAAGCCCCCCAAAAAACTCCACTCAAGCTCCATATTCCCCCAACGAAGAACAGATACAGAAATCCAATCCAACATGTGTCAGTCACCTCCATCCACCAAAATGGTAGCATCTCTAGCTCCCAACATCAACAGTATAATTTGAATATTGTTTTTTTTTACAGCATGGTGCTCTAGTTTGCCTGTGCCATTTAAGAGGAGGGGAAAAAAAAAAAAAAGGTAAGTTTAAATCTTAGGAAAATGCTGTTGAGTCAGATGTTCCCAGTGGGGCTGGCATCAGCTCCAGGATGATCTCACTTTGCCCAAAGTATCTTTTTTCAGGAGGTCTCATTTGGCTTCCCCTCACCATGAAGAATCTCACCTACAGATTGTAGCAGGGGCTGACCAGGAAAGTCCCACAACAATACCAGAATGGGTACTTCAGAGGAGATCTTTGTCGTACATGGCCCCTGGCTCTACCTGCTCAACTTTTTTCTTTGTTGTAACAGAATTAATTTTCTGATCACTCGTTCTCAGCGACAGCAGAGGCCAGAGAGAAGGAACTACTCCCCACCTCCTTCTCACTGTCTTCAGCTCCCAACCCTTTTAACCTAGGGTTTACACACACACCTACACCCCCACACACCCCCACACCCTCCCCAGTTATCTGAGAAGACACAAGCAGCCATCACTGGGCAATCCACCCTAGTGAAGACGTGGTATGAAATGGCTGGCTGTAGTATGATTTCCAACCAGGTGAGAGAAAAGATAATACTTCCACCAGAGGTAGACAAGCCGGTCCATAATCTTAGTTTGCTAAATGCACTTCTTTGCCACTTTTTAGCTTCGTATCCTGCTTTGATCCTTCAAATTCTTGCACCTGCACTGTCCATCCATGCAGCAATACAAGCTGTTTCCATCAGTGTCCCTGGAAGAACTCTGTCATGCCAGCTGGGATACTACTCAGTGGGTGGAAGTCCTCCAAGAGCAGAATGTGCAGCAGGAACTTTGCAAGGTGTTAGTTCTGCAAGGAAAAGAGGAATTTGGGCTGGAAGTGAAGTATAAAACTGTGCAGCTAACTATTCCAGCAGGATATGTTACCTTCCCTTCTGGCCCTGCCAAATTATGTACTATGAAGGAGCTGCCAGCCTTCAGTTCTGATAGATGCTTTGAACATACCATCTACAGCTGCAGATCTGTTCAGTATACAACACTTCTGAAAAGCTAAAATCCGTCTGCGGGCCCCATGACCAAGTCAAATGATGATATCCCATGTGGAAACCACATTGAAATCACTGGAATAACTTATTGCATCCGCTCTGCACTTTGTCAAGCACTTTGGGATGCTCCAAGATGAAATATACTGCACAGCTATTGGGAAGAATTAGCTAATGCTGGCTAATGGCTTAGATAGCATCTCCAAAGAGCAAGAAATAAAATCAACCTTAACTTGAAACTCCATTATATTCTCCTTTATTTCTTAAATGTTAGGAGAGTTACAGAACAATGATAAATGGTAAAAGTTAAGTGACAACAATAATGAAAATTAATTCTGTTACAACAAAGAAAAAAGTGTTACGGAACAAGCCCTCCTCTCTGTCTTGAGAGGAAGCAGAGCATGCACAGAGCTGAAAAGAAGGGGCTCTTGTTCTCGTCTCAGTTTTAACCCCTTTCAAGGTCCCTTTTCTTGTTCCACAACAAGGGCTTGCAGTCCATACATCACCCTAAAAGAGACTTCCATTTCTCTGCCCTCACTGAGCTACAGTACTCACTGAGAAGTAATTGGTATAAAAATACTAGGGGTTATTACTATTTTAACTAACTGAACATAAAATGCATGTCTCGGGAAACCAAGGAGACTATAACAAGGCAAAGTCTGCCAAGAGCCTGCCAAGTGACAGGTAAAGAAATCAATCAAGATGCAGCATGCCATTAGTACAGTGAGAACATTACTCTGAATAACTCAGGTGAAGCACGTTTACCCAAGTGCTACACACCTCAACAAATTGCTTCTCCACGAGAGGCAAGTTACTGTGCCGTATGAGGGCAAGAAAGGCTGAGATGAGAAAGAGAGAGAGAGAGAGAGAGAAAGCCAACCTGTCTAGAATTGCATGGAGTCTAAGGCAAAGTAGGAACCGAAAACAGTGGTCCTGCCCCTAAGCCTAGTGGATAATCGTGAGTCAAGCCTTCTAAATTTCATTTGCAGGATCAGCTACGTAGACTTCATGCCAATGCCAAAGACTGCCAGAATACAAGTGCACATGTGAAGGACCTAAATGGCTTTTCACCAGTATTTAAGGCCAAACAGCCTTTAAAAATTCCTCCGTGTTAAGAAATAAACAAACAAAACTCTTCAGTTTAGCATTCAGTTTTCTTTCTCTCTTTTTTTCCCAACAGTTTGCAACACAACTGATTACCCAGCAGTCTTGCCTGGATCTCTTTCAACCAGAATTTTAACATACTAAATTACATACTGGATGTGGCATGCTGCTTTTGAAAACCACTGTTCTGATCATCAGTCCCATCACACAATGTATGCCACTCCTGAAAAAAAAAAAAAAGGGCCAGAATCTCAACTTGGGCTCCTATCTTGATCAGCCTAGGCTTATCCTGGCGTGTCTGACCATTACCCAAATTCAAACTAGTGATCAAAGCAAAAATGAGGAACTTGTAAAGTTCTTCCTAGTCCTTGTTTCAAAGAACATATTAATTTTTTTTCCCCTTAAGCTATTTTGCAGCCTAGAAGTCAAATAAAATATTTAAATGCCTCTGGAGTTTATGAGTAACCCCACTTTGAGCTGGTGTCTGTATGAGCTGTGCGGAGCAATTCGAACTGGCAAGTAAAGATCTCCAACCTTTGACTCACAGACATGAAAGGGAGGGAGAAAGACGTTAATGACAATTGCTTGAGACTGTGCCACCCTGATGGAATAACCAGCGCAGCCTTATGCACCTGCAGGAATGCGGCTTGGATTTCAATCAGGTCCAGCCAAAGGCAGCCTGCTCTGGGGGAAGGGCAAGCAAAGAGAGCCCCCAGCCCAGCCCCAGACCCTCCTTTCCGCCCGTCACGGGTCTGCCCAGGCCGAGTGCTTTTGTAGGGGTGACTCTTAAGTGAAAATAAAGGCCATTAACCACGAATCACAGAAACTGTCCAGAGAGCAGTGGAAGGGCTAAGCAAACTAAAAAATAAGGATCTGCCCAGCTGTAGCTTATGAAGGCTCGCCTCCACCTCTACTGTTACATTCTTTTAATACTTGTAATATTTGAAGGCATTAAAAATAAGGGTCCCCAAAATATTTATTCTTTAACCCAGTCCTCAGTAACAGAGAGAAGTATTAATACCTATAAAACTTGACACGGTCCGTTTACCATTCCTATAAAAACTATGCATCGAAGTACTGACGTCCTAGCTTCTGAAGAGCCAACACAGTTCCTTCTGGTACGCAGGAGGTCTCACCCACCACGCTTCTGGCAGAGCTACGGAGCTGAGCTCCGCTCCTATGTAAGTAGCTACAACTTGGCAGCCATCACCCCCAGCACAGTGTGCCTCCAAGCTGCTCCGAGCCTTACTGAGCCCCCTCACACACCAGCAGCCATCAGTGGTGGCGGCGGGAGGAGGGAGAGGGGGTCTGAAATGGGATTGAGGTGTCCAAGAACATTGGCGTCGGTCAGACGAGACACCCACGTTGGCAGGGGTGGGAAGGGTTGGCTATGGGACTTGACATTGGTTCCTACATTATGGGGAGCTCTCAAAACAGCACCACACCCTCACAGTACATGTGTTCCTGCAGCGGGCAGCTTCACCCAGCTGTGACAACCACTCTTTCCAGTTTGACCAGACTCGTGCCTCTGTTAGACGGCAGTGATGTGAGAGAAATAGCAAGGGTGGCTAAAACAACAGCCAAGGCACGTACCATACCAGGCAGCAGGTCACATTCCCAACTGTTCAGCTGGTAGACTGAGATGCTTTCCTTGGACCACAGCTACTTCAGCACCTGCAAAGACCTCAGAATTCTCCATCCCCAGAAAGAAATCCACACTGAGATACCAGCTGCAAGCAGAGCACTACTTCAAGACTGAAACCACACCATCACCCTCACGGTAGTTCCACACAAGGTCCTCTTCACACTTCCACCACCCACAGCATCCTGGAGACCCTAACCCAGTTCCACCCAGTCACCAAGCCCACGTGCAATCCCTCCCTCTGCCATCCTCTTCAGACCACCAAAGAGGAGGCTGGGAACCCTTGGCCATCTCCACCCTTACACAGGAACACAAGCCACTGCCATCACAATCACAACAGCAGGAAAGACCTTTGCTTCTGTGCCCCAAAGACAATGGGTGTACTTGGTTTGGGAATGGTGCCACAGAATATCCTGAGCAGTCAGAGAGGCTGTGTGGAACTGTTGACATTCTCCAGCTTTCCTGATTCTTTAACTTGCTTGGATTACAACACTGAGTTACTGACTTCCAATTTTTTGACATCCCCACCTGACATACTATTAATATGTAGAACGTTCCTTCAGCCCAAAGCCCCATTATCTCAGGTATCCCTGAGCTCCTGCAAAAAAAAATCCACAAGAATGGACTCATCTCCCTCCTAAACTCCCCTTCTGAGACCCTGGCCCATGAAAATTCCTAACAGGCCATTTAGTGGAGCGTGTTCTTACTCTTGGTCCTCATGGTCTGCTCATGAGAAGCTACTCCTTTCAACAATCTGTCTACCTGTGCTGTAATCATACCTTGGTTCTGAAGTGCACACAAGCTCTGTGTGACCTGGATCCACCCAAGGACTGCAGGAGAATCACCTTCCAGATTCCACACAGGAGTTTAGCCCTCTCCATAATAATTCTGGTTCTGATCTAACTGAGACTGGTATGAGAGCACTGTAACTCCATCAGCTTCAGCTGAAAGTGTCTGCTCATGCCAAATTTGATTTGGTCTGCACTGAAACACAAACAGATCAACAAACAAGCTTAGAATGAGAAACACAGAGTTAGGCTTCCAGAGCTCTTTGGAGCTGATCCCAACCCTACCCTTGGTCATTTGGATGCCTCCCTTTCCCCTGTAAAATGAGGATATTGACATTTCCCGATTCACCAAATGAGGTATTTACATTGTCATTTGTGAAGGGGCGTACTCTTTGTACTTCACCTGGAATACGTAAAGTGCTATGTGACACTGATCTATGCCAGCCTATGAGACATCACAATCAGGCTTTACTGTTGTTTTTCTGATGAATACACTATATGGAAAAATGCCTGATATAACGATGGCTCAAGATTAGTGATGCAAGTTGGTTTATTTAAAGCAGTAACATCAAAGCAAAAGGTCTGCTGATTCAGCTCATAAAAATCATTGATGCATAAACCCAACAATAATACCAAGAAAGAGAAGAAAAATGGAGGATGAGGAGAACAGAAGAAGAAAAGGCAACCCAAACCCATCATAAGTGTGCACAAGACAGACTAACTCGTTCAAGAAGCATTTGCCAATACCCTTGTGCTTAGTGGGGAGAAAGTCTATGTGGAAAAAAAATCTATGGTAACTGGAGGGACACGATATTAAGAAAAGGCATCTCTCTTCCATTTATTTATCTTTGATTGACGCTTCTGGTCCAGCCAGCAGCTTGGGAATGTCTTCATTTACAATATTCCTTCCTGAAATCTGCAAGCAAATTGAAATGGAGGTCAGTACCTGAAGAAAGATTTCAAACCATCCAAAGCAGCGCATTGTAATATGGACTTAGCTACACAGTGACAAGCATTTGCTATCAACCATGTCCCAAACATCCCCCCTATAAAGCCCACAGTGAGAGGTACTGTGTATAAATTATTGCACAGATCATCTCTGCAGAACGTAGGCAAAAATATCATGAGAACTCCATCAAGAACAGCAGGTTTAAGGCAACTCACAGACTCTCCAGACCAGTCCCTTCTTGATGTCATTTCAGTCACATTTATTATACTGTAAATTCGTATGAAAGGAGTCATGGAACCTAACAACTTCTCACAAACACTGCTTGACATAAGTGTGACTCTACAAACTGAGGCATAATACTCTGGATTAATACTGGGTAATAGAAAGGAGATTCAGCCACTAGGGAGGGAGAGTTGCTTGCTTTTCTTGGATGAAGTAAGTGACTACCCGTTACCTATAAATTAATTCAACTCAAAACACTCTCTTCTGCACAGTGTTTTCTTCTCAAACACCATGCCAGGACATTTTTGAGATACATCTCCCTTTGAGGTTACAGCACAGAATGCACTATCCCAGCCCTGCGAGGCATTCTTTTCCAATAAAGAAGAATTCTATTTGTGCCATGCCAAAAGTTTTTAAAAGCCTAATCACTACTTGCATCTTGTGGCTCCATGATGAAAGGATAGGAAGGGAACTAGCTTCTCATTCCTGCAGTCATTTGTCATGATGTTTATCATTCCTCATTTGGCTGTGGCTTGGTCAGCTCACTGCTAAACTGTGCTCTTCCCTCCTCCCTCCTTCAACCCATCAGAAGGCTCCTACCAATTAGGGTGAAGCAAGTCATTATTACCTTTGTCTAAATCAATGTTCTTTGCTGGGAAGCTTCTGGCTTGCTCAGCCTTCTCCTTCAGGATGTTGTTTTTGTAATCTGTGGAAGGGAGGAGTGTAATTCAGACAGGCATTAGAACATGAAAAGACAGCAAAGCTTTACAGGCAAGGCGGACGTGATCGGTCCTTCCCTGAAGTACTCTAGGCCTGGCATCTCCAGATCTCTAGGAGCAACTCACGTTGTTACTCAGCCGCTCAGCAGGAAAAGGAAAGCTGCTATGACTTCACTTTTGCCCCTGGCACTAACCAGTTCTGCATACTTCAGCCTCCTGCTTCTCACAGGCACCACAGATTCTTCCAGCATATAACAGAAAGTTCTGGATTATCTATGTGAAGCTCACCTGAAGGTGACTGATGCAGTTATTCCAAGAATTTGCTCACAGGGGAGCTCTCCTGAGGCACACAGAGAATTTGTACTTGCTGCTGTCCCGGTTTACAACCCACCCTCTGCAATTCCTTTGTCTTTACTTCAGATTTTGTATCCGCCTCTTGTTTACTGGGGCCCTTTACTGGGGCAATGCTGCAGCTTGGGACCTAAAGTTCATCAGCCTTAAAGGTTGTACCTTTACTGGGGGTGGGCAGAGGGGAAAACAGAGGGACAGCCTCGGTTGTTCCCTGGTTTATCAACATGCTCACTGACATAGGGCAAATTGCAGCAGGTACAAACTGCATCATGGCAACTCTTTAGGAATCAGGGCAGTGCTGACAAGAGGATCAACTCCGCTTTACAGACAATCCACTCCAAGTCCAAACAAGAAGACACCCCTGATCAATTGCTGACACAATAAATTCAAGGCTGCACCTTCAAGCCCTAATAAGAAGCAGCATCTATCTTCAGGAGCGCTGTGAGTCCCCCAAGTCAGTCCTACATATTCCAGCAAAAACACTTTCACAGATCACCAGTGAGATTAGCTTCCTTCTCCACTTTTCATTATGTTTCATGTTACCATGAGTTCCAGGGGGGGTTGTATTTTCTATCTTTTGTATTCTAAGACCTTTGTTGCAAATTTTCTTCCTACCACATTCCCCAAGTTTATTTGTCCTAATCGCTACCACAGATCTTCAGAGAAGGCCCAACTGGTCACGAAGTGATTTGACATCCAGGGAGGATGAAATTGTACAAATTTAAACCAAACTGGCTTCAGCAGAAGGCTAACCTAACCCATGACATCTCTTTATCCCCACTGCAGTCAGCTACAGTTCATCCCCACTTTCAAGAGTGATGATGAGGTCAGTAGCTAGTACTGAAGACTGTTGATCTAATTTTTTTTTCTCCAGAGCACTCGCTTTGAGCTATTTTTTATTTACTGTAGAATGATGATATTCACATTGACAAATGCCTTTAGTTTCTTGGACAGGAGATTCTAGAGACCTGCCTTGCTGATCCTCTTCCCTACACAAACTGCTTCAGTTTGAGGAATCCTCTTCCCTAGACACTGTCTTAATCTCATTCCACAATGTTTTGCACTCACTCAAATTTGGCTTTCAGGTGCATGTCAGACAACCCCAAAAAGTGCAGGTGAAACAAAAGAAGCTGTGCCTCGTTACTGACCAGCCTCACCCATCAGCTTCTGGTTAAACTCAAAAGTCAGGCCTGCCCTCTCCAGCTGCAGTGTCCCTGCTTGCACTGACTTATAGGTTGATGAGATTCTCAAAGCTGCCATTTAAAATCAGGAGGTTAAGTCACTTCAAAATGGCATCTAAACGCCATTAGAAAATCCTCGGTTACGACGGGTTTTGACCTGGTTTGGAGAAGGGTTGCTAGCTGATGCATACCCAGCCTGATGTCTTCACTTTTGTACTGAGTCAGATCTGTTGTGTCGACTGTAAATTCTTTAAGATTTACATCCTTCCTGAAAAAAGAATAACAGCAAAAAATGGTATTGTCACATCTTTTAGTAACTGGTTCTTTTCACCCTTTTTCACAATTGCTTTTCTAATGCTACTTTACAGAATTTAATTTACAGTCTTTATTTGCCACGTATCTGGAGAAAAGTTGAAAAAATCCATAGATTTCATTCTCTATTAAATACTGGTGATTTTCACATCAACCCTTAGAGATTTTTTTTCCAGTTTCTACAAGGCTTCCCTGGAGAAAGCATGCCAGTTAGGTAAGAGCACTGGCAGCCACTGTACATGGGTACTTTTCCTGTCTTTGCCCCTAAGATATCAAACAGATTTCAGAAGGTCTTACTGCTTACTAGTGATTCTGGTTGTCCTCTCTCTGATTAGCTTTTCTATTAATACCTTGAGATCTCTGGCTAGCTGGCTCTTTTGTCCCCTTGTGTTTGTCCAGACCTTCGAACAATGGGGAGCCAACCTGCACTGGAACTTCCCCATCTCTTCCAGTTTAATAATATATAATAACAGATAAAGGAACCCAGCTACACAACCTTGGCCCCATCTCACAGTAGGGTTTATGTTAGGTCTTTACCCCTTTACTACTAACTCCTAATGACATCTCACAGAAACATCATCCGTGAATCAGTTCCCAAAGTATCACAAGAGGAAATGCAATTGCCAAATCAGCCCTACAAACCGTTCCCTCCTTCGGTACTTCAGCAGCATGGAAGTTGCTCCCCGATATGCAATCATTATGCAAGTGTGTATTCCTGGAAAAATTACACTAATAATGACTAGAGCGTAAAACTGCAAAATAATTGGTGGAAAGCAATGAATAAACTCTATCAAGCAGCCTATGCCGTACATGTCTGTACTCGTACTAACCAGATCCTCAGCTGTTCTAGGCTCTTAATGACAGCTGAGGGTTGAGGCCTATAAAATCACTTTTATGCATTCTCATCCTAGATAATAGACACTGGAATTATACTTACTCTCCGTATTTCTTCACATTGTATTCATAACCTAAACAGGGAGAAGAAACAGAATAAGCAGTCACATCCAGTCCAACCCACCCTCCCCAGGGAACAGTGATAACAGTAACACCTGGTACTTAATCACACTGCTCTTTATTTGTGACCCTTACGATGTTCACCTTCGCAAGCCCTCCAACACACAACAACTCAGGTGTGTTCCACTGCCACAGGGAGCTTCCCTCTCCTTTACTCACCAGCTTTCTAGTGGTCTTCCCAGATCTATGCATGACCAGCCAGGAGAAACCGTAGCCAGCGCTGTATTTAATTTCTTTCCACCTCCCATTTATTACAAAAATATCAACCACGCCTGTCATCTCTCATGTTCTGGTGCTGCACTGGCCCATCCCCAACTCGTTGCTTAGGCCTGCATCCATCACATGCTACAGATACTGGTTTTCATCAGCCGCCCACGTGCCTGGTACCTAACTACACTCCTGCCTCACCCCACCCTGCAAGAAGTGATGATTTTCTGTCTGTCCCCTCTGTGACTGCAGAGTAACTCCACTTAATAACATTTTGTGTTATTGCTGATCCCCTGACACACAAATAAGGATGAATGTGGTCCTGCAAAAACACACCAGAAGGCAGACATTCCCTGGTATTCGCTTTTGGTGTGGCATCCAGAACTATTTGTGTGGAAGTCACCAAAAGATCTCAGTGTCCATTTACCTAATAATACATGGAGAGTCACTCAGCGCAGGGAGTCCAGCAAGGAGTTTAGACATCTTAGTTCCTAAGGGATGCATGAGGGCCTTCTGCTCTAAATAAATGCCACTTGTAAAGAGCAACTATCCAACAGTTCTGATTTTCTTCTCCCTTACAGCACAGCAACTCAGCAAATCATGGCCTGGAAATTTTTACACCACACTATTGAATCTCCCTTGGCATCAGCACCTGCAAAGACTCCCCACTGTTTGCTGGTTTTCCTGAAGAGGATAGCTGCCTTCAGCATTGTGCACTGCAGTATCTATTTCTATACACAGATATAGTATCTATTTCTATATCTACATCTCTGCTGTCATGAGATATAAGCACCACAGGGCTGGTCTTGTCCAGCACTTACCTCTCTGCCGACGCTTGCGGGTGACGAGGATAACAATGATGAGGAGGACAATGAAGAGCAGCAGAGTGGCCAGGATGTAGCCCAGCTGCTGGAAGAAGTGCATCCGACTCTCAGGGATGATGACATTTATTACGTTGTGGCCCCTGACAACATTTGGATCTGATAGCAAAGGAAAACAGGGTGATAATTGTAATTGGCATCCAAAGCAAAGCATGTTCAGTGAGAAACTCCTCTGAACTGCAGGAAGTAAAGGGCAAACAGCTGCCCAATTTACAACATACTGCACCTTTGTCAGATGGAAGATGCCTGCAGTCTTAACAAGACCATTACACTTCCCAGGAGCATGAATTATTAACAGTGACTGCTGCACAGCCCTTTCCTGCTGCCCAGCTATCAGTGCGTTCTCGTTTACTGCAGAGGGCAAGGCCAGAAGAAGCCACGCTAGAGAGCCCCAGGTCTTTCTGCAGGGTAACACAGCCCTCCTCTGGAGCCCTTACAACACACACACCACGGTGCTTTGGCTCCAGACAGCTGAAGTATGAAGCAGCCCCTCCCTGCCAAGGGTTATAATTTACAGAGTGGGAGGAACTTTCAATGCCAAAGAATGAGTTTCCTTTGAAATAAAATAAAAATCGATAAAATAAATAAAATAAAAACCCACAAAGAAAAGCCAAGATTCCATTCCATTCCATTTGTGGGTGCAGCAGCATTTCAGTTCCATAGCACAGGGAAGGGTAACTCAAAACTTTTACGTGGAACGTTTCTGTAGATCTCAAATAAATAGGTCAATGTTTTACACATATAGAGAGGAAGCGACTTCTCTGCTTGCAATAGTCAGTGGAATGGCCAAACCCTGCCCAGGCACAGACAGCAAACCCATAAAACACACTGTGCTGGGAGAGGCTTTTTTCTTCAAAACAGACTGAAAGGGACACCCCCTCCCCCTGCCAGGGAACATCCACAGAGCACCCAGCAAGACCCACCATTCTCTTGGGAGTTTAACCCCGTAAATTAGCCAGAGGGAATAAGGGGGGAAATACCCCAAAAGCCACAGTGCCATTGAACAGATACATTCTAATGTGAGAAATGCTGACATTTTTGGAACCGCTGGCGTAGTGACTGGTTCCAGTTTGACAGGCAGTTTGTTTCCAGCATTTAAAAACACCAACCCGCCAACAATAAAGTCAAGCAAAACGATAGTGAATTGAAATAAGCACTTCAAAACCAGGGATGATCGTTTGCTAATGCTAACAACAGTCCTAGAAAATGGAGAGGTTTTTAGCACAGGCTCTGTTCTGGTAGCCCAGCCTGCCACTCCAGCAACTTCCGCTTCCCACTGGCCTTGCTAGATGCCCTGTGCTTGCTGGCTGTAGTGCTGAAACCCAGCATGTGTTTTTCACCACTGCTAAGCTAAAAAATACCAAACCAAAAAAACCACTTGCAAAGCTGCAAACAGTATACGTGACTGTTCTACTTTAACGGATCTCTGGATGGTGAAAGGCTTCTTCAGCAGCTGCCGTAATGAGATGGTAGCCGCTGGACCAGCTGTTGAGCTAGAAGTCAGCAAACATAAATGCATTCTATTCCTGGCTTTTTGCTTTCCCACAATACTGCAAGATAGGGCAGGAGCCGAGTTAAACTTTAGTCAACATTGGAGAGGTCACTGTAACAACAAACTCACTAACTTTGGGCCTCGTGGCTTAATCAAGTAATACTAAAGATACTTGTCGTATTAATCTTTTGACAAAGCATTACTGCTGGACTTCGAAGTGCATCCCCAGGCAGGCAGTGGAATAGATCCCATCTTGTAACTGGGGAAACAGGCGCAGAGTAACAGTTGACTCAGTGCACCCAGCAGATGAACTGTCAGCGCCTAGCACAGTATCACACCAAGGTAACACAGACCCTTCTCCTCATCCTAGCGTTGTGTCAGGATTTAAGCTGAGGTGACGAAGGTTTTATTCTGCCACCAAGATCTGAGCTTTCGGTACATCTCGACACAGCATGCCCATCTGCCTCCAGTTCACTCACGTGATCTGGTTTAACTACTGGGAAACAAGCTCTAATGGTGGGAGGGGAAAAAAAAAAAAAGAACAGCGGCGCCTTTACATTCCTTCACTGAAGTGTCACGGGTCAGATTCTTCTGCTGGGAAAAAGGGAGAGCTCTCCACCAGGAAAGCTCCCAAATGCTGGCTACCACGGCCCGTTTTCTTTTCAAGGCTAGCAAAGGACTGAGAATAGTTTAGCAATAAGCACAAGATGCCATTCTTCAATCACTTGCTCCAAAGCAAGCACGCAGTAAAAATGCACTGAATTATTAGACATACGCTGTATTTATACTGCTGAGACCGAGAGCGGAATTGAGCTTATGCTTATATTCAAAACAGGATGAAATTTCCTGTCTGGAAATGGCTCCGGGCCTTGGAGCTCTGCCAGAAACTATAGCTGCTTGCTGAAAAAGCTGATTGTTTTGCTTTTATTATCTCCTGACGTTTTATTTTTCTGTTATATCTTCAGAATGAGTTCTACACAGTTTTTCACGGAATGGGGCAGCATCTCTGCCTCTCCTGCTATACACAGCTAGGGTGCCTGCATCCCAGCAGGATCCTCAGCCGGGGTGGGTTTGAAAAAGCCCCTCCAGATGTCTCCGTTTCTATCACATTCCCATCGACTCAGCACATTTTTGTGCATGGTGCTTTTGGACCAGCTGAGCGTTCACTGCCCATAAGGGACAAAGCTCTTCCAAGGCTGTTCTTTTTGACAGTGGAAATGACTTTTCTCAGGAAGGGAAGTTCCTCCAGCACGGAGGGCACTACTGCCGAGCTAAGACAGCCCTGGCGGGTTAAATTAATTTGTAGGTTCTGCCCAACTTCTGAGCAGGTAGGTAACTATTCAGTGACAAGCGGGACAACAGGTAGGAAAAAAAGGAAGAAATTCCTGGGTGGGCAACTCTGAAAATGCACAAAGCTCTGAAAACTCTGCACCATGTGAGCTGGATAGGGCTCAAGGGCAGCAAAAGGGCTGCAGGCAGGGAGACTGGTCTTTGTGTGTCCTGGCCTCCACGGCGGCTCAGCCCCAACAGCCACCGCTCTTCAGTACTGCCTCCGTCTTCCGGACACCAACCTTAGTCCCAGGGGAAAGGTTTAGGTTTCTGTGACTTGAAAAAGCGAATTGCTAGGGAAGAATAGACCTATTTAAAAATGTATGAAGCACGTCAAAATTCTGTATTAAGCAGCCAATAAATATCAAGCCACAATGAGTATTTCAGAATGTTGACACAGAACTAACCCCCCAAAAATTAAAAAAATATCAAACTTGGGATTTTTATTTTATTTTTCTGCCTGAACTAAGCCTGATGGTTCTGAGTTTGGACAGGCTGTCAGACGATAGCTCACTGCGGTGGAAAATGTGAAAATTGGTTTAAGAGAAAAAAAGAAAAGCTGAAGGGTGGAGGAAAATTCCTAGTGCTTGATTCCGCGCAGTCTGGCATCTTGCACAGCCTAAACCTCCCTGCAAAAGGGAGAGAAACACTTAACAATCTACCGCTGAGAACAGTGGCACATCTTAACAGCAAAGGCAGAGCAGAATCGACCCCAGCCCCACACCTTCTCCTGTTCCATAAAAGCAAAGAGGAAAGGGAGCCTGTTAGAAAAACAGCTTGTTTGCCTTAGGGCATGTCAGCATTGCAGAGCAGAGCAGGCTGCAGAATTGCCCTGGAGCACAGAAAACACAAGCTGGACACGTCATCACTACAGCCCTGCAAGCAGGGTAATTAACCCTGATGAGTGGGATGCTTCCACTTTTCGTGCAGCAGAGCATTAAGGCAGCTCTGCAGGATCCTCACTCCTATTGCTAGGGACGCAGCTCCAGGTACACCAGTGTAATGTGCAATGGAAACAGCTCAGAAACAAGCCCATATGCTACAGCCATGTACTAGCAGCAAGGGAGGCAAGACCTGATCTAGTCTTCTAACCCGAAGGGCAGGAATAGCCCCTGGCTCAAATGTGAGAACATAGAGGAGACCTCAGTGCTGCTCCAAATGGCACCTCTCGCTCCAGTGGTGTCCATGGGACTCCTGCAGGGCACAACTCTGCCTTGACCACGCTGCCTCCTCAGGGCACTGCGTGATCCCCGCAGAGCACTGCGGAGGGAGAGGAAAGGCAAGGACATTTTGGCACTTGGAACGAAGGCCTCCTGAGGTGATGACGGGGAGTAACATGTCATATTCCTGTCCCATGACTTACTGAGCTCTTTAGAGCTCAAAGGTGCAGCTGTAGATACTTATCTCTTCCTCAGTCAGGAGAGCCACTTCCAGAGGCCACTTACCTATGGCTGGGGCAATGTTGTGAGTTGTGAGGTTCACCACCTTCTTCTCTCTCACCGGCTCTGTCACAAAGACTTGGTAGATCCTGCGCTCATGCAGGCCACAGTAGTGATGGTGCAGGTGGCAGGAGTAAGTGCCTTCATCTGCACTTTCCAGCTCTGAAATCCGCAGGGAAAAGTCACCCAGGGCAAAGGCTGTGTCAGTGATGTTCATCTTCTGACGAATGAAGAGAGGTCCATAAGAACGGCGCTCACCAGAGGCGTACAGATCAATGAGGCGGTCGGCCCGGTCATGAGGAACGCCTGGGGGCTGCCTGTCCCAGTGGACCACTTGTTGTTCCTCCTCACTGTGCCGTTCAGTCCAGATGTGGTTACGGTTCACACAGGGGAGCATCACTGTGCTGCCTTCTAGGGCAACAATCACAGGCTTCTCCCCATCCCAGTACTCGTTTGCATCCTCAGCTGTGGAAACAACACAAGTTGTGCAACCCTGGTATGTGCACCTTTACACACTTGTCCTATTCTTAAGGATGCCCAGGCACACCTAAGATTGCTCTCAGATCCTGCAATCCTATAACACATCCCCTCCAAAGATATTGAAGTGTCACAGGGGCAGCGTGTCCTGCTTACACTTAGTTCAGCAGTTAATAAAGAAACGCAGCTTTATCTTCTACATCCCAGGTCAGCGCATTAAGCAAGACCACTTTCTTCCCCTTATAACTGAGAGTTAATCTCTTGCTTCAGAAAGCAGGAAGTATACTCTTTCTACAGACTAAGAATGGAACGAGAATAACAGATTTCATCTTCAATATGCTGTATCCCAATTCTCCAGGCAGGAAATACTTTTCTACCCACAAATGCCCTAATTACTGGAGGAGTTCAAGCAGCACTGTTTTGTATTTTGTTCTTGAAAAGGATGAACAGAAGAACCAAAACACAGATGAGCAGATGGGGGTTCACAGGCCTGCCTGGGTGTTTATTGCATACAAGCTATGAGAACAGCAGCAGGAGATGCTCTTCTCTACCACCCCACTGGCCCTTCAACAACTTCCCAGCACTATCAGCCCCAGTACCTTCACTTGTGCATTATACAAAGGTCAGTTTAAATGAACGGTAGCGATGGATGTGTGCCATGGGTGGCACATGCTGCAGTTGCCAACAGCCCTCAGAACCTTGCTTTCAGAGCTGGAGTTAAGGTGTAGTAACTTGAGGAGGCTTTTAAACTACAGGCTTTCGCAGGTAAGCTCACCAACCGATGTACAGGGCAGATCTCTGCAGGTAACCTGACTGATGATGGAATGCTACTAGGGATGTTCTACAGCTGGAGCACTAACAGGATAGTTAGCTAACTGGGCTGCCCAGAGCAAACATTTAACTTAACATGGAATACAATTTCTGAAACTCAGGGAATCTGACAGCAAACAGCACAGTGAGCACCACTCTCTCCTGATGCTTTCCAAGCCGCCTACAGGATCTGTGCCCTGAACCTGGAATTGAGACAGCACAGGCAAAACGCTGCATCCACACTGCTCTTCTCTGACACTAGCAGCACGCAAGGCCTACCATGATCAGCTCACAAGCCCCACTGTGAATTCAACAAAGTCCTGGCAGAAAGGAAAGGAACCCAAGCTGTCCACCACACCTACCTTTCTTGGTGATAGCTAGTTGGATTTTCACAGTTTCATACAAGTGGCAGTAGTGATGGTGAAGATTACAAGAATATGTGCCTTCATCACTCTCTGCAACATCTAGTACAACAGGGAAGAGAAAGGAAGTTGAATGTTTTATATTCAGACAATAACTACTCTTGTCTTTTATACAGCTTCCCAAATGCTTGTACAGATGCAAAAGGGCCTTTCTATAACTTAGTTCTAACCCATCCATATCACCAAGGTGGGCTAAACAGAGAAAAATCATCTCACCTCATGTAACAATTTGTTCAGTCTATTTGCTCTTGTGTGGAATGTATTTGTATTAACAGACGGAAAAAGAAAGCTGATTTAAGTTTAGCCAAGAGTGGGCACAGGAAGGATGGCAATCTTGGGTTTAGAGTTCAGGAACTGAAATACAGTCAAAGGTCCACAAGAAGCCCAAGGCAATGAGTTGTTACCGCTTCTCTTTTAAAATGGGACTGTTTTGAAGGGAAATAAAACACTATTGCCAGTGCTTCAGAGAAACTCATTAAACTGATATATATGTATTTATTTATAGAAAACGCTCCGTAAAATAGCCATTTTTACTGAAAAACAGAAAGCCAGTTTAGTCACGAACCCTCTGTTCTGCGGACAGCATAGGGAGAAAAGATGCTGTTTAGTACCTTTGATCACCAAGGAGAAGTTGCCATCTGTAAACGCATTCTGGGGCATGAATATCCTCCCTTGGTTGTAGGAGCTGTATACACGCTGATCTCCAGCTGAGTACATGTCACAGAGCCTCTCCATCTTGTTATCTCCATAATAGTTGCTGTACACATCCCAGTGGACTACACGCTGGCGGTCATTCAGGCGATCCTGGGTCCACACCATGCGGTAACTCTTGCAGGGCAGAACAGCCTGTGACCCTAACGTAGCACTGATGTTTAACACTGACACTACAACACTGTCTGGGTTTGAGGCATCAGCTGGGACTGCAAGCCAGGAGCAAAGAACAAAAACAGAGTTACCAGATTAATGGGATGTGAAAAAGACACCAGGGTAGTACTCAGACCTGTTCTAGAATCTCTGCACACCTTCCACCCAAAAGAAAGTAATCTTCAGGACAAACAGAAAGCTTTCTCGTAGAGAAATTATCAATAGAAAGCCACTTAAAAACACTGATTTCATTCCCTGAAAGCAATGTCTACGATGTCTGTTATCAGGATTGTAAATGTGACCTGCCCTACCTACCCTTCCTAATCCTAACCCCCAGTTTAATCAACATTTAGATAGACACTGGTTCGAGGGATGCACGGTTCATGCCTATGGAAGTTAGCAATGAAATCCCCACTGCATGGCGTGGAATCAGGGTCCCTCTCATTTCTTCTCATGATCACAAAAACAGGCAGATTACAAAGACATCACTCACCTGAATATAAATAAACAGAACCTGTCAAAGCAGAAAAAGAAAAAAAAGGATGTTACTGACAACAAAAGAAAGAAAAAAACTACAAATACAGTCACAGTCAGCAGCCATCTGTTATTATTCCATCTATTCCTCCTTTCTCTGTTAATACACTTACTTAACACATGTATTGTGGTTAAGGCCAGAGGCTCAGACCTTGATTGGTCTGTACACTTAACAGCAAAAGGCAGTGCCCGACACAACAAACTTAAGCTTAAGAGCAATGTGGGATACGCTTAGTCTGCAACTGAATTTCATACAGCCCATGTCTCTATTTCACACCATCTATAGCCACCCAGTTTCTTCTACCATGCTATTCAAACATCACACCAAAGGTATCTGTCCACACAGCACCCACCAAAACTGTGTGAAAGGCCTTTTTTACCCAAGAGGAAACCCTTAAACAAATGTTGTGTAAGACAAACTCAAGAACCCAAGGAGGCAGAAGCAGGCAGGGGGGAGGCACTGGTATTATCTTAGGATCTGATATTAGTCCTGCAAAAAAACCAAGGCATCAGCAGAAACAGTATGGCAAGAACAGTTCATAGAATCATAGAGTTTGAGTTGGAAAAGACCTTGAAAGACCCTCTGGTCTACGCCTCCTGCAACAAGCAGCGACATCTTCAACTAGATCAGGCTGCTCAGAGCCCCGTCCAGCCTGGCCTTGAACGTTCCCAGGGATGGGGCATCCACCACCTCTCTGGGCAACCTGTGCCAGTGTTTCACCACCCTCATCGGAAAAAAAAATTCTTCCTTATATCTAGTCTGAATCTATCTTACTGTAGTTGAAAACCATTACCCCTTATCCTGTCACAACAGGCCCTAAAGTCTGTCCCCATCTTTCTTATAAACCCCCTTTAAGTACGGAAAGGCTGTGATAAGGTCTCCCCAGAGCCCGCTCTTCTCCAGGGTGAAGAACCCCAGCTCTCAGCCTGTCCTCATAGGAGAGGGGCTCCGGCCCTCGGATCATTTCTGTGGCCTCCTCTGGACCCGCTCCAACAGGTCCGTGTCTTCCCTGTGCTGAGGACTCCAGAGCTGGACACAGTACTGCAGGTGAGGTCTCACCAGAGCAGAGTGGAGGGCTACTACCCAGATGTGACCAGTTAAAACCACGTTCCTTTTTGTGTTGTTTAACCGTTGTGAAATGAATGTGAGTTTCATTTCCACCTCTTTCGCAGCAGACACCCACATCTCAGTCAACTTTCTCTGCTAAGGCACCTATCCTGAATGGACTTGGAGACAGAGCTGACATCAGCTCATTTGCCTGGGGTTAGAGTTGCCCAGGTAGAGGGAAGCAGATCCACACTGCTGATGCACTAGACTGAGGGTCAAAAGATAACTTTCATCTCCAAGACTCCAAACCAAACTCCTATAAAACTGGGAATTCTGGAATTCTGCAGTATGCTGAGTCTACCTGTCAAATGAGGAGTGGTGTGACCTGGCTGTTTCACTCCACACTCCTGACACGCACTATTGTCAGCGCTCTGCTGGGCAAACACATCTTGGCTTGGGAGCATGAGTCTCTCCTGCTCAGATTCCTGGTCTGCCCAGTGAACACTGTAATGCTCTGGCTACAACGGCAACCCCCTCCAACTCACATGGCTCAGATCTTCAGATCTATGCAGGAAGAACTTTGCAAGAAATGAACTAATGCCTTTGTTTCTGCATTTCTCTGGTCCAGTCCCTCCTGCTTTTTGTGTAGGAGGGGTCTAGGAGGTCTCCTGGCATCATGCTTCGAGAGCACAATTCAGATTCCCAACACAACAACATCATTCATCTCTCTAACCAGTCAAGCTCAAGTGGGGTCCAGCAAGATCACTGGATGTTTTGTCCCGCTAATGTCGTAAGCACAACGTCCTCCAGACAAAGGCTGTATTTTTTAATATTTTTTTTTCAGTGCTGGAATTTATGCATTTCAAAAGAGAATAAATTAACTCCAGGCTGGGGCTATTTTAACCACACATCCAGTGCATGGGTTGAGAATAAACTCAGTTTCCTTTCCTTTTCCTATCACAAAACACAGGGCAGTGACACCAGAGAACAAAAATGAGCAGCACTGGCTCTTGAACTGCCAGTTCAAAGACACTCCAAATATAAGTTATTTTTTATACATTTATAATCTCAGCATCACAAAGAAAAAAAAAATCTTGGGCAAAATCTGTACTGCTCTGGATATAAGAAAGAAACATACACAAGACATAATTCCATCATTTGATGATCTCTCCTAATAGGTTGCAGAAAATATAAGCTGCCAGCCTGTTTCTCTGGAAGCCAGGACTTAGATTTGGCTTAGAACAACAAAGGAATTACGCAAAGCTATTTTACAGCACCAAATCAGCCTTCTCCAGGAGCAATTGCTCTCACTTGCTACAGGACAAGCAGCTCTCAACACAACAGCATCCACTTGTATCAGGGTGACAAGGCAATGCCCATGTGTCTGAACTGGTGGCATTTGCCCTGTGGCAAAGGAACCACGCAATATCCCAACAGGAACAGTGCCTTTCATGCGAGGGAGTGGTAGCTACGAGCTGGCTGGCTGCACAGCCAGTGCTTCCAGAGTCGTGCGTTACCGCTTATTAACCAATTGATTTGGTGCTACAGAAACATCCTCTCCTGGCTCAGGGCGAGGAATGCATTTACTTTGCTCCTTTCCTCTTGCAAGTTAATGTGAAAACCATTGAGCCCTAATGCAGCATCATAAACCTAACAACTGACAAAAGATCCACCTAAGCCTTCCAATATCCTCTGCTCAGCAGCCTGCTGCAGCCCTAAACTAAGAGCAGCACTAACCCCTGGGTTTGTATCTTTTAGGGGCCCTACTGGCATGGTGAGGACCACCCAGGTCCTGTCTCTCCATCCCACCCATGGGGGCCTTTTGCCAGGCTAGCCTGCTGGAGCTGTCAGGCACTCGCACTTCTCCAGCACGCTTCCAAACACAACTCTCTGTAAAACAAGTGGTAACGTTGTCCATAATGTAACAGCTTTTTAGATAAGAAAAGCTTATGTCTTGTAGGTTTTGACAGCTTCTTTTTCCCTCCACTGTTAAAGCTTCAGCTAGCAGCTCCGTAAGAAGCAGGGCAGGAGCACTCTCGCTTACTCAACAGTTACACTCCAGGGTCTGTCTAGGTGTGCCCCTCTGTGACCAGGAGATGTTGCTTCCTGTTGGGAAAAGGGAAAACTCTGGTGCTGCCTTGCCTGCATTTCACTATACTGCTGGTTTGACTTGCCAAGTATTGCCACGCAAAGCTGAACATCCAAGGGTGACAGTGACATTATGCACTAGAACAAAACCCATCCAAGATGAAGGCACAGCTAAGTGTTGTGTTGGAGTTCAGCACAGAGACCAGACATGGAAGAGAAAGGGTTTTTCATGGCATGTCTGTGCACACTTAAATCCACACACACAGATTCTGGGCAGAGGCTTTGGGTCTGAAGCCTGCCCTAGGGTATCATTCACAGTCTCAAGGTGGTAGGTGCAAATATCCAAAAGACAGTGGCGTAGCAGCCAGTAAGCAAAGTTCTAGGAGGGAAAGAAAAGACAAGTCTTTACCAGAGACACAGGAACTCCACAAGACAAAGAAGCAAGAACTGACTGTTCTGATTCCCCAGCAATGCCGGAAATCTGTGCACGTACATCAGGTCATGGGCAAGACTCAAACTTATTTGACATAGCTGTAAATGAGATCACTTAGAAATCTAAGGAATCTGGAATGTCTCTGATCTCTTGTATGCCTGGAGAAAATGGAATTTAAACCAACGGACTTTCAATAACCTGAACACAATGCAGTAGTTAAAGAAGGAATAAGCCTTTTTCTCTTTTCAATCTCCTCCCTCTGCTATGTGAGACAAGAACAGCAAACAAGGCATGTCCCCCAGCCATGCCTTTTAAAGTTACTGTTTGTGTAATACGGTAGCTACTGAACAAAGAGAGAGAGATACCCATAACCCAGCAAAGTTGACAGCTTTGAACTACAGGACTGGGGTAAACGGGAAGCAGTTATTTTGGTGAGTCACACTTCCCAGACCTGCAGCTGTAAAAATTAATAAGCATTTATGCACCCAGTGAAAGCTCAGACTTACAGCATCACAGGGCTCCAGGACCTGGAGCTTCAAAAGCACCAAATACCTTAGTACTTGTCATTGCAGAACCCACTGTAGCTTTCCTTTTAAAATTTCAAATTCCACGTCACAGATGATCACTTTGTCCTCTCTGTGTGATGAACCCACACAAAACCAACAAAAAGACATCTATATGCTGTTCCTTGACACGTTCTGTGCAGACTCAGCATGCTTCTCTGCAGGATCCCAGAGGAATTCTGCTGGTCTCACATTATAGGAAGAGGAAAGCAGCCTGCAAAAGCGCTTCCTAATCCCTTGTAAAAAGCGGAGCCAGCTCTCACTTCTTGAATCCCATCCACTTTTCAAGTGAAGAATTAAGCCACAGGACTGTAGGCAAACTAGAAGTAAAAGCCTCAGGCTCTGAAGGACATCTTACACACTCAGACCTCTCTAGGCAGTGTCCCTGGAGTAGTTCAGACAGAAAGCTTGTCCCTTGAGTCTTGCCTGAACAATACCACGACTTTTTTCCTCTTGGAGACAGCTGCTGGCAGAGGGTCTGCTTCACAGGTAGATGCATATGCTAACGAAACCACTAAGTTCCTCGCTCATACTGGAGGAATGAAATACAGAGCAGAAAAGGAAACTGCAAACACCGTTAAGTGGTAACCTGAGTGCCAAGTGGCATATACGCTCCATGGGACATGACAACACCAGCTCTACCTGCAGTGTTTCTGCTGAACTCAGCAAGAGCCTTGCCACTGATGTCAGCAGAGCGAGGATGAGCTGCCTGGAACAGTGCCTCACGAGGCAATAAGCATCACCAAAGTCCAGATTGTAGCAGCGGGCAGGAAAGATAACAAACAAGTCACCGGAGAAATGAGTGTCATAACCCACCAGGTGTGTGGGTTGAAACAACAGCCTGTGAGGCTGACACCCCGCTTGCCTAAGCAAGCTTAGCTCATTACTCCTTTGCACACCTTCTCCAGTATCTCCTGCTCTGTCTCAGCTTCTTCTTTCTTTTGAAAAAGGAAGCGACACCACCTTTACATTTGGGGCACAGCAGGATGGTCTAGTCCTAGAGAAAGGACACGGTCTTCGTGAAATCTGTGTGTGTCAGATTCCTTATTTCTCCCACAAATCCCACTGTCCATGCAGGGGATTTAACGGTCTCTGTAGACCTGTTACACAGTTACTGCACTAACAGCAGCCTGTGCTACCAAGCTGTTTCCAAACGCTTCTGGGGAATGGCACTGGCTCCATCCGGACTCTTTAGGGAGCTGACCCAGCGTCGAAGAGGTAACACCAAGGTGACAGCTACACAGATGAGCTCAGCTCTCTTCTGGTAGGCATTTTTTTTAAAACCCGCTGACCAGAAACCAGAAGTAACACGTGGGCCCATCCTGAAGAGGCGAAGGAGGGAGGTGGTGAGCAATACAGTTCCACCTAGACATCTCCCATTCACCACCTGTGCTGGCGGGCCCAGGACCGCAGGACTAAGCTTTCCAGTAAAACAAAGCCTCCCTTACAAAGCCAACTGATTGTCAAGCCAGGCTTTGAAGTAGGCTTTTATCCAAATTTCTATGTTTGTTTATTTTTAAAGGCTTCCTGGGACAATTTTCTCAACAGCAGAGTCTCCTGCTTTCAAAAAGGATGTCAGGCCTGGAGAAGCCTTAACTACTCATCTAGTCCCAACAATTCCAACACCTCACTGCAGGTAGGAACATGCCCATCAATCGGCAAAAAGCAAGAATGTGCTGCCTTGGCAGAAAGAAAAAAATTCTTCTGTCGGTACAAGAACGCAATCGCCACCTTGGCCACTGCACAATCAGGATCCCTCATAGATCTGCCCTAACTTTCTCGCAGACAGTTCCGATACCAGCTCAGCTTTAGGAACCCTTCTCTGCTTTGTGTGATTCGTGTTGGCTCCAGGCCCACAGAACAGTTTGTAGAGCCATTCCAAACACAGCGCTGTTCCTCCCTGCAAGACATTAACACTTGAGGGTGTGGTTCCTCTCCAGAAGAGATCATCTCAATAAGCATGGAACAGCACCGATTCCCTCCCTTCTTCCCTTCCAGTCTTCACTCATTATGTTATAACCTGACTGGTGTGGGGATAGCAGAACTCAAACATCAGGGCTGCCTGGCATATGGACAGTTCTGTCTCAAAAATACACCTGAAAAATTCCGTCAGAGGTCATCCATCCTCAGGTGGGATACTGGTGCCTCTGCACGGCTCCAGCGCTGCCCTACAGCAACCCAATCTGCTATTCCTGCCCTGGGTGCTCCCCAAGCTCTGCCAACACACTAAACCACACCGAGGACTAGCTGGACTGGTTGGGGCTTCTGAAATACAGTTTGTGGCCTCTCCTCCTTCTCCAGGCTTAACCCACCCCACACACTGCTTTCTGAGCCACTGTAACCCTTCCGTCCCTATGACTGATCCCACGTTGCCAATTCCTAAACCTTGCCTCCAGGCATTGCAAAACGAGGGGTGATGTAGTGACATGGGAATTAGATTAATTAGGGAGCAAACTAAGAACCCTTCAGCTTGCCCCATCTACATACTGAGGAGTTGTGGAGGCTCAGGTACAGCCTTTCATTACCAGGGCTGTGAAGAGCAGAGGGGTCATCAGTCCCCAAAAAGTCTGTGCTCCTCACCTCCCGCTGTCAGCACCCTGAATGCAGTCTCTCCCCACTGTTCTTAGAGCTGTAATTGGTCCTTTGCTCACAGGTGCCTTCCTTAGAGCCCAAAGTGTTGCAAAAGTGGATTTGCTGGGATTTTTGCAATTAATCCTCGAATCTTCTCCAGCCATCCAAGCCTTACTGGGGTTTGTTTAGCTTGGGGCAAGGCTCTCAGGACCCTGAATTGCTTTCAGCTCTTACAGAAAACTCTGTGATTAAGGAAAAGGTACAACCCATTCTGTTATCATAAGCTCATCAGACTCGTCCTCATCACTTTCTTGCACCTTACCCAAAAGTGATTTCCTATGTCTCTGTCTTTACACTGACAGGAAAAAATAAACAATAACAGCACTTTAATTTTTTCCTCCACCCTGAACACACACACACACACACACACAGCTGTTCCTGCCTCTTCAAAAGTATAAAATAACCTCAGATTATGTAAATCTAACTATGCAAGCTTTACTGTACTTACATTCAAGCTTACTGTTTTTGAATTTGCTGATCAAGGTAACTGACAGGAAAAAACAGATTTAACAAACATGCTGAATGGAGTACCGCTTAAACAACCTCAAACATTTCTCCAGTCTCTCCTCCTTCCTCTCCAAAAAGCGTAAGAAATCCATGATTCCCGCCCCTCACAAACAAAAACACAGCTAACTTCAGAATCTGCACAAAATCTTATAAAGATAACAGTTCAAAATCTTCTAGCTAACCTCTGCAGTTGAAATAAAAAAAAGTACCACACCGATCAGCTAGGAGCTTACTTTGCTGAAGCAAAATCTGCCACAGAAGGAGTTTTGCTAGTTGCTTCATTTCTTCAGCTTCTCCGTGTTTTCGTCTCTCTTGAAAAACAAGGCGAAGACTTTTTTTAGTATTTTTTTTGTAACTGGAAAACACTATGACCTCATCAATTTACACCCAGAAAGCTGCAGACAGCAGCTCATATTCTGCAGAATTACTCCACCTACAACTTCCAATTCCCCACCTCCCCACTCTGCTCTCCCCCTACATTCACACTCCACCTCCTTCCTTTCCCTAACACTTTCTGCACAATCACTACAGACACCCACTCTCCTCTTTCCCCTCCCTCTGGGACCTTCTGATCTGCCCCTGACTTTGATGTAAAAGTTTTATCGGGTGAAGCTGGTCCCGTACAGCTCTGGGCTCACGAAACAATCTTCCTCCCTCCCCCTAGGGATGGAACTAATTTTCCTTGTGCTTTACTTGATCCAGCTGTTCCTTCCTTTGTTTGACACTCATCCAGCTGTCTGCTTGAGACTGGATTTATTCTGTTGCCTTCAGTGGTTTTTTGATCTTTGGTCTCCTCATATGGTTTTGCTTCAAGTTCAAGTCTCCAAAGACAACCTAGAAAACAATATTTACTCTGTCCTGTGATTTGTAAGCAACGGCTTAATAGCAGCTATCTTAGAAAAAGGATAATAATGATAAAGACTGAAAATGCGGGAGCTTAGGGCAGTGCAAGCACAAGAGCCTAGAATGCAACTAAGAGCCCCAGAATACTGCAACGCGGGGAACAGGTTTCCCTATCACAGAGGCCAGAACACGGAAAGCTGGGTCAGATTTAGAACTTGAGCTTTCAGCCCTTCACACAAGAACTGAAATAGGCTAATAGTTGCTTGACTGGTAGCAAGACAAACAGCTGACACATTGCAGTAATCTTAACCGCAGAAGAACTGATACAGTGCTGCTCCTCTCCTTGCTGTACTGGTAAGATAATACAGCCCTGCTAGCAGTGCCAAGACACAGCAACAGTATCAAGCAATGACTGAGTCTTTGCTCAAGGGAAAGACTGTTAAATTACATTAACCCCTTCCTAAAGCCCTTACTGATGTATTTAACTGTGTTTCTATAACCCACTGAACTGTGTCCCACAAGGATCAGGAGTATTAACACAGTCAGTTACTGAAAACAATCGGTGACAAACAGCAGAGAATGAAGCAGTAAATTCTGAAACTCCAAACATTGCTTCACAAAAGAAAATCTACGCACACCCTTTCTGTGTACACGTGCTCAGACCAGTTAAAAGTTCTGAGCACCTAAGTTCGCATCTACAGACCAGATACAGTCGCTTTTTTCAGTTTAGGGGATTACTTCTTTAGATCCTGTAGGGCGTTCAGAGGGGACAGACTCCTTAAACTGGCAGGGCCAACCAGGCATGGAATGAAATTGTGCCCTCATGTTTAAACAGCTGAAACTTTGCCGTTCTCACCTGAAAAGGGCAGCAGCCTTCACAGGTAGTGGGCACAGCTTTACCAGGCTGCTGGCAGAACCATTTAGAACAGGTTCTAAACTCAGTCTCCTCTGCTGACTCTGTAAGTGGTAAGACATTTCTCTTCCACATCAATCTAAGTCTGAGTTCTGAAAAAAGCAATTCATGTCCAGTGGAAAAATTGTATTTTATTTTCAAGCAGGACGAGATGGAAAAAGACAGTGGGTCAGAGTATTCAACGCCCTGTTCCATAAAGCATCTTCGGATCCAGGTATGAAAGGTATAAATGTTGCTTTAGACCTGGAATATGGCTCCCTCTGAATCTGGCCTTGTGCAGGCCTAACAACCTAATCTCTGTAGGTGACTGAATTAGCCAGGAGTCTTTTAATACAAGAATTGCAGGAGAATTACATGAGTATAAAGTCAGGAAATAGTGTAGCTGCCGCTACTATACATTAAAAAAAAAAAAAAAAAAAACCAAAAAAAACCACTGGTAAAGCTTTCTGTTTGCTTGCATTCTGTTGTTAGATGATGGTTCTTTAACATTAACAGTGTTTAGTGGATTTAAAAATCAGTCAGATTAGGCATCAAGTGGAAAATGTTGGGGAAAGGGAATTAAAACTTGTTCTTAAGCATCCATCTATAGAACAGAGCTAAATATATGTGAGACTCTCATAAGACAGCTTAAAAATACAAGCTAGTAGCCTTCCCACGGCACTCCACGGAAATAAACTTAATTGCCCCACTTGAATTTTTCCTTCTGACATTTTCTGCACCATCTAGTATACCAGAAGAGAGATTTCCTCCACCCCAGAGGGGGCTGTATTTCAGGGAAGAGGAGGGCGTTATAACAAAAACCTAAATAAACATTTAAATAATTATACTCCGCAACAAGGGAAATTTTGAAAACATCCAGACTAAATCAGATCAGGACATCATCTAGTCCAGGATCCTGTCTCCAGCTGCAGACCGAACCAGATACTTCTGAAGAAATACCAAGGGACTGGAGCTATTATTATTAAATAATTTGACCATGAAAAAACCCTACTGTTAACTCCAGCAGGTCTTCACACCATCCAAAACAGATCCACATCACTGCTAGTTCGCTTCTAGTGAAAAGTTTTAAAATAATCTTCAGATAAGAACCCCACAAAATTTCACTGCAAACTTCAACTCTGTCATTTGTATCACGTGGGGAATTTTGTGGACAGATACATACAGTCACTCACAGTCCGAGCTCCCACACACCACCTAAGCGATGACAACAGCCTGTACGTTCACAGGTCCAGCCGAAATGTAACCCTCACACAAAAGCACAGGCTGGTCTTTGCAAGTTTCAGGTACTTGCATTAGTCCAATTCCATAACCACCTGCGTGCAGCAAAGGCTCCCACTGTGCCGTGCCCCTAAACTGAAAACCTGCTGCCAGATTCTCAGCATCATAACAAAGGCAATCCTGATTGACAGCAGCTGAGGTGCTGCCCTGTTGCTGCCCAGAAGTCTGGCAGAAGAAGGAGCCTCTCCTGTTGTCTCTGTCAGGCCAGGGAGCCAGAGGAGAAGCTCCAATCTGACAGCCTTTTGTTCAGCTGCGTCACCAGAGCAGAGTCTGGAAAATGTTTGGCTGGGAGGCAAGAAGCCGTTCCCATTGCACAGACAGCAAATACAGCACCCTCTCCTTCCCTTGGTTTCTCGCAACCACAGCCAGAACCTTCCAGGCTGCAATTCCAGGTTGCTTTGCCACCTTTCTGCCTCCTAGCTTTGGCGCTGCAGAGGTTACTGGCTGTTTCTTGCATGACTTCTGGGATGGATGCGGATTGCTGTGGTTGCTGCTCTCATGAACTGGCTATTTCCTGACTGAAAGAAGCCAAGTTTGAGTCTAAACACTGAAGCCTCCTGAAGAAAACCATCCACTGGAAGGAAAGAACAACAGCTTTTCAGGGGTTCACGTCGAGAGGAGGAAAGGGACACAGAGGCTATTTCACAGATCTTTGCCTTTTCCTCGCTCTAATTCTGCACAGTCTCTACTCAGCCCTGCCTTCCTGGAGCTTTGCTAGTCCAAAGAGATCCTCCTGGAAAAGCAGCTGTGTTAACACTTTGCCCAGTTAGGAGTGAATTGTTAACTAGATCCTCCACGGAGGCTGCCCTGAGCAGTGTTCCCTAGCCTCCTTCCTCACTCCCAGAGGTATTTTGGGTATTGGTTCTCAAAACAAGAAGCAACCCCTTAGCTGCCCACTGCAGCATATACAGCTGTCTACCCTGACCACAAATCCTGTCCAAAGAAAGCAACTTCATCCAGACAAAGGAAAGGAACCTTCCAGCACCAACACAAGTGGGTTTGCTTCCCAGAGCTCTGCACCTGCCATGCTCATCGCCGATCAGGCTAACAGGGCTCCCGTGCTTCCACTTACCCCTATTTCAGATACCAAATCTATAGTGATATGAAATAGGTATTTCATATCTCTTTCAGATGTGAAATGCTGGTGACTCAGATGGAAAAAAGGCCTGCCCAAAGACAGTGCAGGGGTCACAAGATTAATTAGCTTGTGGGAAACAATAATGGGCAAACCATGTCTGCCAGGAAGTTTCCTCTTCCTGATCTCTTCCATTTTCATGGGTTTTTTTTCCATGGCTGTGAGCTGCACTGAAAGACATCCCAACAGGTCTGAATTGAAGACCACCAGTCTAGAAAAACTGAGCAAGTATCAGAGCAGGAACAGGTCTGATGCCAAGAGCTACCCTCCATCCTTTTATTGCAGTTCTAAAAACCATTAACCCTGGGAAGCAGGAGTGGAAGTGGCCACTTCCACCCCGTTTTCACAGCTATAAATATATGTAATGTATTAAAAAGGAATGCCAGAATTAACGCTCTGTTGACACAAAGACACAAATTACAGTACAAGGCTTTGTACACAGGATTTTCTAACACTCCATGCTTATTACCAGCAACTTCTTTAGATCTTCTTTAAATACAGGACCCATAGCACTCTGCCATGATCAAAGGAAGGGAGAAAATATCTACTATGAGCAGAAGCAAGGATAACTCCTGGAACTGAAAAGTAGTAGGGAATGCTACAGCTTGGGAGAATAAAAGGTGCTAATTGACAGGTACAGTGACAAAGGCAGCAAGGATCCTGCAAAGCCAAGAACATAAGCAGAAACAGAGCTTTGCATAGAAACAGCAAAAGAGAGAAAGGCATAGGTACTGAAGTTCAGGGTTAATGTACAATGACATCATTTACCTTCTAGTGGGAATTGCTCAACTAACCCCTGTCATGCCAGTAGTGTGATCAACCTGTAACACTCAGAGGGATAAATACGCACCCATATTCACTGCCCCTAAGAGCTGGTGTAGCTAGGGGAAGCCTTCAGAGCTGCCCGCTGATGGAAAAGAGCAAAGTAACACAGAACCATGTGAATTACCAGAGGGTATGCACTTCCCGGGAGGCTTAGTTTGGTTGCAAAGCTTTTCTCATTAAACTAAATCTTTCAGCTGCAATGCAGCCCATAAGCAAGCCTGGAATAATCCAACTTACAGCGAGAGCTGTGAACTAAAAGGACAAAACTGAGACTCAACCACAATAACAGGGCTGTCAAGTGAAGCCTGTCATTATTCCAGTGAGGTAACAAGCCGTGTACCTCTTACAGACCCAGCATTACAATGTTTGTTCTCTAGCCATAAATGCTAAAGCCCCTCATTTGCCTTCTCTGAAAAGCATATTCAGAATGACAAGTTGAAGGTCTGCCCAGATGCTTTTCTGCTTTTTTTTTACTTCATTGGAGTCCACCGTGACCACCAGCCTGTGATGCAGTCACCAAACCAGCAGCTGAGGCAAATACACATGCCTCGTGTGTAAGAATGGCAGAGCTCCCTTTATACTAGGTATGTATAAAGTAATATCATGGCAACAGTTAATAATACCTCTGGGACAACCTGTTTCCAGCCAAGAGAAAGGTGAAGTCCACAAAACCACCCCATAGTGGTAGACACTGCAATGGTCTAAGCTATGCTATGCCCAAGAACTCCCGAAGCAAAACAAGAGGGTTGCCCAGGAACAGTTAAGTGTTATTTAGGGGCTGTCCTTTGCAGCCAACTCCTGAACTTCTTCCTCCAGCTGGAAAGCTCTACTTCCTTATGTGCCAAAGGCATTGGTGCATAAACTAATTAATGAGAATGTACAGGTATGCAAGATATTCCATTAGATGGAATCTTCACAGGTTTTTGATCTTCTGCTTAATGCCCTGAGCTTTGTAGCTTGCCTAGCAGAGACTTAGATATGCACAAGTGAGGAGTTAAACTGTAGCATCCGAGCAGACTTCTCTCTTCCTGAATCGATGAATACGTGAGCATGTATGTGGTTATATGTTCTTCCAGCACTGCTGTCCTCGTAACAGGTCAGAGAGCTCTGCCTGCATCTTATGCCGTAAGGCGTCTCTACAGCTCAGCGGTTCCTGTCATCTAGTATCTTTGGATGGCACAATATTTAAACACCCCCTTTTGTTGGAAAGCAGTCAGCCTCAGATTCCTGGGATTCATCTCAAAACCATTAATAGAAACCAGTTACAAAAACAGAGAAATTGCCCAGGAAACCAACACAGATTTTTTTTTTTCTCCCCCAGACTGAAGCCTGAAGGTTATTTTTCCAAGATAAAAATGCATTTTGGCGTTTTTTTGACAACATGAAATCCAGAAAAGCTAGGTCCAGTGTGGGGAGAAAATCCAAATGGATTTGTGTGCCCCCAAAAAATCATCAGAGGCAGATATTTAGCAGGCATAAATCAGCAAGCTTTATGACCATGGGCCTATGTCAGTTTATACTTGCTATGAATCCTCCTCATAAAACCTTGTGTTCTACAAATACCCATCAGATCATTAATCCTACCACTAGAGAGCTTTAGGTAGTGGTGAAATTTGGTTACTCTATTTGTTAAAAGAAAAGAGAATGCAGAATCTCCTTCTCATCACCTTGTCTTTTCTGTAGATCCCACACAGCTGTGCTTCACCAGATGTTTCTTCTGGTCCTGAATAGATTTGCCTATTCATACAATGTCTCATGCCATTCACAACCTGTGAAAATCACCATCAAAACCCTGTAAATCGTAAACATTTTTGATTTAAAACCCCAGTTCTTACGAATCAGCATCAAATTCCACATTGTTCCAAATAAGCACCTGAATCAGATGCAGTTAGGCTAAGTGATAAGTTGGTTAAATCCCAATAGATCAATAAATGTACTCACTGAGGTGGTGGTTTTGTTGTTTGGTTGGTGTTTTAATGGTGTTTATTTTAAGCACAACCTCCTCCATCCCAGCAGGCAATGACTTTGTGTAGGGTACCAGATGATGAGAACATTTGAGTACTAGCCTCTATCTCCGCGATGACTTTCTTTTGAACTAATTTTTAGTTCATAATTCTTAGTCAGCTTTTAGATCTACAGTCCCCTGCACTATAGAGGTGCCTCCTTACAGCTAAAGTACTTCCACGAGGTGACAATAATAATGGGCTGTGAGCGTCTATCTAGGCTAGCCACAGAAACAGAATTCCCCACGTGTAGGCAGCTTTTTCTCAGCTATCAAGTATCAAAATATTTCATGATCCCTTTGTGACAGAGAAGGTACAAACAGAATCAAAGTCCTCACCCCAAGAAAACACTGAGCAATGAGAAACGGGAAAACAACAAGCAGCAAAGCAAATCAGGAAGGGAGATAAAGACACCAAGCGCCACCTCACTGGCATCCACAAAGAAGGTGTAAATTATAGTTTTCTCTTAATATCTTTGGCATAAACCAAAGCCTGTAAAAAGGGAAACCTGGAAAATCAGTTCTCTGTAAAAACTGATTTGTTTTAGTTGGAAAAGAAAAAAAAAAAAAGAGAGAGATTTACGTAGTTTGCCATGATTGTTTCAAATAAACGTCTTTAAAAACAGACAACCTAAAAACACATTCTATGGGTTTTTTTCTGGTCCCTCATTCATGTTTGCAAAGGTTTTTTCAGTGGTGGTATCACACGTCTTTGTTCAACAGGGGCAGGCTCTACACACAGCACAGGCAGCTTCTGGCAGGGCAAGTTTGTAGTCTAAACAGCCAGGAGCATGCAACACAAAAGGAAATGACTCACCCAAATTCACACAGCATGCTGATCAGTGGCAGAATACAACCCAGCCCAGCCGCAGAGCAGCCCAGCAGGACCTTACTCTGCAGACCATGCTGCCTCTGTCCCCTCAGGGAGCCTACAAAGCCCTGGCACTATGAGAAGCCCCGCTCTGCACATAAGCCTGGCATGGATGCAGACTGACGGGTAGAGTTAGGCAAAGTCTCTTTCCTGTCTTTCAGCTCTGGAAAACTTCAATGATACGTGGAACTCGGATATAATTTGGACAGAACCCTGATTTTTAACTTTACAACAGCCTGGTGCATCCCTCTCACCTCTTAGCTCTTGCCAGTATTCCAATTCTCCAGTGCATACAAGAATTATTACTACTTGTTGCTTCTTTTCAAGAGACCGCAGTGAAATTATATTGTTTAAATTTTATTTTGTTTAAAATGTTAAGTACTTATCTCCTAGTCTATTCTGGGAGCCAGTAGTGTCTTCACCACACAAAATTAAAAAAAAAAGAGGCAGCAAGCAGGTATGAGCTGAAAATCACTACATGAACCATGAAGCTCCTGAGAGGATGGAAAAATATGCAAATCTGAATTGAAGTTACTGTCAATCATAACTTCAGGAGTTGGTTCTACTCATGTATATGCATCTGTTAATCTTCCTTTAAGGCTCACAGTAGCAGCCAGCACCTGTGAGTTGCTAGAAGCAGGGGGATTTTTTGGGGGGCTCCTGACAAGCTACCACTTGCAACTGAGTGCCCTCAAAGCTTCTAGATCTATACAGACAAATGATCCCCCCAGATTAACTTCTGAATATCAAGTGCCTGAGACAGAAGGGTATCCAACCTATGACACAGGACTGACTCACTCCCTGGGGAGCTGCGGTTCTATAGCATCTTGGCTTTTTCAAATCCACAGTGAAACCGCCTGGCTCCCCTCTAGGGCAGAGATACCTCGGACTGGTCCAATTTGGCAGATGGTAGGCAGCACCGAGATTCAGGAGGAAATGACTGAGGGACCAAATCACCACTTTGAACATTTACTCAGCCAGTGTGCTTGTCTTAAGAAATGCAAGAGAAGGCAGCAGCTCAGAACTGTGACATTCCACCTGGCTGTTACCCACTTTCCGAATTCCAGACCTGGGTCGCATCTCTCAGTTCAGCAACACTCCTCTGTAAGGAAGAGGCTTGCGCTTCACAAACCTTTTCATTCCAGATCTCAAGGTAGTTTACACGGAAGTTGTTATAATCCCACAGAAGGAAAGTAGGTTCTGAGGGACAGAGGGGAGAAGCAGGTGGACCAAGACCACTGAAGAACAGTATCCAGAAGTCTTGCATCACTGTCCAGTGCTCCTACTCACTCGCATGCCCTTGGGCAAGCCAAGTGAGCTGACCACACACACCACAGTCCTGGCTGACTGCGAACACAGCACAACCAGAATCTCACTCCTTCCATTCTCACCACAGGCAGAAGGACACACGGGCAGAGTCTCTGCTTGTACTGCCAAAGCTTTACGATGGGACACTCATCAGCACAAGGCTGGCAGCATTACAGAATTTACAGTGCTTTCAGGCCCTTATTGCGAGATGCATCACCAAGAAGCCCCGTGCTTCTGCTCTCCTTGATCAGAGACAAGAACATCCAGGTCTGAACCAAAAAGCACTCTGCAGGAGGAAGGAGGAGGAAGATTCACATATACTTAAACAGGCTTCGACACCGTAGTTGTTCCTGCCTAACTCCCTGTTTCTCTTTGTGTTTCTCACAAGTAACCTGCTAAGCTTCCATGCCAGAACAAAATTAAAAGCAGTAATCAATCACCCACTAACAGCACTGATTCAGCGCTAGTGGAGGACTAAACAGAGAGCCTTTTCCAGAGCCGTTCTCCAGCAATCTCACACGCAGGCAGCAGTCGGGCAGGTTTCTCTAACACGGGAAAAGCTTAAGCCACAAGCACACAGCATTGTTTATTTCTGTGAAGAACCAGAAAGTTCTGAGAGTACTCAGGGAGAAGACACATTTAGCTGAGAGATGACATGTTGTGTCCCCTCTCTGACCATCAGCATGGTGCCTCAAACCACATCTTTTGGTCTCTCTGTGCATGGGAACAGTGTCCTGGTACTATGAGCTTTTGAAGGGAAACTCCATTCCTCACACTAATTGCAACCCATCTGTTGCACCCGCCTAAAATAATTAAGCAGCGGGATTCCAGGCACAGCATCTTATTTTGAGATCACAAATGACTGGGAAGAGTGGAAAAATTAATAGGTTAGCTCTGAAAAGGGTGCTCAAAGGTTGCCTTACTGAGACTTTTATTATTTACCTCAGGTTTGCAGGCCATTTCATTTAAAATAAAAATACTTCTGCTGAAAGGAGGTTGCTTTCCATAACGCAGTATAATCCTGCTGCCAAATTTAGACACACAAACATGAAGCCTGGCCAACTTTTAAGGGCTGTCTATGTGAATTGTGTATTTGCTCTAGATCGATCCAAGAGGACTTTGGCAACCATAACTTTAGCTGAAGAAAACAGGGTGCTGCTTGCTTTGCCTCCTTTAGAAATCAAGTGTTCTATTTCTGCACACAAACCTACCCGCCTGAACCAGCATTGCTCCTTCTATCCAGAGATCTGAGTATTTTACTACAGTACTACATCTAACTTTCTACCTTTTTGAGAAGAAAAGGATTTCTACCCCCTTTAGGAATGAGAGGAAAATGAGAAACAAGATTTTTTAGTATCCTGCCAGACATCACAGAGGAAAACATGTCAGAGCTCAGAAGCTCCTGGCTCCTCAGTTCTTATTAACTCTTAAACAATACAATAAACCCAGTCAGACTAGTGGTATAACATGGAACCTTTCAGTGTTCTCTAATCTCTCGGGATTTCTTACTCTAATAAACATAATTACTATTCCTTTTTTAAATGAAATCAGCCAATAGCTCTGAGGTCCTTTTTAATTGCTTATTAAAGACAAACATCAACAGAGAGTAGCCAGCCATCAATGAAGAAATTAACAGTATTCTGAAGTTAGTGCATCCTCTGAAAAGTACGATTTATGAAAAATGGTTGAAAAGCATGCAACTGCCTAATTTTTCTTGGAAAAAAACTGCCTGCTCTCCAAGTGCCCTTGAGGAGTTAGGGAAAAGTGAAATACCCCAGCATGATGATTCTAGCAAAATTACCTTCAACAGACAGGTCCAGAGGGAATGATTTAGCTGGAGAAAATACGGAACCTGTAAATGTATAGAATCTTGGCTCTTTACAGTCACAGATAATGAGGTGCTCCTGACAGAACCACAGCAGAGAAGGCTGCTCCTTTGGTACTTCATGGTTCCATAAAATAACATGGTAAGAGTAAGGGAGTAGAGGGGGAAGTGTCCCAGTTACCATGCAGAACAGTAAGCAAAAGCATCACACTAAGGCAGTATTAGCTGTTATCACCGTCTAGTGAAACTGAAGGAACAATCCCACAGTGCCTTTACCCAAAACGCCAAAGAACACTTCAAAATTATCATGTTCACCCACAATAAAAGTGTAGCCATTCCGGAGCAGAACATGCCAAGTGCTTCATAAACAAAATCCACTACGTAATGGTTTAGGACAGTGGAAAGAAGGGATGTGCACTTGGAGACCCTGCCCCACACATCCCTTCTAACCTAAGATGATAATATGAAATCAGCAATTACTCCCAAAGACTCAAGCACCTAATTCTACCCTTTAGTAGAAGCCACAGCTTCCATCATTGCATGAGTACCCTTCTTATTTACAACAGAGCTGATACTTGCAGGGGAAAACTGTACTTGTTTTAAGAACATTGCTGAAGGCCTCTCAAATACCAAAGGCAAAAAGGAAAAAGCTTCTCACATCAAACATGCCACATCGCTTCAGTGCAGCTTAAAGGGCCAAGACACACCAACCGTGAGCTGTATTAAGGGAAAGAAACCATCACTCAGTAGGATGCAGCCAAAATTATGAGCACGTCTAAGCTGATTTTGACCTACTCCAGGCTGGAATACACAGCAAACAAACTGGCTTTCCCCTTGCTGGCTTTAGGCTTTTTGCAACAGCCCTTTAGAATGGAAGAGGACAACTTTCCCCTGGCTCAACAGAGCAGACCTCCTTCCTCTCTCCAAGCATATACCTGAAACCTGAGTGCTAACACCGAGTCAATTCCCAGGCAGGCACATGACAGAAACTATTGCCTGGAGGTGATCCGTACCAGTGCCCAGTTTATAACATACATGCTTTGTACTGCTCCCTCCCAGTCCAGCTTCTCACAGCTGTGCAGAACAGCACAAGCTCTTAGAGCTCTCCAGAGCCGTGGAACCTGTCATCCCCCTCAACAGCCTCTGCATGCTCCAGTAACAGAAACCATCTCAAGAGGGGGGAAGAAAAACAAAATAAAAAAAACCCACAACCCAAAACAACCGTGAAGCTCATTTAGAGTCCCCACACCGAGCTGGGGAGCAGCCCCATGACACCAAATGTGGTAATGCATTTCATTTCATTGATAATGCAATAATCAATACAATGGGAAATGTTTAAGTTACTTTAACCTAGCAGCCCTACACCAGAAGCAGCTGTCCCTACACTGAAAGCTACATAAATGTATTTTTATTGCTCTCTCTTCCACTCCCCAGCTCCTTTTCATAATTAGAAATCACTCAAGGGGAAAGTGTTGCACCCAAGGCACGGATATCAAGATTGTTATTTTCCACTCGCTTTCTTTTCACAGTCTCAGGTTTTTGCATAAATTACTTGCGAGAGAAAGCCTTTCCTGTCTTTCCAAGGGCTACAACTCTCTTCCCTTCCACAAGGGATGGATGATGTTATCAGAAAGTAGGACACATTTAGCTCTGTCCTACCTTCTGGTGGGCCTACAGCAGGAGTTCTCACAGCTGGCAGGATACCAGCAATAATACAGGCCATTCTCCCGTATCACAAAGACACTAAAATTAGGCACCGAGATTTCTCTGGCAGATGCCCATTCAGACCTAGAGAAAACAACAGAAAAGCTCATATGCAGCAGCAGCGTCTCCTGGACAGTAACTGAAACCATATGAATGGTCAGGGAAGCCAAATGAAGGCCTGCTAAGCCTAGGTGACCAGTCACAGATTCTGCCTTCGGGATGTACCTGCTGATTCTGCTGCTGAAAAGACTCCAGCTGGCGACTCCATAATGAACTAGCTGCCTCAGTGCTGACAGCAGCAAAAACCCCTCATCAGTTGAGGAAACAGCTCTGACTCAAGCACCCAGGGAACGGAGCTGGTGAGTAACTGGTGCTGTTTACACATAGTCACATTGCTGACCATAACTGTTGTAGTTTCTGCTACCTTTTTTTTTTAAAAAAATTTGGCAGGTTCTTCTGTGACTGCTTATTCTTCAAGTTTAACCAGTTCCTCACTGCCTGGTGATAAAGCTCAGCTAGAAGCATCCTGCCATGAATTGTTAATACCCTTAAAATAAACCTGACAAGTTCCAAGCTATTAGTTTTCTATCTGATGTGCTGACTCCTTGCTCAGGACTCCACATCCTTGTCTTAACGATCACTTTGCAAGTGGTTATGGGACTCTGAAGTCCTTGCAGCAGCTGAGAGGCTCCAGGAGTGCTGTCTCCAGACCTACATAAACCAAAGGCAATGACAGTCCCTCAGCACAAGACCTGCCTGATCAGCACCAAGTCTTGTTTATTGAACAACTGAAAAAATGCTTTTTTAATCAATATTTCATGTTATTTTTCTACTTTAAACAAGATTTTAGCCACGCTTCCTAAGCAAACAAGGCACATGTAGTTATATGATTCCACTGTCCATTCAGCCCCCTCCTCCTTCCCATTATTTCAAAACACAATAGCCAATTTCAATTTCAGCTACATTTGAGAGTATGGGACAAGTCTCATAGTTCTATAGTTCCTACAAGTCTTGTAACTAGTGTAACAGAGGAAAGATGCATTAGTGCCCATGCTGTGAGTAAGACTAAAAAATTCAGTCTTATTTCAGGGAATTTACACAAGAGTGATGTATCAATTCCCCTAAATTCTCTGGCTCACAGAACAACTTGTTTCAGTTTTGTTCCTCTGTCTTACAGGGAAAGGCAAGCAAGAACAGATACGTCCACAGGAAAGTCAGCACACTCTGCTTAAAGCTAGCTCAGATGTCTATATAAGAACTACAGTTACTGATTTTTCTTTTTTTAAAATTTAAAAATCAGTAGGAAAAGCAAAACCCACTTTTCAAAACCATTGCAGTTCTGCAAATGCGACGTTCCACGTTGAGTACAGAGTGCTGTTGTTTTTGGAGAGTAATTGACCAGGCTCAGCCCAAGTGAACCCAAACCAGGATGTTTTCACAGTCAGAACAGAAATGCCAACAGCAGAACAGCATGAATGGTGAAATGAGAAGATATAATTTTAGTTATCCGCAGGTGCTGTTTGCAAAATCAGTAATATCACTTCAGATAGATTTTCAGCTCGTGTAAATAAGCATGGTTTATTAACTTTGGAATATACGGACAAGAATTCACACCCACTGAAGTACAGCCAGCTTCATATTTAGAGAAGGATCAAGTCAGAGCTACTGAAGCCAATGAACATACACCAAATTATCCCAGGTAACTTTTAGACAATTTTTAATACAGAAGTGTACCATTTAATATGGGTATTAGCTCACTAGAGTAAAGGTACATTGTTTCTGTTCAGGAATTATTGGGCAATGGTAGTCAGGTGACATGAGCAAGATCCTATTAAATCCCTGGAAGGTGTGTTTTGTGCATCAGATGCTCATAAACATTCCCTGACTTGGGCTAACACGTACTACTCCCTTTAAGACTGGTTTTGAGTTTACTAATGGAAAAGAACGACAGTTCCCACAATACAGACATAGAAAGAACTTGGTTTTCTGGTGCCAGAGTTACGGTATGCAGAGGAATCCTCCTACAGCAAAGGAGGAGGCTTCACCCCTGCCCCCTCTGATGTTGAACAATACAAAAAAAACCCAAGAAACATAAAAACCCCACCGCACAATGAAAAACCCAGACAACAAGAACCCCACAAACACCCAACAATCTCCCTCCCCAAAAAACCCCAACCAACCAACAACAAAAAAACCAACACACCACCACCACAAAAAAAACTACACTCCAAAAAACAGGTTCTTAGGCACCCCTATCAGGAGCCAATACAACAGTAACGTGAAGAATATTTCTCTTTACATTTGCTGCTACAGTTGCGTGCAGCCAGGTTTACTGAGCATCCCACCGTCTGTCCCCAGCCCTTCAACACACACGCGCCTGCTCCCATGAAATCATAGTTGAAAACACAGTGAATAAACTCTCTTGACCTGGACGTTTTCAAGATCACAGTCCATCAGCCTAACAAAATCTGACTGTCTGGGTAATACCAACACAATTTTTTTTCCAGGCTCCCTGTGCTTTAGGATTTAAGGACACTCAGACCTTTTGCATATCTACAGCCTCAATTCAGATCAGTGTTCTCCTTCGATGTGAAATCTTTGGTCCCATCACAACCTGTGCAGCTCCTGGTTTGAATCAGCTTCAGGTCCGGTCTCATGAGCAGGAGCTGAAGAAACCATCATTACATTCCACTCCATTTCCTTTCCACAGGGCTCCTTCCTGGACAGCCAGTCTGTCTGTCTGTGCCAAGGACAGCATGGAGAAGGCATCCATGAGCTCCTGCATGACCTCAGGGCTGCTTTAACAGCTAGCAGACTATCCAACATGTTTTGTAAGGTAAGCACAAGATTTTCAGAGGAAAGAAACATCTTGCATTGACTGCTGGACTTTCTCTTTTCCAAATTAATTCTGTTCAACTTTGAGTCAAAACTACAGCAGACAATTACCAAGAAGCCTGTTTCTGTGGAGAGCTGCAGCAAACAGCTGCCATACACTGTTGAAATCTCATCTGTAGACTCCAGACCAGAGGTGCTATGGTTAACTGCTCTTTATGCATGATGATGTTAAGCCAAATTGCTAAGCTGCTGCAATTTACACACATTTTAAATGTTTCTACTTTCCACCCATTTGGGGTTCAATCCTTGTTACCAAAGGGACCAGCCTTCTTGGCTTCTTCATTTGCTCTAAAATAGTGTGGTTGCTCTCTTTATAAAAAAGGGAATTGAGATAAAATTTTCTGCTCCCCATCAGCATCACAGATCTCCTGCTTCATCATCATTTCTAAAAACCTGTCATTGCTAACACTTCATCTGTGGACCACCAACACTGTGGACCACTAAGCAATAGTCTGTCTAGCTATGCAAATTACTGGCAGTTAATCCACACTCTCCCACCCCTGTGCCAAGCAAACCTATCTTGGATGGTGTTAGACAACACAACAATTGAGGAACAGCTGCAGCAAGCAGTTCTTTTGCATTGCTCCCTTCCCCACATGCAATCAGGCCTGATCCCCTGCTGTAAGTTATTTTTAAGTTATACTGGTTTAATTTGCGTGGCTGAAAGAACTGTTACGTCCAGAAGCCTCTAAAGAACTTCAAGAATCCACACTGGTGTGACTGAACAACACACTTTCTAGAGAAGATTCCTGAAATACATTTAATTCCTACCCTAGTAAGAAACACTGCTATCCAGCTCAAAGAGACAACTAAAATCTCAAGTTTGCCAGCAACCATTATTTGCTAGCATTAGAAAGAGATAGTACTTCTGCCACAGCTATGTCAGAAGCCCACTACCACTCTGTTGCTATGTTTTGAGTTTTCCAGAAGGGAGAACACTCTCTGAGTTTGCAATGTGATGCTTTGGCTAAGAGAAAATGCAGAACTTTCACCCCTTCAGAGGCAGCTGACTTCCTATTTTAGAGGCAACTCATTTCAACACAAACCTGAATGCTATGATAAAACTACCAAACCTGTTCAGCTGAGCTTGCTGTCTCTGTATAAGTACAGGCAATCCAAGAATTAGGGATGTAAGCATGAGTGTAAGGGGTTTTATATTCCAGTTTTAAGGGACATTTCCAGACCAACAACTGTCAAGTAGTTTCAAACATGAAATCACTATCCCACTGGGTATCTCCAGTCTCTGCAATAAAAAGCACGAATTTCCCCAGCAGCCTCCTGCTGAGTTTCAACCATTTCCTCTCAGAAGTGAGGAATAATAAGGAAATAAAGGAGAAACCTTCAAGTCTTAAATATTTTGAGGTTCATTTATAACAGTCAAACCTTTCCCGTCTGCAGCTACCACGGCTACATATGCACATACACATATATATTTACTAAGTAGACTGGTATGTTGGTATGCATGTATTTTGGAGAGGACCAGCAACTGTAAAGCTTTGTGAACAGTATTTTATGTACTCGTGCTCCCCCTACAGAAAAACAGGTGGAGCTTTCGCCTACCTGTACCAGAGAGTTTAAAATTGCATCCTGTGGTCAAGAAAGTTAAAGCAAGTTGATACAACCCTGGTATATATTATCTGATAGTGCCACATAAGACAGACAGTCTTTGCAGCATCTGCCACAAAGAAAATATAAATCCTGAGATGTGCTTTGAGGTACTCTGGTAAAAAAGAATATAGCATTCATATGACTAAGACTGGCAGTAACTGCCATGGATTGTTTACAGACACTTCTGTAAATTACACAGTAGTTCCAGATTTCTATACGTGGCTGTGTAATTACATCTAATAGATGTAAAAGCAATGACTTCTCTTGGCACACTACAATTTGGATTACTACTTAGAGAGGATACCATTTAATAAGCTACTTCACTTCCTGGAGACTTGCAATCCACCACACATCATTGCCTTAGTACAAGAGTTCACTTGCCGTGGAACATCACAAGGTACTGAATGATCATGCGCTGCAATTCCCACCATTTCAATCATTCTCTTTTCTAGTTAGTATCAGGATGTAAAAACAAGTTAGAGAGCAGGGTGGTGGTGCTGATCCAGGAAAATGGTACAAGTTCTCTGCCTGCATGATACCAGCACGCCTGAGAACAATGAACAAGTTTGTCATCTACAGCCTCACCATTTTATGTCAAACTAGAGAGATAAGACCAACCTAAGCCTTATGGATAAGGACGGCTAACATACCCTTGGGCAGCTGGTAGATTTAGAGACTACAACAAAGAACAAAGACGCAAGTTACAGGATTAAGACAAAAAGAAAATCAAGGAAGAATAAACCTCAAAACTGGAATTGGAGGTACAGCACTGACAAATGAAAAGGGCATGCTACTTTTTAAAGTCTATTGCTCCGTGTAATTCCAGCGGCATTGCAATTCTTCAGCAACCAGCAATCTCCTAGAAACATGTAAACTAATTATCATTTTTCCCTAGACAGAAAACCAGCAAGTTTGGACTAAGAGGCAGTAAGAGAAGCTGTAGGACTGACAGAAGACAACAATGCTGGCATAAAGGCTCTTAAAACAAATGTGACTAGGGGGAAAGAAAAAAAAAGAAAAAAAAAAAAAAAGAAAAAGAAAAGACACAGACCTGACCTCAAAGGCACTAATCCTCTCAGGCCCCAGCCTTTCACCTAAGCATCTTTGTGCAGGGAATGTGTATTGGTATTTTAGAAACACCTAGATGCACTCTGCATATTTAACAAACCTGTAAGCCAGAATCAGCACTCAATCTTCTCTCACTTGGTGAGTTTCTAAGGCTCATGGCTAGACATCCTCCTCTTCATTGAAATCCTGACAATAGGCTGAATGAAAGAGTCCTGCTGGTCTTGGTTAAAAGCAACCGCTGCCTATTTAAAGCACGAAAAGGATGGAACATGTGTTTAATTTTTTTTAATCAAAGTTGCCTACTGTTAACATATGGTTTGGAAAAAAAAAAGTATAAAAATATGCTAATCACATGTTTCTACAGGACTTCAATACAGTTCTCAGAGTGCCAACAGTTCTCTAGCAAGATTAACCCATTTTTAAATGTGGGTGTACCCTTTCCTTAAGATACCAACATAACGACCCAGCTAGCTTCTACATTAATGGCTAAGGAGTTTCAGAGGCTTTACATTCACTGTCATCTAGCAATAAGAAGAGCAGAGCACCACACACAGAACCCAAGACATATTCACTGTGTGCCAGGAGTCACCTGTCCTTCCTGCAGTGAGATTAAACTGTACCTGGCACCGATGAGTTCCGCACATTATTGTTTCTCTTCCTTTTCAGTTTAGTCAAGTGTTCTGCTCCTAGCAAATAAAAAGGAATAAATTTTCAGGGTAGTTTCCCTGTATGCTGCAGAATGATGAGCCTACACAGCTCGTTCCTTTTTCCCCTCTTTCTCTCAGAGGCCAGTCCACCCCACCTATCTGCTAGAATAGACAGGGAAGGGCTGAATCACACAGAACCAAAGTTAATAGCCTCAAACAGAAAAATCAAAAGCAGAACCCAAAAGAGAACTCAGATATAAAGTCTCTGACTCTGACAGATATAAAGTCCTCTCTCAGGGTTTATTTTAAACATTTGTATTCTTCACAGCTTTCGTGAGTCTCTTCCATCATATAAAACCAGCTGATAACAGGATTGCCTTGGTCACAAATAGTTAATGAATAATCAGCTCTGAACTTTTACTGATACCAGTATCTGAATGTTCTGTATGACAAGGGTCAATTGTAGAAAAAAAAAAATTATTAGCACAAAACAGAACAGAAAAAATAAATTTGCTTTTTAAGGATGCTCATGCAATGCCTAAGGCACATGCACACCAAGGCTTCAGACAGGTGAAAATCAAATCTTTTTCAGATATATTCTACAGAATTATGTGCCAATTCTTACTTCACAATAACTCTGAGCAAACACCAGCCTTTTTACAGCAAGGCTATGAAAGAATGAGATTCTGAAAAGAACTTTTCAAAATGCTTGTGTCTTATATACAATGAGAAGAATTCTTTTGCTTATCTCCCAGAACTGACTGTTCTTACAATACATTGTTCGGTCTAATCTTCATAAATTCATCTGCAATCTTTGATACCTTTGCCCTAACATACAGCTGGGGGCAGCAGCACGGGACTGCACACAGCAGCACCATGTCACTATACAAGAGCTCCCACCATTCTTTTGGGGAGAAAAAGCATATTGCTGTCAGGTTTGCCCTTGGAAAACTGCTCACCAAGACTGAAAGTATCCTCCTACTAATTTCATCACACTCAGAAAAAGGTTAAATGTAATCCACATACTTAAATATTTTTTTTAATTACAATTACATGTTAAAACTCATTACAAGTGTTTTTATCGCTTTGAACTTTTCAGAAATATCTTGGGTGTCTGCCATCCCGCAGGAGGACTTTTCAAACCAGCTCTTTTCCAGATGCGCTCCAAATCTTTCTCAAATTTTATCTAAAACAGAAAAAAAAAAAAAAGAAATGGTAACACAGCTCAAAGCAACACTCAAGTATTCAGCCACTGCCCACATGTACCAAGTAGAATCTAGATGTTACACACACAGAAGAACCAAATGCTTTACGGTTTTAAGTAGGCAGCTTGCTCTATGTGTCAAATTAGCCTTACTGCAGAAAATACATTAAAATGCAATAGGATTCTGGTAGCATTATTTTAAAAGTCCTGTGTGAGGAAAACTGAGAAGACAAAAAATGAAACTTAAGAAAAATTTAGAGGTTTTCCTCATGATAGTGTGTTCAGCACTGCTTCCTACAAATCTGAAGAAATGGAGTAACAATTAACCCCAATTTGCATCAAGGCAAGGTGAAAATTACCAGAGAATGAGCTAAACTATATTATAGCAAACCTAACAGACTAGTGAAAGGTAGCATTGAATGAGACCATCTACAGCTTGAATGAAGGCCCATGTCTTCCCTCACCCCTTCTATTATGGGAAGTAAAAGGCTTCTCTATAGAAAAAGACAATAGGAAGCACTTGAGGATGTTGGCAAGACAGGAGATAAATTAAGATTAAACCAGTCTCCCTGATACAATGCAGACACGTGAATTTATCTTTCACACAAATGCTAAAATTCTTCTCTCTTAGCTACATGTATTTATAAGTTTCTGTCATGCAACAGAAATCGCGCTCAGTAACTGTCGCACATGTATGTTTACAACCACAGAAATATTCTACATTTCAGGTTTTGAAGATGTACAGGTCAAACACAAAACAGAAAAAGCTATTGTACTAGTAAATACTGAATTTATTAAGGCGCTCTGAGCTGCTGCCATTTTTCCCCAAATAAATTCCACTTAAACACATCGTCTGAGACCTGAACAGAGGCCAGTTTGAGAAGAGGGGACATTTATGTCAAGAAGTTCTCTCTACCCTGAGCTCACCTGACGCTTCTTCTTGCGACCTTCCTTTATCCTCCTCCGTACAAACTTTCTTCGCTTTAGCAGCTTTTTGTACTTGTGTCGATTCATTTTCCTTCTGCGAATCTTCAAAACATTCTTACACTGAACATTGTTGCTACTTGTTCCTTCTCCTTCCTCCACATCAGCTCCCTCGTAAGATGGAGGACAGTCATATCGCTGCAGAGGTTCATAGCCCGCTTCTTCCTGAGCATTAAGGACTTCTGCTTTAGGTAGCAGGTATCGAACTGTCAGCCAGCTTTCTAAGGGGCTGATGGAAAGTTTTCTGGGGATCAGCACCTCTTCCAGTTCAGGGTCCAGAGCATACCACTGCTGAGGCTGGGCTCCGCTATTGTTAGACGGCTGTGTGCTATAGCGCGCAGATGTAGAATGATAGCAAAGAAAGGAAGACACTGACCTTGGCAAAAGGTGGCCTTTGAGAAGAAAAGAACGTCACTTAAGAGGCAGAATTGTCAAAACAGAATGTTAAGAAAAGCTCTGCCCAGCTCTCAAACCACCAGGTAACTGTGGCCAGAATAATCTAACAAAGGAATTTGCTTACAAAAATTACATTCCCACCACATAAGCAAGTATTTTTTAATTTGAATTTAATTATGCTGCTGTAATGCCACCTGCTAAAAATACATTATACAGTGCTTTATCGTGTAAGCTGTGTGTAAGTACAATTTGGAACAGGGAACTGTTCACTGCATTAAGCCTTTCTGTGGCTAAAGAATCTCCTCCTAAGCTTAAAAGAGGTCAGATCAGAACTACACAGTACGGAGAGAACAGATCAGAGACATACGAACATTTGAAAACCTCTGAATGAACAACAGCCTCACCACTCTTGCACTGCTTCCTGGGAAATAAATTCCTGGGAGCCTCATTACCTTAGGAAAATTAAAAAAACAAACAAACAAACAAAAAAACCCCAGAAACCGAGGTCACACAACATCAGTTTACCTGCAATTCGTGAAGCCTTCAGTAACCTAGAAGTCAGCTGTGATATTAACATATTGTTTCGCTCTGTCCGTAGCCAGACTGTAATGACTGATAAAATAAGGACATTTACTCATTGAGGTGAACATACTGCTTAAAAAAAACAAATCCAAAAATGGGCTGAGTCACTCTAAGCACCCTCCTCCTCTCCTCGCCAGGCTGCTGGGTTTTGCTGGGGGGGCCTGGCCCACAAGCAGGGGCTTAGCGGGGCCGCAGAGGCAACTGAGGAAACCTCGGCTGTTCCAGGTTTAAAACAAGTCCCCTCCAGGCACAGCCCGGCTGCCCGCCGCCCCCAGGCCCTGAGGAACAGGCCGCTCCCGAGGCGGGACGGACCGCAGCCCTGCGCTCCGGGGGGTGGGCAGCCTCCTGCCCCGGGCACGGGGCTACCAGGGCACGGGGCTACCAGGGCACGGGGCTACCAGGGCACGGGGCTACCAGGGCCCACCACCACCCCACGGGCACGGGCTACCAGACCCTGCCACCACCCCACTCCGCTCCCCGGGCACGGGGCTACCACGCCCCGCCACTGCCCCACTCCCCGGCCACGGGGCTACCTGGCCCCATCACCGCCTCGCTACCTGGGCACAAGGCTACCCGGGCACGAGCACGGGGCTACCAGGCCCCGCCACCGCTCCGCGGCCACGGGACTACTAGGCACGGGGCTACCAGGCCCCGGCCCCGGCCCGCTCCGCTCCCCGGCCACGGGGCTACGCAGCCCCACCACCGCCCCGCTCCCCGGGCACGGCGCTCCCAGGCCCCGGGCACGGCCCGCAGCCCGCCGGCCGCCATCGCTCACCGTCCCCGCCCGCCGCTGCCCCGGAACTTCCGGCCGCTGCGCAGGCGCCGTGAGGCGCGGCCGGGCCGGGCTGTGCGGGCGGGCCCGGGGCAGCCATGCCGGGGCGGGGGAGGGCCAGGCCGCAGCCCCGAGGCGGCGGGGTGCCTTCGGCCGCCGTCCAGCCGGGTGGAGGTGCTCGGCCCAGCGCACCGGGAGGCCGGGGGAGGTGCCAGGGCCGGGCCGGCCGCGGCGGCGCGCAGGGGCCGCGGCCCTCAGGGGAGCAGGGCCCCGCCTCGGAGCTGCTGCGGGCTGGGCGCGCCCGGGGAGGCGCTGGCGGGGCCTGCTGCCCGGCAGCCAGCTCTGCTCTCCTGCTGCCGGCCGGCGGAATCGCGGGGCAGGGAGCTGAGAACGGAAAACCGGAGACAAAACCCTCTAATACCCCGTCTGGAGCGCTAGAAAGCCGGCAGGCTTTAGTTTCGAAGCTGGATGCACGGGGGATAAGTTCCGCCCAACACACATCCTGACTTTGTTCACCATTTATCTTTATATGGTCAATCTATACCTATTAATGACATTTCTGAGAAACTGTTGGCATATTCCTTACGGTTCCATGCACTACTTATCATATCTACACTCTTACTACACATACGTGGCCTGATGGGTCCGGGGTCCTCTGGTGGTCCTCTGGGACACCTTCATCCTTTCATCTGCTCATCCTTTTCATGACCTTCCCCGTGCCTTGTTTCAGCACTCGGGGCTCATGTCTCGGTTTCAGCCCGGTTCTTACCTACTATTGTAGCTAAACTATACAATGGAGCATTCTACTAGTAACTAAACTACATAATGTGACATTGTACAGCTCGGCAATGCCATGGATACATTAGTTCCAACATTTACAGTTAAGCACACAGGTAAAATTCCCCTCGTCTCAGAGCATGCCACGCAGCAGGCTGCGGAAGGCACATCTGCTCCTTTTCCACACCCAGCATCTGACATTTGATTCAAACTAAATAGCTCAACTAGTTCAAACTGAGCTCGCCCCTTACCTACCAGGTTTGTGCTGATACAACAGTCACACTTGGAGATGGAAAGTCAATAGCTTTCAGCTGATAGGAAGGCACTGCGTTTTGTTCACCTGCTTGGTCACAGCAGCGCATCACTGAAAATCGGTCTGAGAGCCAAAGTGTGGCAGAACAAGCAGTTTTTCAATGAGACTTTACATCCTTGTCGATGTGGGGATCGCGAAAGGCAGCTAGAGAACTCTCTTTCACACCATCAGCTGCATCTGAGGGCAGATCTCACAGTGGCTGCTGTCCAGGAGCAGCCACACCTGTCTCTCCCACTTACCTGGCTGCTGTTTTGTCTTTTCTTACTCGGTACAGGAACCCACCGTCTTGGCACAGCATGAAAATGCCTAATCAGCTGGCATGAGGGAGTGATGTTGAAGCAAATCCCAGACTTCAAAGAACTTTTTGCTTTTATCCCTATCTCAGCCAGAACACAGAGATCTTTTCACCAGATGCTTTTAGGAGTTCAGACCAGAACAAGGGTCTGCCCCAGTTTCAGGTACACCCCACCATGTTAAACCCACCTGGCCCGAAGGAAACAGCAATGCCTAGTTCCTTCCTGCAAGGCAGAAGTACCATTCCCTGGTCAGGGAAGAGCAACCTACGTAGACAAACGTACATACACAGAAAAATAACCGCAGTGGTTCAGTAAACAGACTATTTGTTTAAACAAGACTTTATTGAAGATGCTTTAGAAGTTTATGTACAAAACAACATTCCCGCCCCCGTATCAGGATATCAGTCATGCCCTGGGAACAAAGCAAGTGTCTGGTGTGTGCTGTCAACCTGGGGACACTCGGAGGTTGCTGAGGAGTTTACAGAAGCACAAAATTCACGTAGTTTAGAGCTGGGCAACTTCAGCCTTGGCTCAGTTAGGACTGAAAGAAACCAAAGGACCTTTTCTAGAGACGTGTCTCCAGCAAACTGAACTTACTGGAACCTGACAGCCTGCACTGGCCTTGTTCTTTGCAGAAGTAAAGGACCTGACCTCAGAGTGAGAGGCCCACCCTGGTTTTGGAAGTGAAGAGGAACCAGCCCCTGGATTTAACTTGCAGTTTTAACTTATTTTAGATGGTTCCAGGAGATGCCCATTACTAAGAACACAGTAGTATTTGCAGAAAGCATTAGAACAGAGCAGTAGCAATACCAAGTCAGCCACCTTGCTTTCCAAGTATACCTAAAGAGAGGCGGGATATCAGACTGGCTACTTCAGCTAGTAGTGTATAAGAAAACAGTAGAGACACAGACATTAGTGGCACAAGTTAAATAGTGACTGACGTGCTGTTTCCGTAGTATACTGTGCACTTCTACCACGGTAGAGTTTCCCCTTGCCAGTCCAGGAAGGAACCATTTTCTTTTTCACCGAGACGGTCCAGGACAGAGAGAATGCCTGGGATAGCCTCTTGCACCTGCATGGGAGCCTAGAGCAAATCAAGCTTAGATCATTACTAGGAACAGTGTACAGAAGAGAATCAAATGCATTTAAGAAGTTGCTAGAATCAAAGGGGGGGGGGGGGGGCTATTTTCATTTTTCATAGCATGGCCCTGCAGCATATGGAAGTGTATGCTGTGCAGTGGGTTCTTGCTCAGGGGTTGGAACAACAAGGGAGTCTTTCACATTTTCAAAGAGATGTCTCTTACCATGTTTCCACCCATGTCTGTCTGAAGCCAGCCTGGATGCAAAGAAATACAGAGAATTCCATCCGATTTCAAGTCTGCGGCAAGACACCTGGTGATCATATTCAGTGCTGTCTACAACAGTGGAAACCATCTATTAGTGTGCTGGTTTTACAAGCCTGGAGCAAGACCCAAGCTAATTGGCACCTGCCTTCCATCATGATGTCTCCTGACAAATGAAGGGGCAGTAACAGTATCACAGTAATTTATCCAGACTTAGTGGGGGCTTCATTCTCACATACAGCTGTTAAGAGACGTATTGCAAAAGTTCTATTGTCATAAGCTTACTGCCCAAAGACAACACTAAGTTGTGATGGAAGACAAAGTAGTATTTGAAACTCCTAAGGAGCTGTGGGGAAAATAATGTTGACATAAGGACTGTGTTTTTCTGCAATAATCACTGCACAAATGTTCAGGTTTTTACTTCTGAACAGGGAAAACAAGCATATTAACAGCTTATGAGTAGGCGGTGTAAGAGAAACTGTATGTCTAATCTTGACTGTTGGTACAAACTCAGTTTCTGGATGTGACAAAACTGAAAAACTCCACCTCTCGCTAATCAGCTCTACCATGTACAGGTCAGCACACCTTTTGTTGAGTTTCATGCCTATCTTCCTTGGGCTGGAGAAGAACACAGCTAATAGGACACACACCTGAGGGCATCAGTTCTTCCCTGAATGCCAAGTGCCTCTGAAATGGTTCTGTATCAGAGTAGCGATGGAGCATCTGTTTTTAAGAAGCTGGTGTGCTTGCTCCAGATATATGGTTTTCAAGGTCCTGTTTCCACCCTCATGAAGAACAAGAACAGTTCCTGTGTCAGCCTGCCCAAGGAGGTGCTGCAGACCTCACATCATCCTCCTAAGCTCAGAGTGGTCTTTACCTCACAGGCCTGCCGGCACCCAGCAAAGCACAGCCCAGGGCAGCCTACAAACCTTCGCTATCCTGTAGGGGTAGACCTTGAGGAACATCTCATTTGCCTGGACGAGTTGCATGGAGGCAGCAAGAGAGGACATATTGATAATGGCAGCTCTATGGCAGCCCATTCCTGTGCTCAGCTGAGCTGCCTTCCTCAGAAGGGGTAGAAATGCCTGTGAAAACAAGAATTGGTTTTAATTTGGCCCCTTCAAGGCAAGCTGGACTCTCAGGTTCTGCTCTGTGAAGAATTGCCATACAACTCTATACCACCAGCACAGAATGGTGGTGGCTCTCCGGACAAGCTGACCATAGGAAACCTTTCTATAACAGCCAGCTGAAAATAGCAAGGACCTTCAGCCTCTTCTGCCCACCTCCTAACCCAGCCTGTCCACGGAAGTGACCTCATACCAGATGGATTTAAACAAAGAGAAAGATCTTTGATAAAAAGGATCTCTTGCCACTCGCTAGGCATACAGTTTGACATCAGAACCATATCTGTGCAGTTCCAAGGCGACAAATGCTTTGGTTACATGTCCAGCTCACTAGTGGCAAAGCCTCACATAGTACTATAGGTTAAACACATTCTTCCCAGTTCTTACCTTGGTGACCATCAGCTGGGCAACTGTATTGGTTTCGTAAGTGGTGAGCATTGTCTCTGCTGTGACTTCTTCCAAGGAAGCAATCACATTGATGCCAGCGTTGTTAATGAGGCAGTTCAGACCTTTGTCTCCCACAATTTCTTCCACTTCCTTGACTACTTTCTTGATGCTGTTTTCACAGACCACATCTGCACAGAGGAGCCAAGAATAGCCACGGTGAACAGTGAAGCATGTGGTTCAGGTGCCATTCTGGCACTATACAACACATGCTAAACTATAGCTAAGGCAGTAGCCTGAATGGGGACACTGAGGCAGCACACAGAGATGACAAAGCACAGAAGACTTTACATAGATTATGTTTCCCCAGTGTTATCGTAAGGGTGATCATTTTCAGCTGCTGGAGGTCATGTACAGCTACTGATCACCCAGTAGACCTGTTGCTTAAGATGCACTCGCCTGATTAGTTGAAGATGCTTAAGCCCTTTACTCACCCAGTTGGAGAAGCTTGATATTGCTGTATTGCTTGCTAAGCTGCTGGAGCTCCTGGGAAGAAGAAATTATTTGAGTTATCTTTTTAATATATATTTATACATATATACATATATTTCCGTGGCTATTATATAAAACAGTTTGAGATCTGCACCTCCAGAATTGTAACTGCCATTTCTTTTCATAATGGGACTGAAGGCAGTGATACTACTTTGCTTTCCAACTGCTGAGCAGCTTTCTGGAGGACAAGACCAACTGCTCCAAGAAACTGGACTCTTCACCTGCTTAGTCAAGATACCAGCATGCCAGATTATAGAGTTTGTTCTCAGTTTGTACAGCTCCAGGGTGTGTTTGCAGTGTAACCAAAGGTCTTTGATCAGGCAGCTGCCATTGCCAGTTCCACAGCAGACCACCATGGCGCTCAGACTGCATTCCAAGCCAGTAATTCCCCACTTCTGTAAGAAAAGTGTAGTTCTCCTGAAGCTCAGCTAGTGCTAGACATCAGTTTAGCGCAACAGGAAGGCTTAAGAAAAGCCATCTGGAACTACTGTTTGAAGGAAGTTTCCTAGCGCTTTTCCCATGGAAATTCTGTTTGCCAGCACTCTTGTTAGCTTCAATTCTTGTAACCCAAGGTAAAGCACACATTAAATCAGCTCCATACACAGCAAGTGTCCACGAGAAGAACCCTGTTCCTGCTAGATAGCTGTAATTCAGTCATCTGTCTGCTACCTCTCAGTAGAGGAATGACTAGTGTTCTTGAGAAAATGAGTACTATACCAGTGTTGCTGCTGGACAAAGTATGTCCCAACTGGATTTATAGGCCCAGACGGAATACTTAGGTTTCTATGCCATGTAGCCAAGTGGGACGTGTGGCCAAATGTAACAGATGGATTACACACTCCCAGCCCCTTTTAGGAGACTGAGCAACCCTGGCCAAACATTCCAGGTCAAGCAAATCCATCTCTTTAGGAGCCCTTTGGGAACGGGGGTTGGGGGGCTGGTTTTGAAAGAGTACTTTTTGCCACTTGGAGACACTTAGGGACTCCGTGTCCTCTGTCAAGCTATAATGCATTACAACTTTTATCTCTGTTCGTACTCTGCAGGATTCTCTCCAGGCTCGTTCCGAAAATTTGTTCTTCCCCTGAGGACGATCTACAACTGCAGTTAAGGCTGTTAGGGGGGGAGGGAAGGAAGGGGAACAAGTCAGAAGCACAAAGCCAGAAGACATTCCTCCCCTTGGATAGGGCTTAGTGGGACAGTTTTCAACAGATTAAAGGCCCAGAACACACTATCTTGTTTATTGATAGTCAGGCATGAAATAGTTCTGCCATGTCAAGGCCTGCAATAATTATGTAGCTTTGGACTGTTCACTGGACTTCAGTTTGACAGTATCACTTACTTGATAATAAACTCAGAAGTGTTTTGGCTTCTCAGGGTTTGTTCATTTGTGTATAGTCAGACTGCTTTGCTCTCTGACAGAAACAGGCTATGTTTCTAACACTATTGCTAAAAGGCCAGAGATGTTTTGTGAAGTGAATAAGCAACACGTTCAATTAAGAACTCCAAACACTGTAGCATTAAGCCTTCTCCAGCACACAGCGTGAAATTACAATTGCTGCATGCAAATCAGGTTTAAAACTCAATGTTTTTTCCACTCAGTTGGTTACTTAGTTAACGAGTGACTCCCACGTCAGTGGTTTATGTTTCTCAGAAGCAGCTTCCAGGCATAAAGCTAACTCAGATGGCTTTGGTCTTCAAGAATGTTACTTTGTCTGATATAAACATAAGCTGAAAAATCCAGTTAGGAAACCTAAAAATTGCGGAAAAGCCTATTCTTTTCCCTACTGTGACTAGGAGAGGAGGACCAGAGACCAATTCATGCAGCGCAATCAGATACAGCCATTTCAAGCCACCAGTCACGTATGCTGCTTCTCCTCTTCCCCCATTCCAAGGAGTTTTGATCAGAGAGATCAAACGTCCTCTGTGTCTAAAGAACTCCGAAAATATTACTGCAATGCATGCATATACTAGCTATTGACTCCCCACTGAAGGGATAAGTTTTCCTGAAACTCACTGTTGTCATCAGTCAAGTGCCACGTTCTCCCCCCATTAAAAAAAAACAACACAAAACTCCCACCAAAATTACAACTTAAAAAAACCCACCCAAAACAACAAACCAACCTACACCACCAAAGCTATGTGCAAGGCTTTTTTTTTGAAGCAGACTTGTGCTCACTGTTTGGAATGCCAACATGCTAGTGCAGAGGCACGGCTCCCAGGACAAAGAGGTTGAATCCCTGGAGAAGACAAAGTCTTGGAGCAGAGCCAGTGCAGCCCATAATGGCAATGCATGCGTAAGAATAAGTCAGCTCATTGGTACTGCTTTTTGAAGTGCAGCTTGTATTTTAATGTCAGTTAGCACAGTTTCATTTAAAGACACCAGGTACAGCCAACATATCCCAGACTAAGTAATTTTTAGTTAACGTTCTGTGATAGCCAATTTAAAAACAAACGAGACAAACAAAACCAACATAAAACCACAACACATCCCCCTAATACTGTGCTTAGCGTAGTAGCTCTAGGAGTGCTCTGCACCTGAATGGTTACCCCTGAGAATCAGCTCTCAAGGATTCCAAGAAAAAATTAAACTCTGATTAGCATCTGTTGTTTCCCGCTTGCTGATTTTAATTACAATTAAAAAAGAGCCAGCCTACTCCAATTTAAACAGGATTCTCTGGGTGCTCAAGGCTCCAGATACAGCTTCATCAGTACACGGAATATTTACTGCTAGATTTCAACCGGGAATGTTATGTTGTCTTTGCCATTAAGCAGGATTTACTTTGCCTTCTTTATGAAAGCATTATCCACCTCAGTTACAACTCTTGGAAATCTGTGCTCTAGTAGGGCACTTGGAAGCAATCAAGCCAAACTAACATAGCCTGTAGGTAGCTCTGTCAGGCAAAGGGTGCTCGGGTATCCTTCACATCATCCTGCCTGCAGTGAGGGCAAAGTCAAAGGTGTATCATGTTTGCCCATGTCTCTCTGAGACAGGCTATTCAGTATCACAGTGTACAGCCAACTTACTGTTTGCTTGTGTAATAGCTTACACCAGGCTGCCCCAAATCCATAGTTCTCTCTGACTCAAGAGGAGCCAGACCTTAATGCTATAGGAAGTGCAAAAGAGTTCCAGGGGGAGAAAAAACCCCCCAACACTGCAATAACCCCAAATTATAAAGGCTTCAGGAATGCCCCCTTTGTCCGATATAACACATCTATCTTGCTAGAGCGCTGCTCCAGAGATTGCTCAGCTGCTCCTTCCAACAGCAGACCACACGGCTAAAATATGTAGCACAGAAAAAAAACCAACCAAACAAAAAAAAAAACACCAAAAAAACCTGACAGTGTGCAGAAGCACTTCAGTGAGAGCTCCGTGTCTGACAAGGGAAGAGACACAGCACTGTTGGTAACACTATCTCCTACTTCAGAGGAAGGGAAACAGCACATTAAGCCCTGGAAGCTCTCCAGAGCCCAGCAGAGGACCCCTGAGCAGCAAGGAACTGAACGCTTTCTTGTTCACCTGGGAACACACTTGGGCTTGCGGGAGAGCACGAGGAACAAGAGATGCTCCTGTCCCGAGGTCCCATGGTCAGCTCTCAGCACAGCCTGGCAGAGCCAAGCTGAGTATCTGAGCCCTGTAACTGGATTTACGCCGTGGCCATTCGGATCCCTTCAGCTACCTCGCTTCCTTCTGCACCTCAGCAAGTCAGAGGGGGGACTACTGGGGCTGCACCATCATCAGGTGTAGTCTTAAGACTTCAGATCTGAGGGTTTTTTCCCTTTTACGGGGAAGCAGGATGGGGGAAGCAAGAGCAAGAAAGAAAAGCAGGAGCTGGGGATAATTACAGATGGGTCCACAAGCCCGTACAGGCTGGCTGATAATAACTGTACTGTGGTTTTGTCCATCTGGAGTGCAAAGAGAGGACACCCAGGATTATTTTGCAAGGGAGATGTAGTTGCTTCCACTCTCGGTGCCAAAGCAGCCCAAGTAAAGGCAGATCAGCGTCAAAGTGTGGCTGAAGGAGTCTAGCATGGTACTTTTCAAGGAGGAGCAGCGGTTATCTAGATGCGCCTGCAGGCCTGCTGCATGTTATCGTGTGATCTAAAGCCCATTTGTTAGGCAAATGTTCTGTGGAGGCCACCTAGAAGCTATTCAGCACAAGAACTCAAGTTATTACAACTTCTGCCAGCGCAGGCTCATGTGAAAGCTTGCAGCTGTTCGGCATTACCCCAGGATTTGCAAGTTACAGGAGACGTGCTGCTCTCTGTAGTAAGCAGAGGAGAGCAAAGTCAGACTCTTCTCCAGCATCTCTCTTAAGTCAGGTCCTTGGGGGCTTTTGGCTGCCCACTGTTTGGAGGACTCTGAAGTATGCAGTCCTCTCTGCAACAGCATACGCTCTGCTGAGAGATTCTCTGGATAAATCTCCGATACCAAGGAATTGCTGCTGACTGTTGTCCCCAAGATGAGCACTGGATTTGCCAGTAGCTAAGCATATTTAATCACTTTTCCTCTAAAAACTGGAAGGTTATTTTTAAAAAGCTTTTCGTTTAAGATCTTCCCATCCTTTTTGCCCTCCCTGCACTCTGCAACAGGCAAATGCTGCTCTATCAAACCAGATGAGAGCAGAATTTAAGAGAACTATCCAAAGTTGCCTGTCTCCAAGTTCATCCTCCAGTGCTGGAGAGGAACTGGGGGACAGTGCAGGATTTTTCATATGGTCACTTACCACAAAGCAAAGTGGGAAGAAACTAAATTAGATAAATTAGACCACTTGAGTCACCGTCAAGAGGAAAAGCAAGTACCGAGTGCTCAGGTGTGCAGAGAAAGAACAAGTCACTCAGCTCTCCAGCCCAGGCCGCATGGTCAACAAAGGGATCTTAGATGGGCAAAGCCCATTTGATGTGTATGAAGACAAGTCTGCGGTGCCAGCCCCAGGAGTACAGGAACCTGAACGCTGGGGGGTTAAGATCTGACTGGTAAGTTAGCGAAGGCAAAGTTTTCTCTCTGGGAAAGAAGAAAAAAAAAAAAAAGAAAGTCACTGAACCTTGGCCTTTCCTTACCACACCACACTCAAGCAACATTGCCAAATTGGATCCAAGCTTTGAGACGGTCATATATGGTACTAAAACTCCCATTGCTAGAGGCTCAAGCACGTCTGTGCTTGCCCTCTGCCAGCTAGGAGTAGTGGCATGGTGGAAACACCCCAAAAGGTCAGAAAGTTTTGTGCCAACTGTATGCATTGCAGATGAGACAGATAATAGTAGTGAGACTACTACAGTACCTTTAGTAAAGATTTCCCTTCTTTGTGTTTCCAAACCCATCTGTTAGAAATATGCTTTCAGCTGGCTGCAGAGGTTTCTATTGATGTACTGCCAAAGCACAGCACATGGCCTAGAGGTCCTTACAAAGAACAAAAACCTACCCTGATGCACCAAGGACAAACCTTGCCTCCCCCCATCACCAAAAAAAGAAAAGGGGGGAGGGAAGTTTAGGATGCACCCCATGTGGCCTGCAGAATGGCCACTGGGGGTTACTGGAATGTGGCCCTTGGCCAGCTTCCTGTGACTGCCAGCAGTCTTTCCAGGTTTCCACTGCTGGAAGCAAGGAGTGACCCCGACTCTTCCCAGGCACACTGCACTTTTTGAAGGCTATTTCATCTTCTGGTGCAGGTTTACCAGCCTTTTTGCTCAAGATTTTTAAGTCCTGGCAGTGTGAAGAAGCTCACAAGTTCTGTTCAGATATGTCCGTGTAACGTTTCCTAGGAAGCTCTTCCTACGGAAGGAACCATTTCACTTCTCCATGTAATTGATCCAAGATCATTATAACGAGAAACCCCTGCTGAACACAAGGGCCAACTGGTGAAAAAGAGAACCTCCCTCAGCACCGGCTCAAGCAGCTTTAGAACAAACAACCAAGCGGGGAGATTTCTATCTAACAACAGGTCATATGTCTCTGCTGGTTTCCTGTACCACGCTGTTGTGCAATCACTAATAGGAAATACAACTGGGACACACGCCAGGTCTTGTAACAGGAGTGAAATACACAGGAGTAACAGGAACGGTAGCGAATACCTGTTCAGGAGCTCGTCTACTGCAGAAGGGGGGCAGAGGGGGGAAGCTGCAGGAATCAATGCCTCTGAAAGGCAGTCTTGTGCACCAGAGTTCAGTCTGTTCCTCAGCAATTCGATTCAGAAAGATCCTAAACGTGCCTTAGTGCCGGAGAGTTATTTTTTTCAATAACAAGAAACAAAATTAAGCCTTTTTCCTTTGGTTTCATAAGTACCTGTAGAGCAGCACAGTGCTGCTGGAGAAGCGGGTGGTCAGACTGCAGGCACCCCCGAGCCAGCTCGGCACTGCCATCCTGGAAGGGGCAGCTGCGGCACCACCTTTTAAAATTTTTGTGTAGCTAAGCAGTAAACAAAGTCCCTACATTTTCTTTATTGCTAGCATGGCGTGACCACAATTTGCACTGAAAAGAATAAAGTCCACTGTAAGGGAACAGACGTATAAGCTCCGTTTAGCTCTGCACATGCCAGGGAATGTGCCTTTCACTAAGGCAGCCTTGTGCCGTGCTTGGAATAGGGGAGATGCGGGAGCAGGGCTTTGGGGATCAATTCTCCTATCGGATACCTGTGGCACAGTAGGTGCGAGACAGCCGCAGGGTTGAGAGCTCAGATTCTGGCAGCTCTGGAGCACTAGAGCTTTCCCAGGAAAGAGGGGGATACCTGCGTGTATTGTCGTGCTGCCCTAGCAGCGTTCTACCTTACTGAGGAGAGTCAAGAGCAGACTAGAGATGCACCAAAGGACACCAGTAGCTGTGAAGTGAGTGGCTTGATAACCCTCTCCAGTTTGCCTCCCAAAGGTTTCATTTGTCATTTATAACAGTCTAGGGCTGGGGAAGGAGCCCAGACACATCACTGCTGTGCTGTAGCGGCCGGGATGCTGGCTGAGGGGGGAAAGGGCTGCAGGTGAATTCACCAGCAACGTGTAACAAAAGCTACTGCGTTTGCAGCAGAAGGTGCTGGTCCCTGCGCAGCCAAGGAGGGCACCAAGAGGAGTGTTTAATTCGTCGTTCCTTTGAGCCTTTGCACTTAATTGCAAATTCAGTGGAGAAAGGGAAGAGAAAGATGGGGCAGAGCTCCTTCTGGGGACACAGGGACACCGTGTAGCAGAGGCAAGTAAAGCTGTAACGGGATTCACTGGGAGGCTTATGGGGGGTGGACTGCCCCTGCAGGGCTCCTGGGCCACGGAAAATTGGAGAAGGCCAGGATAGTCTTATCTCCAGCTGCAAATCCAGTGGGAAACTCGTGGGCAAGAGGGAGCGGCTGGCAGGAGCCCTGAGGTGCTGCAGCTGCCCAGCCTGCCCGGCCGGGACCGGGGGACTCCCAGCTCCCCTCCCCTCCCCCCGGGAATGCCCAGAGGGACCCGAACAGCAGCACCCCGGGCTCATTTCACCTCCAGCCTCGGAGACTCACGGCACCGGCTCCATCCGATCCGGCCACCTACCCCGGGCGACAGCTCAGCCCCCAGCTCCCCTCCCGCCCCGGGCACTCGCTGCTGGGACACCGGCGCCTGGTCGCAAAGATGCTGCGGCCCCGAAGTGCCTTCTCCCTCCCCCGCCCCCTCCCCGCCAGCCCCCGGGGCCAGCACTGCCGGACCGGGGCTCGGGGCTGCATCCCCTGCCCGGCCCCGCCCGCCCCCGGGGCTGGGGGCTCCGGCACGCAGCGGGGCAGGCGCGGGGTCCCGCGGGCCGGCAGCATCCCCCCCCGCCCCGGGCAGCCCCCGCTTACCTGCGCCTTCTCGGGGTACCGGCAGGTGGCAAAGACCAAGTCCGGGGGGGGGCTGGCGGCTGCGAGCCCCCGCACCAGCCCCAGCCCGATGCCCCGGCTGCAGCCGGTGATGAGCACGGAACGGCAGCGCGGCTGGGCCATGCTGGCACGGCTCGGCACGGGCACGGGCACAGGCACAGGCTCGGCTCGGCTCGGCTCGCTCTGCGCCCGGCGCGGCCCCAGCGGCTCTTAACCTGCGCGGCGCGGAGCCGGCACCGCCGTCCCGATCCCGATCCCGCCCCCGCCCGGCCCGGCCCGGCCCGGCCCGGTCCCCGCCTCCCGGGGCTCGCCCCCCTCCCCGGGCGGGTCCCGCTGCGGCCCCCCCGCAGCAGCCTTGTCCCCGAGTGCCCGGCTGCGCTCGGGAAGCGCGCGGCTTCCCCAGGGGAAGGGGACCGGGTGCCCCCAGCCCCAACCGCCCCCCGCCCCGTTACCTGCGTGCCAAGGCCAGCGGGGGAGAAGCGGAACCTTCCTGGTCCCCGCGGGGACCGCCTGCCCCCCCCCCCAGCTCGTAAGCCTGACATCAAGGGACAGAGGTGACATCGCTAGAGATCTAGGAGAGGGTAGAAGAAACGGTCCCAATTCTCTACTGGGGCAATGAAGTGGAGGCAGGAGCTGAACCCCCATTTCTGGACTCCCCAGGTCACTGCCAGAGGCACGGAGCACCCTGCTTGTTTGGCTGTTAGGAGCATCCTTGCCTGTTCATCCTGCGGTGGGCAAGAGCTTGCTGGAAGTGGCAAGCCTTCCTCGCTTTAGCTGGTCCTCACATGCATTAGCCACCGGGCTTGTGCATGCTTTCCCTGTTCTTGATCTGCACACACTCATACATATAAATTGGTATGTGTAGGTATAAAGGCTTTGATTGCATCTGTTAGTATTATACTGCTCTTTATTTTCTTTATTAAAAGATCAGGAAGCTTCTAAAACACTAACTTCATCCTGATACAGGTCAAGAATAGCCTCTCCTCTTGTACTTGGGAAACTAAAGCACAAAGTTTTGGTAATTTGTTCCAATTACAAACCATCTGATGAGTCTGCCCCATTTCCCTTTTGTTGGTTTATTTCTAAACAACTGCAGTGGCTCCGAGGAATGTTCAGGATCTGCGTATCTGAAAATATCTGTTCCTGCTGGACAGCTTAAAAGAAGGTTTGATAGTTGCGTCACGCTCCCAGGGTGAGATAAAGACAAGATACTTGCAGTCATTGCTCATGTCTCAGGCTCTTCGACACACAAAGTGTTGCTGGCAAGCAAAGCTGACCAGCAACGTGGCTTCTCGACCAGTGTTTCTGTTATCTTTGTGTACAAAGTCATGACGAGGATGCTTATTTCTGGTATACCGAGCCCCTATACACAGAACGGTCCCCAGCCCTCTCTCTTCCTTCAGCAAGCAGAGTCCTGGGCTTTCACGGAGCCAAACGCATCAGTAGGTTCTTAATCAAGCAGGAAACAGAGTCCAAGGTTTAGTGGATACAAAGTGTTTGCCCATTGCAAACGTCTTAAAGACAATGCACATTGTATTGGTGCGTTATGCTGCCTTTTTATGGCATCATAAACATACACAGCAATTTGCAAACAAACCACAGGGGCAATATCCATCCTCAATTGCCCCTTTCCCTGACAGGTCTGAAAATGCGCGACAAAGGAGCTGGTGGAGCTGGCTCCGCTTGGCTGCTGGGGAGAGAGATGCAGTGATTTGTCTTGAGGCCTCTGAGCCAGAGGTCAGGGGACAACACCCAGTTACTGCACCCTGCCTGATGGATGACTCACACCAAAAAGCAACCACCCACCTTGGTTTTCAAAGAGTTTCCTTCTCCTTTGCCACAGAGACACAAGCAGCCAGGCCTCTGTGTGCAAATCACCCCAGCCCCACTTGCTCCACACGCATCAGCTGGGGACCAGGACCATTGTCTCCATACTGGGCTCAAACCAATTTGCTGCAGCTTGTCAGTTTTGCTGCACGTTACTGGGGCTGCCGGCGAGTGCCCAAAAATATCTTCTGTTCTTGTGACAAACGGGAGATAGAATGGGCTGGTGCGGACATCTCTTGTTTAAGCTGCCACGTTTCACATCACATCTCTAATGAGTGTAGGGCAGGCTGGGGAGCAGCTAATGAGCGTGAACTGGTTGGTTTCACATATTCCCTGAGGAATGACACACTGTATACATTGTCCCTTTCCCTGCTGTGAACGTGAGAAGCTGCATTGTGCGACACCACCTGAAATGGACATTGAAGGGGAGAGTGTGGACTTACAGATGCCTTACTCTAGGCTTACTCCAGGCTCACTAAGGGAAACCAGCAGTCTATTGTCAGTCTTACAATGCCAAGGAGGGCCGCTAGAGTGATAGGCAAGACAAGTGATGGAAAGGGCTCTCCTGCTTTGAATAGACATGGTATCAGGTCTCTACAAAGCTAAGGAAATGATGAAAATGCCGTTGCCTTACACTATGCGTTCCCTTACTTACTCCTATAGAAGTATTCCCTCTGTTCTCTGAGGCTGGCTTAGCTACATCCATTTTGAAGTCTCGTTGGCTTCTTACAGAGCTGTTAGTGCTGGTAGCAGAGGAGGGTGGAGGCACTGTGGGATACAGGTACCACCTATTGCTTGCAAAGTACAGTCAGGTCAGTCCGCTTCTCCCTGGAACCCGGACCTAGCGAGGTTCAGATGCTCGGCTGGGATTTAGGGAATTATACCTCAACTCCTGGCTGCACAACAACTGCATTTGTCAGCTTGGGGAAGTGAGAAGAGTGTGTTCACGCTGCCTAGGTTTGGTATGTTGTTTAGGCAGCTGCTATTCCCGAGTTCTGAGAGACAGACTCATCCACCAAAGGGTCTGGAGAAGTCTAATTGAAATATGAATACCTGTCCTTATCCATCAGTTATAGGAAAGAGAAGGAATGCCCCAGCTTTGGTAATAAGTTCTCAGGCAGTGTGAATATCCTTCTTAGTATTTCCATATAGTCTCCTCTACCGGCTCCATGGCATTGTTTTCATAAGGACTGGAAGGAGATCAGGTGCCTTAAATAGATCAGCTGCGAGTGATCCTCCACAACAGGAGCCTTGGGAAGGGCCTTCATCTCCTCCATCCTCTCAAGATTCAGTGGCTTTGGAAATCGCATGGCCCGGGGGGCTGATTACCCTGACAGTGATGGGTGGTAGGCACTCACTGAAGCTTAGCTCAGCCGTGCAGGTAAGAGGCTGGTTTCACCCGTGGAGTTGGGAAGGAATACATAATTCAGCCATACACAAGCTGCTCACACACACACACAGAAATCAATGGCTAATATCAAGGGCGTCAAAACAATCAAAGAAATGTCTGATTACTGCTCTGCCATGTGTAAAAATGAGCGTGTGGGTCTATCGCTCTTTAAATAAAGTGGATCCACAGAATTAGATTACACTCTTCTCTAAAGCTGGTGGGAAAAGCTCATCTTTGTGCAGAGATCAGATGTGGCGACAAGCCAGCAGTAAGGCTGCCCTGTACACCGATACCTGTGTTTTTCTCCTTTCTTCCAAATAAAGCGCCCTTCCAGAAATCTCTCTCTCTCACGAACACTGACACTCTCCTTTTCCAAGTGGTTTCATCAGTTACCTTCCTTCCTATGTGCACTACATTAATTTCAGAACAATTCTCTTTGTGCATTACAAACAGCATTTTGTTGGGTTTGGAGAATTATTTAAAAAAATAAAAAAAATAAATCCAGCAGCCATAAAACTGCTTACTTGACCTCTTTGTGCTTGTAATTTATTCAGCCCTCGCTGTCAGCACATAGGAGCGCTGGAATTTTGCGCGGGTGAGCGAAGCCTGCAGCGGCAGCGCTGGGACTGGCAGCCCCTGGGCTCGTGCTGGCGTGGACACGCCGTTGGGTACCGCAGCACCGCGCAGCCTGCGCCACCCCTCCCACGGCACAGCAGGGCCGCGATCGGTACTGACATAATCCCAGCGTGGGTTTGCTGACCTGAGACGTTGGTGACACCCGTTAGGCACTTTGTGCTTGGTGCCGCACTCGCCATCAAACCCAATCGCAGGTTCTATGGCCCTTTATAAACGCTTGCACTGCTGTTTGCCTTCAATTTCTCAGGCATCCCTTGCTGTGTTCCTCCTCCAGCCCCTCTTTCCCGAGTCATGTGGGGGATTCTTCTGCCAGCAGCTTTTGTGATGAGCAGCTGAACAAAAAGGATCCCACCAAAGTCAAGGGGAGGGTCGTCACTGCCAGGGCACAGCCAGGACGCCGCACACAGGCTGCTTGTCTCTTCTCTGGAATTCAGAGCAGTTCTCGAAGGGGAAGAAACAGTCTAACTACAGGAAGATGTTTTTCTCAGTAAATAAAATATATCCTGAAAATCCCCGCTGTTGTCTAGATACACAAGACACAGAACTAGCACATACAGAATTTTACATAATGCAAGGTTCTCCTAAAAAAAACCCCAAAAGCTCTCGTTCTGCTTTTATAGACAGGGAAACCAGGACAAGGTCCAGTCACATGGTCCAAGGTCACACCGAGCTGGAGACAGGTTCCCCGGGGCGAGCAAGGTCCCATCCCGCTAGCGAGGCGTTTTTCCTGAGTAACATGAGGTAGATATCCACGTTGCAAGACATAGCAAGCTACGTATGAGAGAAACACTGCCCAGGGCTCCTTGCCTCACCGGAGACAGCAAACAGCAGCCAGGTCCTGTGCATGCGGGTTCTCTTCCACCAGCTGATGCTGGATCCAAATCTGGCCAGCCCCAGTCACGTCTTCTCCCCTCAGCTCTCATTCTGTCCTTCCCAGCTCTTCCCAAGGTGTTTGCTACAGCTTTTAACCAAGTTCCGTGTACTAGAAGCTAGTTCCTCCAGGCCTACTTTTGTCAAACTCTTGGAGTCCACTCCAGATTTCAGCACGCTGTTACGCACAATCTAAGGCGGCAAATTTTTATGTTGTTCAGCTCAACTCGAGTTGGCTACACCAGAAGCAGAACCGCTTGGCTTAGTAATTTCTCCCCCACATTTAAAGACAGTAAAAACAAGGGTTGTCTGGCAACATTTCCAGAGGATTTACCTGGCAGGACACCGGAGAAAACGTTCCTTTTGTTTTGCATAGAGCAGTATTTTTAAATAATTGCTACTTGCAGTTTCCATATTTGAGTGAGCTCCATCATTCAGCTCCTCTCTGGCTTAGGTCCATCGTCGTGCAGGACACGCTGCAAGGCTGTTTTTATTTTTCTTGCAGGTCTCTGGCGCTTTTGCCACCCAAGAACATATCAGAATATTTATAGTGTTTGTGGAACTGTAAATCATTATTAGAGCGATAGTCTGTGAGCAAAACAAAGTTTAAAAATAGGCACTCCCTCTAACTAAACAGGTTTGAATCGCCAATCCAGAGCCTCCAGGTCAGCAGGATTCAGTCCAAGCAGACTCCAGGATGTCAAACATGGGAAGAGTAGTCGCCCTTCACAGAGGTGCACAAAATACTCTGCCGTAAACCAAAGCCACCATCCGTTTTGGTGCTGCAGACCTGGCCGTGCCAGATCTTAAAGCTGGCTTCAGCTTCTGGTAGACTGAGAGGCACACGCAGCCAGCTCGGCACGAAGGCGGGCGGTTTCTGACCGAGGTGGAACCTCTCTCCCCTTTTACACCACACGTTTTCCCAGCACCCAGCTTGGCGTGGAGGCAGCGTCACTGAAGCTCACGGTACATCCCAGTTAAAATCTCCCTCCTTCCAAATGTCTAACAGGGAATTGAAACCAGGTTTACTCCTTTGATCTCAAAACCTGCAAGCTTTCTTGTTTACTCAATTATTCTTTCATTGCGTCAACTTACCAACATGGTGGGATCTTTCCCTCTCGGTCACCACCCGCCTGGCACACAGAGCTAGAAGTTCCATGTTTGAGGAAATAATTCTTCAGGCTTTCACCTGGAAAAGGAAAGCTTTGGTGACCAACCCTCTGGTGATACAGAGCAAATACAGATCTGAAGGTGCAACCTTCCACCTGCACGTTGGACTTACAGCTGTGGAGTCCATCGGTGAGGAAACTTTTAGCCGGGAAGCCTCGAGGGTTATTCCCCATGAAGGAAGGGGGACTAGGCTGCCTTGCTGGAGCAGGTAGAAGGCTTTTCCCAAGGAAGGAGAACCACAGCCTGGCCAAGACTGTAACACCTTCTAAGCCTGAGGTTTCAGTAAGCGCTGCCCCTCCAAAGGTTCCAGCCGGTGAGAACCTCTCTCCGGGCAGAAGGAAGCGCACGTGAACATCAGATACAGAGAGATCACAGAGGAGTTTGATGTTCTCACAAGCAAGCCCCGTGCTGCGGTTCTGAACACCTGAAGATGTTCAGAAAACACAAGTCATAATCCACCTAAAGAGCTGAGACTTGTATATGCATGCACGTACACAAAACCACGGTGCTTTTAACATTTTAGGTAAATCTCAGCTCTTCCGTTTGCTCAGCCTGATAGATACAGGTTTTTGTGTTTTGCAGTCTTTGTAACCATGAGAACTATAATCTTTTTTGTTTTCCTAAAATGAACATTTAGATTCTCTCACAACTTCTCACTCAGTAGACTACAGGTTGGAAACAAACTCCAAATATTGTGTGATCTGTGACAAAGCCACAAGCACTGGTAGCTGGGTGGAGCTAAAGAAAAAAGGTTGGTCTCAGTAGTGTAAATACAGCGAAACTACTACGCACAGGCTTCAGCTGGAGGAACTAGTCAGGTCAGAGGCTGTCCTATTTTCTGTCCGCAAGGACTTAAGAACGTGTCTGGATTTGAGGACAGGCCTGTACCATCCCTCCAGCTTCCTGAAACATGCACTAGGTCAAACACTGATGCCTAGAAAAGTGCAGTTGATCCTTCGGTGAATTGTGAAAATGATGTCTGAGCAGGATTACACATCATTTATTCTATATTCAGCTCCACTTCCTAGGAAAATGAGTAAAAATTAAAGAACTAAAAGGTTCAGGAAGGAAGTTCTTTGCCAAAGAACTGTCGAGTTCCCCAAAAGCTCATGTGTGGGACTGACAGCAGGGTTATTTCTTAAGTCACAGTGAGGGTACAGACCGCCTCATCCTATCATTTCACAGGAACCACCACCGTTCAGCCAGATACCAGTGGGCTCCCACTGCTACCCCATCAGATGACCCTCAGGTGAAACAAGTTTTTTAATAAGACCAAAAGCAGCCCTGCTCTTTTCAGCTCCTTAGGAAACATCAGGAAAAAAAAAAAAAAAAATCAACCGACAACCAGACGTACAGAAACAAAAAGGGGCTCCAAGAGGGCACTAAGCACAGGTAAGGAACAACAGAATGACTTGACACGGTATTTAACATTTTCTCCAATTTCTTTTTCCCCAGGTTCTTTTACAGTGTTGGGCCCAATCACATCCACTTGACGCCCACCACAGGAACTGGGCTTACGAAAGATGAGGCGAACAAATGCAACCTGGTTCCAAGAAAAGGGAATCAGCTGTCAGCTTCTGAGTTGCTTGTAATCGGCAGCACTTACTTCCCCGAGTTGTCTCAACAGTTCCCCAGGGCCGGCTTGCATCAAAACCACCACAGATGTTCATCCACTTCCAAACATTTTCACACCCCAGGAGCTGGCGCTGAGCCCATTTTCTCTTTTCCACGCATCAAGGTGCAAGTTTCTCATGAACCGCTGTTCTGTCATCTCCCCAAGATCACCCGTAGCTGCTACCTGTGCAGTTTGCTCCCTGTTGTACGGGTGAAGAGGACGAGTCATCACCGTTCATGCAATCCAGCTATCTGCCATCTACACTTTAAAGTGAGAGAAACGCACGTTCCATCCCACAGACTTCTGCGGCTTGCTGGATGTTATATTTGGTATCGCCTGGCCAGGTGCCTAAACTAACAGAATGCCCAAGATTCCCAGCTTCAAGGAAATCCAGATTTAATTCCAACGGTTTGTAAATTGACCACTGCAAAAAGCTTAAAGCGAAACTCTGCAATGACTGCTTTGGAATGCCGATCTGGTTATTTTCGGAGTGAAGTATGACAGATAGCACTGTTCTCAGCACAGCACATGCTGGAGAACTACTTGCTTGTAAATCCCCCCGTTACTGAATACACGCGGTAACGCTCTAATCTTGGACTTCCTAAGCGAAGCAGAACAGCCCTCGCCTGCCCTTGGGCTGCGTGCCGTACCACCCTCTGCACCTCTGACATCGACACCCACCCAGCCCCTGCACTTCAACCGTTCTTACGCTTCGTCGAGCTCCTCGCAGCACCTTCCCCCAAACCCACCCCGCTGCCAAGACATTCTGCGGAGCGGTCTGTGTTGGGCTTTTTGCCGGTAAAGACAGATTGTTCTCTCCTAGAACAGGATGTCTTTTAATCCTGTGATATAATCCCTTTTGTTTTGGAACCAAACCACTTTAATGCAAAAACATACACACTTTCTCCTTTGTGGGTTATTTTTTTTTCCTCTCCAGATTTTAACAAATGTACTAAAAAGTGGATTACTATTTATTTAGCACTGTACTGCAGCACAGTAGTTTATAGAGCACAGCTGCTGATTTTTGTGCCAAGTGACACTATGTTCGTGTAGAAAAGTGTTCATAGCCTGGGTCTTACCTTAATCCTCGTCCATGCTACTTGCACCGGCGGAAGGTCACGTCTGTAGTTAGTAGACTTGAGACTTAACTAAGGTAATTCCTCTTTCCGGAGGAGGCAGCAGCTGTGAAACCTGCCTCCCCCTACGCTGCTCAGTTCACGAACTGGGCAAGAGGCAATTCTGGAAGCGTGCAGAGCAAAATGAAGTAATTAAACAGGGAAACGCTGACTACCTTTTAGAACTGGAATTAATAAACACAGTTTTGAGGTCGACCTGCTCCAAGTAATATACATGTAGTAAGAATCAGAAAGACTTAAAATGGGAACTCTCTAGAGAACACTGTTACTTCAGGTTGTTCATATCTGAATAGATCAAAGTTGCTTTTCGTATCACACTGTGTCTGAGCTCCTTTGAGTACTACTCAATTATCTAGCATACCAAGTATGAAATAATTAGTTTCCACCTCTGTGCAAGTCAAGCGAAGGCAGATAGTTTGCAGATTCAGGACCAGATTAACTTACATTCCAAAGCAGGACTCTGCCAAAGCTCCGAGGAGCTTTCCTTGTACACGCTGCCTATCTCAATTAGTTGTCTTTTCTCAGCTGAGATGTAATCAGAACTATGGTAAAGGACTACACACATACTACTTACAGCAAGGTGACCAGGAAATAGCTAGTCTTCTCTCTGCACAGCAAACAGGGTCACCCAACAAAACCATCCAGCAGTGATGCATTTAGAACAAGTAACCGTGTTGTGTAAAGTAGTAATTCCTGTTATGGAATAAAATGCCAGTGGTTGCTGCAGAGGTCAAAAGCATGACTTAGTTCAAACAAGGATTAGTCAAGTTCACAATCAGGTCCACTGGTGATTACGCAGAATAATCCTACCCAACCTCCAGCTCAGGAAATCGGTAGACTAGAGGCTGGCTAAAAGGAAGGCGGACTGCAAATCCTTTCAGCTGCTTTACCTCTACACTCCACATTAAGAAAATTGCCATCAGATTGGGCTGAATTTAAAAAAAGCGTTAGAAGACTCGGTCACACTGAGGTATCTACAAGATTGAGCAGAAAAAAACCTCATGCATCTTGTTTCCTCTGCAGGGGACAGAGTAAGTTTAACAAGCAGGCAGTGGTTCTAGTAAGATCTACTCGCAGAGCTTGAAAGGCTCAAGTAATAGCACCCTACTCCACACAGCACACCATCTACTCCTCCAGGATGGGCCCAGCATGGTACCTACTATAGCTGTGTTCAGGGAGTAACAACTTAGGCTAGCCTTAAATCTACTACAATTTGATGAATCTTCAGCACCAAATTTCTTTCCTTATGAGTAGGCACAGTGGTATAGCTCATAAGAAACTACTATCAAGTAAATGTAATAGAAAATCAAATACTTTAATGAAATTAGGGATCATGAGAGTAACAGCTCAGATATACCACTAGAACTGATACTACTGGGCTGTGGGGTTTTTGCTATGTTTTTTAAATGCTCTGTTCTTCAACAAGCATGCAGATTGACAAACTACTAATTCTTCAGAGTGTCAAAGATCCTGAGTAAAGAATTTCAAACCACTTTAAATGTATATATAGGAAACGTCTTATGAGCTGGTGGCCCGCACACAGCATTGCACAGATAAAAATATACTACTCTCAATACACAGAGCTAAATACTTTCACATTTATCAGAATTTTCTACACAAGTCTTTTGATAGAATTCAAGTTTTGAATTTTCTGTATATATCTTCCACCTGTATTAAACAAATGCTTATTTACATTGTGGATAAAGTGTAAAGGCTAGTAAGGCCATATTCCCATACTGTAACACTGCAAAACATATATACACATATATAACCTAATATAGGCAACAGTTCTAAAATAGTCACCTTAACATTTGTACAACATAACTGAGTCAGTATGAAAAGACAGCTTTGTTAGCACCAAGCCACTCCAATGGTTTTTATGAACTGTCTGGAGCCTTCTAGTTCCACAGGGAAGGACTGCTCAGCCCAGCATTCCAACTACTGAGCAATGGAGGTCCTGCTTGCAGAACTGGAAGTCCCAAACAACACTCCACTGCACTACAGTATGGAAATTGCTAAAGAGCAGGCGTAGGAGCATCCAGCGAGAAGTTCTGCACTGTTATTAGGTGACACTCCAGCAGAACAGTCACCAAGACATTTATCAGATTAAGCCTTTCACATCATCCCATCCTGTCAGTGTCTCTCCTTTGGATTCACGACAGCAAGTACAGAATTGCCAGCAGAATGGACATTACTCAAGCTAGGTGGTTTACAAGCCAGGTTAACCCTATACTGCAAAGTTCAAACAGAGAAGAGCTCCACTGCTTAAATTCCAAAGGAAAGAACTTTTTGCTTTATTTATCGCCTATGCCTACTGTGGCCAGGATGGTCTCGGTCATAGCGATGACTTGCCCGCTCATAGGAGCGTGAACGCTCATGCCTGTGATTTCGGTAGTAGTGACTCTTCTTCTTGTACTTCCCTGAATGGTCAGAGCGCTCCCGGGATCGGCTCCTGGAACGCGATGAACTCCTGCTGCGTGACTTCCGTGGCTTGTGCGTTGAGTATTTGTAGTCTTTTGACTTCTTGTAACTTCTCACCTTGGAGCCTTTGTAGCTAGAGCTGTGGTTGAACTGTCTTGGGGGAGAGTCACTGCGGCTCCTGGAACGGCTGTGGGATTTGGAACCGCTTGATGTAGAGTAACTTTCACTTTTCCTAGGGAAACAGAAAAGAACAGGAGAGAAAACAGGATTTTCTTAATATTACACAGAATTACTCTGTGATACTACTAGCACCTAAAGGTAGTCCCAATACATATATACACACTTCAAGTACCATACAGACAAATGCTTCTCACTTGCAGAGCCAAGGTGTGCAAGCACACTTTGAGAGCAGGCACTTAATTCTGTATTTTGTCGTTCAGAACCCCATGATAACTAATTTTGTGTCCTAGGCTTGACCACATCTGGTTACATTAGAAATACTGATTTTTAGAAACTCGTATCTGTTTGGTGTATAGCAGTCCTGTCTCAGTTTTAGGTTTTTTCCTTCACTATTCAGAAAACAAGCATGAATAGCTAAGAGTAACTGCCAGATTCAAAGTGCTACCAACAATGAGACAAAAGGTAAACCTACTCCTGCTTCGCTTATGGTTATACTGTCACCAAAACACCCAAGTTTGGAGTTTATGTTCCTTTCTGTCTCTTTGATTTCCCCTTTATGGGTATGTATCATTGGTTATATGCTGAACTTTAAAATCTGCTTTCTGTACTGCCTTTGACTTTAAAGATGTTCCATTACATTCAGGTAATTACTAAAAGGCAATTTTGAATTAAAAATTGAAGAATTTTCATCAGCAGATTTTAGCTTTGGTCTTTTCCCGCACAGACATTAACACAAAGCCATACTTTTGTCAGTACCCACCCAAACCCAATGGGATGGACTGCTGAATAAGCCACCAAACTTGCATTGACTGAAGGGCAAGAATCTCTTACTAGATACTCCCAACTGGATACAAAACAGGATCATTTTTTATTTTATGAATTAAAAGTTTTGTAGGAACAACAGCCAATGAGACTAAGGCTGGAGTGAAAGGTTCATCTACTGTGGAAAATGGTTTAACTACTCCAGTACAGTTTAGTAAAAAGGTAACTCCATAAAGGCTGTAGCCACAAACACCCAACTGTACATATAAAACTTTACATATAAAAACCCCAAACCGATACACAAACCCTGCTGCTCGGTGGGCCACGTGTCACCAATAAAACAGGCTGACAGTGGAAAATGTCACAGTATATTTACACTCTTTCAGCCTGTTTGGCACAGGTATGACAAGGTCAGAGACAGCAACTCCCTTGACCTGTGAGCCAAAATAGTACAACTTTCTAGCCGTAACATTTCTGGAGTTTTAACTAGCAGCACATACTGCTTTGGTATTCCACAGCCCCCGCAGCTGAGAAACTACCAAAGCTCACCCTCTGAAACTGGGAGCTTTTTGCAGCATACCCTGCCTTTGTGACAGTACATACCTGTGCTTAGGGGATGCAGATCTGGACGGTGATCTTGAATAACTTTGATCTCTACTTCCACTTCGACTTCTGCTTTCTCTTCCTTTCTGAACGCTGCAAGAGAGAATAAACAGAACGTTACATTGCTTAAAGTAGGGCTGGGGAAAAAAAAAAAAAAAAATAAATCTGCTTCCTCAATTTGAAAGCCTTACCCGTTTACTGGGCTATTTGAACTCATTCTTTTTGCTCCCTCTGTTTTCCTTTTAGCATTCTTCATTGCCTGAACCGGTAGTGGTGAAGGTTTATTTCCTTTAACCTCTTTTGGAGACTCTAGAAAAACAAGCCTTTGTTACCTTATCTTGAAAGTATGAGTAGCGACTGAAAGAAGGACTGAAGCCTCCCCTTGCCCCATTTCCCCATCTTTGTAACAATCAGTACTACGTGCAGTTTGCATGTATGTGCACACATGCATGCCCACACAGCCACCCACGTGACGCAGAACTGAAGAAGTTCACAGAAGGCAGAAGTTAACCTGAAACATTTCTGCCCAAACACTGAAGGAACGCCAAGGAGTTAACTGCAACAGTAACACATTGCTTTCAAAGCCACTTCAGGAAGGCAGAACAGCAACTTCTTTTTCCCGCCCATCATCCAGTATCTTATTAAAGGTAAACTGAGGAGGAAGATGGTAATTGTTATCTCCTAGGCAGAATGTACGAGACCGGAAACTTTTGACCAAATATGCAGGAAAATATTCCCTACCCATCACCCAAAAAATACTACTCCTGCCAGAGATCCTAATCATACCTGTGCTTCAGTATTGCTTTAGCATAACATGCCAGTTCCAAGTATTTATTTGAGTTTGTTGCCAAAACTACATAATAGCAAGCCCCTGTACTACAGAAGTTTAAACCTTAATTTTAGAATTACTGGATTTTAGCCTTTTATTTGTTTCAAGAAATTACAAAGTTATGATGCTATTCAAACTCTGACATTTGAATAGTTGTTAAAGCCAGCTTAAAAAAATAAAACCCACACTGTTTATGCATCCCAAAGGGGTAAATACATATTTAAGATGAGAAAGTTATTAAAAACAAGTTATCCACTATTTACCATTTTTCGGGATAGGGGAAAATCCTGAAGTGTTATCCAAACTTGGGGCTCCCTCAGGTACTAGACCTTTAGCTTGTGCTTTTGCCTCTTCGATAGCTAATTTCTTCTTTTCTATTTTACTTTCCAGATCAGATAAATCAACCTGTGAACACAGGAGGACCACTTATGACAAAACTTTGTAAATTCAACTTTCTGCTTACTCACTTCTGGGAGGGGGAAATAAATAAATAAATCTAAAGAGACACAGACACTAGAACTATCCTGTTCCACTTCATGTACCAGGCTTGCAGCTAGTTTCAAATGGGATAAGGTTTCCCAACTCATGTCCTAAGCTGCAGCCTCTAATGAACGCTCACAATATGAAAAACTAGCAAACCTTTTTCCGAGTATAGAGCTGCAAAATTTTTAAGCAGATTTCTTGAATTTCTTCCTCTGTTGCTCCAAAGAGTAAAAACCAGTGTGGACGATTAGGAAGTGGAATCTGAAAGGGAAGGCAAGGCATGCTCAGTTTTTTGCTTCTATTAAAACACCTAACAAATTTGAAATTAAAAGGAACTGCAGGCTCACCTCCAGCGTCCTAGCTGCAAGGTAAATACATGCACAGGCAATGCTTTCTGGCTGGAATCTTACAAAGACATCTGTTCTCAAGCTATCATTCATATAGTTCCTGAAAGACAGGATATCAGGAAAGTTGCATGGCACTGCAAAGTTGCTTGTGTTTTTTTGGTTTTTGTTTTTACTTCTACAAGGACTATTTCTTTCTGCATTCAGTGACTAGACCTCAACATTATACTCCTGTAAATCTAAAGAAAAGTTGAATGATTTTACCAAAAAAAAAAAAAAAAAAAAAAAAAAAAAAATCCCTCAATGGGAGGGATGTGTGACAGAAATTAAGTTTGACTGACTGACTGGCTGCTGAAAACTCAGTTGTGAAAAGAGAACCAATTTTAACTTCACTTTTCCTTCTGGATCTCTACTGGCCTGCTCTCATGCAACAGACAAAGTTATTTTCATCAAGACAACATACAATATAATCTGAAGTACTCAGATATAGATTTTTAGGTTCACATGTTTCTCTGCAATACGGCTGAACCCAGATGGTTTGCTGAAAGCTGCAGCTCCTGTAGTAGTCCTCCCATGAAAACGCAGTCCACTTCGGCACACGTCAACCTCCACTGGAGATTTAAGGGGTTCCCTTTCCTTCCGAAGCGTTTTTTTCCATCCAAAAGAGAATTCTTTTTGATGCAAAAAGCAGCCATAGAAGAAATCAGGGTGTTTGCGAACATCAATTCAGAAGAATACTCAGTATTCAGGCAGATCTCCTCTTTGGCACATGAAATAAGGTTTCCAAATTGTCCCATTTCAGTAAGGTTGCTTAAAATGAATATTCACAGAATGAGAAAACTGTAAAATATTGCATATATTCCAGTCAGTACACTTAAGCATTATTCTTCTAAATCTTAAATACACAAAGTAAATTCCTCTGAATCTGTCAGCTGACGTGCTTAAAAAGATCTAGATTTTTGAGCACATATGCCAAGCAAAGTATCAGATGGGGAAAAGCTAAAACCAGACACAATAGAAAGTCCTCAAAAGAATACGCTTTCTGAAAATAGTAATTAACCATGTGGGTACCCAGTATACAAGGATTCACTAACCCCCAAGGCATCCTAACCAGAGCCCACAGTCCAAACACCTGTAACCAGTTTACACAGGACAGACAAAAGGAACTTGAACCCCAAAAGCATCAAACTCCCACCCGCCCCAGTTATCTTACATTCCTGTTCACACAAAGAGCAACTGCTACCCCAGAGAAGCAATGCTAAATAAACATCAGCTCATCTTTCTGGGAAAGAGGAACTTCAAAACCTACTTTTCTTGTCCCACAACAAAGAGAGCACAAACCTTTTGGCAAAAGAAGCAATAAAGAAAAGCGGTACGTCAAACATCTGGAAGTCATACAGCCTTTTTCTAATTTGCCAAATTGAATAACATGCCTGCTTCCAAGTTTGGTCTGCATATTTTCCCTGTGGGCTCAGAATCAGACACATGAGGAAATGAATCCTTGTTACAATATTTTAAGAAAAAAGTAATGTTGTAAAAACACACATTTCAAAAAACCAATTATACTGGATATCCACCAGTTTCCAGGTACTAGAAGCAACAAGCATCAGCACACAAATAATTTATTTTAACAAGTGAATTGCTTCTCAATTAGGCAAATTTCCTCCCTCCTCCTCACCTAACCTTCTTTTCATTACAAGTAAAAAATTGGAAATGAGTAGTCACATCCGAGTACTTCATGCAATGGTACTGGGAAAGCCGGTAGCGGGAAGTTTCTCTAAGCACTACATTTGACTCTAAGCTTCACATATGTACTCAAATGTCTCCTCAAACTAGTTTACAAATAGACAGCAGGTTTCAGGTTTTGTTGTGTTAATTCATCTCTTTTAAGACTTAAATCCCACCTTAATTTGCTTTATCATTTAAGAATACATTATTTTAACAGTTATAGAAGCATAACATTAAAAATCTTTCAGAACTGCAACAATCAGGTTATCAAATATACAGCAGTCAAAAGGCACAATGAAAATAAAAGTCAAAAAAGTGTAAGCACAAGAAGCAGTTGGCCAGTTACTATACTATCATGTATATACCACCTGTCTAGAGTCAGCCTTCTCTTTGGAGAGCCTGCTTTGGTTTGACTGAAGACGGCAGCTATCCCTGCACCATAGCGCTTGGGCAGCAGAGGAGAAGTCTTAGTCACTTACCCTCAGAGGCTACCCTTTGATTAAAAGAGTACAGAAAAGAAAAGTCAAAACTGGTTCTCTACACACAGGTCACAGTACCAGACAGTTCAGTCAGCAGAAATATGATCTTTGGATTCACTAACGGTTTTTAAACCACAGTATTCTTAAAAAGCATTCTTGTTTAAAGCATTAATCTATTCATTAAGTTTAAGACCTGGAATTTTACATAAGCTTCCCATCCCCAAGCAAATCTTTACTGTAAAGAGAGCAACAAGGCAGAGGACATTTCTTGGCAAACATGGAAACATTTGAGTTTATCCAGTCTTAGAAGCTGACATCTTGCATTGTCCATATAGGCAAAAGAAATTTATCTGTGCTGAGTTTTTGGTACACCTGTAATCAAGCTCAAGCCATGGGAAAAGCCACTTCCCAGCACTAGTAACAGAGTTTTTAACTATACATCATTTTCTCTGAAGGACAAAAAACCAAGAAAGTGCTATAACCCACTCAACATTTTCCTTTCAGCTGAAAAGTGAAAGCAGAGAGGAGGGAAGTGAGAAGGCAGGGTGGAAAGCTACCTTACCATTAAAACAGCACCTCTAACTTAAGAGGCCGATCAACATTTGGGTAGTAGTTTGGGCCACACCAAGAAACAGTGGAGCTGTCTGGTGTGGCCCACAATCATATCCGAGCAATGCTGCCCAGAGTGCCTCAAGTGACATATTTCTGCTACTGCCCCTGCTGGTCTCTTGTAACAAAGAAAATCAACTTACCATGAAGTCTGGACCAGGTGTTGGTTACGTTCACATTCTAATACCTGAAGGTACATAACGATTATCTGGAAGATACGGGTTATTGTGTTATTAACAAGAATCTTGAGAGCCACCTATTTATTTCAGAGGGAGACCCATGAGGCATCTGTTATTCTCTTCCAAGTTCTACAACACTCCACAGGAGAGCGTTTGCAACATCCCCAGCATTTATTCACACTGCTTCTGCTCTCCAATGCAAAAGCTGGACACTCAACCAGATCTGACCTTCCTAGCTCTCCGTCTTCCGAGCTCAGGCATCATGCTATTCATCTAGATGTCTCGTCTCGTCTTCAACTGTTTTCAAACTATCTATGTTCTCCTATCAAACCCACGATTCCTTTTAGCTGTAAACTTGGGAGAAAATATCACTAGCTGCAATAAGCAGTAAGAAATATATTTTTTTGCAGAGAACAGATCTAACACGTTGTGTGTTGCTGGTTTATTCAGGTCTGGGTTTTTCTCTTAGGTTTGAAAGGAAAACAAGGTTGCAGATAAAGACTATTCTAATAGAAAAAATTCATACCAATTAACAAACAAGTACAATTGTCCTCTGGGGGACTGGTAACATGAACGAATGACTGAATTTAAGTCAAGCAGGCTTAAAAAGACTTTTAAGACAGCAGTAGTTTTTAGAGATCCCAAGTCCTGCTGTCACAGAAGTAGCAGGTTCTTCTTCCACACTTAGCTACTTATGGGATAACACTAACGGTACTAAAGCGCCAATTTAAAACATTTGCAGTAGTTGTGTCTTTCAAGTACCATTCCTAGTCTGGCACATGATATTTATATATTGAGAACCATCTCATTTCTGGTCAAGTCCTTCACATCTGAGTGTACTTTTTAGAATATAAGCAGCACTGCTAAATAGCTCATCAGGATTTAATAACCTCGGCATGTATCCAACAAGGATTGATCATGACACGCAGTGTTTCTGGTAATAGGCTATCACAATCCTAGGTCTCCAAATTCCTTTCTGCTTAAGAAACTACATTTAGTTGACGTTTTCCAGCACCACAGCTACCTGCTTATATAATTTGACTTCATGGAATACTTAGCATCTGCATCCACCTCCAGTCGTCTTTCAGCAGTGGCACAAGACCAACTAGTAAGAATCTCTTAAATGAGAAAGAAGACATCGAGAACATAAGATGCTAGCTTTACCGAATTAACTAGCATTATCATATACAAACGATACAGCTTCCATGCATTTAGGCAGTCTACTCAAAGCATTTACAGAGTATGAAATGCTTATTATAAAGTTCACTTATACAGTACAAACCTTATGAGGGTGCTTTACGTGAACACAAAATCCCAACTCCTTTAACACTCTTCTTTCTGCCTTAATAATTTGATTCTTCAAGTTCACATATTCTTGATCCAATATTAGAGGCACAGGTTTTCTGCAAGACAATTTCAAATTCTGAAGACGATCTTAACCTCTGAGAGTACTCACATGCAGGCTGTGTTCGTGTAAATGTAAAGAGACATCACTCCTTCTAACACCAAAAGCATTTACTTAATAAAATGGGTCAACTCACTTTTCTCCTTCATGGGATTTCTTCAAGATGTTCATTGATTTACAAAACAGGGAATGATCCTATCACTGGCCCATGAAGTTTAAAAACTTTAAACTACAACATCAATACTTCCGATTATTTCAAAGTCTAAACTTACTTTTTTTCCCGTAGATGTCTAAGGCGATGGAACACATTAATTACATCCCTTATGCGTCTTGGTGCTTCTTCAATTTTGGATGCCAGATGAACACAGGCCATTGACACATGCTGAAATACAAGTATTGCAAGATACTGATGTTTTGCTCAACTCAGGAACTGATCTCCTCCAACAGCTTAAGGAGGGATAACAAGAGAAAATGGTGGTAAAAGAAGGAAACACTAAAAATTTGTACAAAATCAGTACTACGTAGCTTTGTAAAAATCATACCGATCGAGAAGTAAAATCTAAAGGTTAGTTACTAACACTCTGATCACATCTAACGTGGCAAAACAGATCAAATAACATTTGTAACCATATGCATCTTTTAATGTTTTCTTACCTCCATGGAATGCTTCACAAAAGACTTGGTATAAAAAAAGCGTTGAAATAGCACCTGTCCTGTAGCCATGGCAACCTGAAAAGGAAGAAATCACAACAGGTATTAATAAAACAACTTCCAGTTCCAACGCGACATTACCTGGAATGACTTCAACAGATTTAAGACCCAGAGGATGAGCTAAGCTGTATTTAGGCACGGGAGTAAATTCAGTGGGATCTAAGGAAAACTAGCACCCCCTACCTCTGTAACAGATTAAGTTGCCCAAAATGTTATCAACACCACAAACACTGTAAGTAAAATCGTTAATTTCTTTTATCAAGTATTAAAACATGTGCCAAAGCACAGAAAAATAAATAAAATAGTAATAATATACCCCCTAAACGCTAGAATCCAGTAGAACTGGGAGGAATGGCAGTATACCAGAAAAACTTTATTTGTTCCGTGGTGGAAGGAGGAGGTGTTTCCTAATCATATTATGATTTGCATATACTCGTAACACAATCTGAGCGGCCGAGGTTGGGTAGCTAGAGAATGCCTGTAAAGTTTTACGCTCAGGAGAGCAACGAGACTCGGGGGGAGTGGAGCTCGCCAGGAAACAAAGCCCTTCCGAGGTCACGGCAGCCCCCGGGAGCGCCAGAGGCCTTCCCCTCCCGCCGCCCCGGCGTTAGGAGGGCGCTGCGGTAGCGCTGGGGCGGCGCCGGAGGCTGTTGCATCACCCGCTGCCGCCCGGGCGGGGAAGGCCGCAGGGCCGGCGGCTTTCGCCTTCCACAGCCCGGCCAAAAGGGGCACTCCCCGGCCGCCCCCCCCACCTCTAGCCGCGGGATGGCGGCCTAGCCACCGAGTGCCGGCTCCGCCCGCCACCGCGGCCTAGCCACCAAAGCTCGGCCCGGCCCCGCGCCCGCCCCGCCGCGGCCTTCTCCCCCGGCCAGCGGCGAGGCCTTCCCCGCCGTGCCGCGGCCCAGCCCTACCTGCGGGAGCCGGAGCAGGATGCCGGCCGCCTGGATGAGCTCGCAACCGGTGACGCGCAGCTCGGTCTCGGTGTCGGGATCGAGCCCGCTGCTCATGGACGGGGTGAAGCGCAGCGTGTGCTCGGGCAGCAGGCAGTTCTCCAGCGTGATCAACACCCCCGAGTACAGGCGGTCCCCGATCAGCACCGCCCCGGGGCCCGGCACCGGCGCACCGCCGCCCGCCGGGGCTGATCCCGCCGCCGTAGCGCCGGCGGCCTGAGGCCCCGCCGGCCCGCTGCCTGCCACCGCCACCACGGCCGCCGCGCTGCCCGACCCCGCCGCCATTTTGTGGTGGTGCCGCCGCCTCGCCTGCCTCCGCTCTCCTTCCCCGCCGGGCGGCGCCTCTGCCCACCGCCCCTCCGCTTCCGCTCCTCGCCTATTGGTGGGGCGCGGCGCAGCGGCGGCCGCCCATTGGCCCGGCCCCTGTGACGTCTGACGCTAGCCGCGGGCCGAACGCAGCGGCGCCACGCACCGCTTGGGCATTTGAACACGGCGAAGGGGGCGGGACTTCTGGCGCCCGCCACCGCCCTCCGCAGCGCCGCGGCCTGCGCCCCCCCCGGGCAGGGTTTTCCCTTAAGTCACCGTTCAAAATTGTAGTGGCTACCAAAAAACATCTTTATTAAGTCCTTAACAGAAAGTGTGCCCGTTACGGCCGTCGTTAACACGGGAAGTCCTACAGGCCCGACGCAGCACCGCTAACTTCCACCCGCAGCTTCCAATTCTGGGCGTTCCAGTTAATACAGGGGGAAAAACGGTCACCAAGGCACAAGTGTCACACCCGCAGCCACCCGTCCTCCTTCTAGAACCATCCTTAGAGGATGTGCCCCGCAGCGACGGCCTGGGCAGCAGCCTGTGAGTGAGGGCACCTTGCAATACCAGCTCTTGTCTTAACACTTGTCTCTCAGCATCAACAGTGGTGCACGATGCGTGAAAATATCCCCTCCGGTTCTTTGCCATCTCCCAGGGCGGCGAGGAAGCCTTCCTGCCTCCTCCTCTGGGCAAGGGCAGCTAGCGACTTGAACGTCTTCGGCTCATAAATAGCCAAATCAGCAATCATTTTCCTATTCAGCTCCACCTGGGACTAAACGCAAGAAAATTTGGTTGGTTAACCACTGTAATTTTTAGGAACAACACTGCAATGCTTAACGACTGCCTGAGGTCTTAAGGCAAATCCATCTTCTTTTTCTATCCTGTACAGTTTTGGAACTATTAGAGAACTGTCAGGCACGACCACTCAGTTATGGATGTCTCCTTAAGCCACCGCGCAAAATTTGTTTACTGACTTTCTCAAAGTCTTCCTGGTAGAAACCAAGAACTAAAGAAGAATCTCCTTATTTTGTGGAAGGACATGTGTTACCAGTTAATCCATGGCATTTGTTTCAGTTCTGAGACATATTCAAGTTCACTTGTTGTGCTAGAAGCTGCCTGATATCTTAAAATGTGCCCTGGATTAGAGAATCAAAGACTGCAGGATCAAATACCCTTAACACTAGATATTGCACGGTTAACTGTGTATTAGTATCTAAGAGGGAGGTATTACACAGAAGTTTGCTCATTTTGGATCTTTTAACAGAGAATCTTACAAGAATATATTACTCTGAGACATGAATCAAAGGGACAGGCATCTTGCAGGAAAAAAGGAGAAAAAAAATAAAGGAGAGAGAAAATAAAAATAAAAATTAGTTAGCTTTGAGGTAGTGTTTGATTCTTTTCATTAAAGTACAAGAAGAGTAACCAGGAGAATGAGTGTATAAATTTCAGAAACTGTAACACTTTACAGGAAACATGTCAGAAAACCTAGAAAGTTATATATTTATTTGAAACAGATAAAATGTTTTGAAATATGCTATAAATTTGTATGTAGTTCCACTTCTAAGCAGCAGAAACGCTATCTTTTTATGATCAGAGCCAGGAGAAACAAGTTTTAATTTTACAGTTCCACTATAAAAAATTAAAACCAATTCTCCAGCATGTTTAAGAACAAGGGACAATGGCACCAACTCCCTACACTGTCCCTGCTCACCAAAACACAAAGCTAGTTGTGAAAAGAGCAGAGATTTCTTAGGGTTGTTTTTGCTAATTCAAGCTTTGCATTTTAAAATTTCTTGAAGTAAAAGGAAAGGTAGCTGTTACTTAATGCCTGCAGTAGCAATAAGCATAAAAAGCATTTTACAAGCCTCATTCTTAAGATGCGCAGTAGAAGTTTTGGGGACAGAACAAGGTGTAGTAAAACAGCTTTCACCAGGATAAAAGGGGATTTTGCATATAGGGAAGAGAAACAGGTTTAGGGCAGAACTTACTTCCTGAAGTGAATGAAAGTCCTTTCATAAGCGGGAGGCCTTTCATCACTAGAACTAGGAAGCAGGACAGTGCTGGCAGAAGTTCAGTCAGACAGAAGGAGCTTTTCAGCCCCTCCACCACACCCTATGCTGCTACTGCCTGCTCAGGCCCCAGTTTGGAAGTCCCCACCGTTATGGCTCAAAGATTAGCAAGTGAAGGCCGCAGCTTCAATTCCTTGCAGTTGCATTTTGACACAGTAACCAGCAACCCTTTGGTATGTTTTGTCAGACTACATCTACTTGAAAGATTTCAGAGTTTAAGAAATTAATTTGCCTGGCACTTCAGAAGACCTCTGTCAATGACATTTTCTCTGATTTGTTGTTTCAAAGTAATTATTCTTCATGCATCGTCCTTACCTTAAGTAAATTGCTTATGAAAGATGGGTATTTCAAACCATGTTCAAGAGAAGCTGCTTCAATCCTAGTGATCCAGAGCTAAAAGTGTAAAAATTAACAACCTGAATAAAAAATACTTTAAAAGTAAACCTTTTGTCTTGCTGATCTGCTCACGCTTGGTAAACGTAACATTTTCAGACCTAAAGTCTTCTCAGTGCAACGTATACATCTATGAACTTCAGAATGGGAGCTGTTTCAGACCACAGAGGGAGTATGTTTACTTTAAACTCGTATTTTTGACCCACTGGTAAAACACTTTGAGAGAACCCTCCCCCAGTAAGGACAGTTGCTATTTCAGTTCCACTTTTCTCCCATTTTCATGTTCACATCTAATGTTTTGCTCTTTACCGCTCTTAGAAATCTCTTCTTCTCTCTTCTGGCCTTTGTAGACTTCACAAAAGCTCTCCGAACGCTTCGTATAGCCAGGCTATAGCAGCGGTTCTTCCTGCCACGAAAATGCTGAAAAGAAAACAAGATGTTCTTGTTCAGTTGTCTTTAAGACTGTTTTACAAGTTAACCCTTCAGCAATACTAATATATGCTCATGTGTATTTCACAACAAGGATCATGAAATACCTCACAAACACCAGCTAAGCCTTCAGTTGGCATACAATGAAAATATTCTTGCCTCGCTTTATAGCATGGGAAACACATAAAGCTAAGGAATTGGAGCAGGCTGAAAAAATTTCAGACCAGCATGAAGGAGCCAAAAGCAGCCCCCATTTTAGGCTGCGGTTCTGGGGGGAAGGCAACCACAAAACCATCTTCAGTGCTTTCAGCCAACCCCTAAACTCACACATTTATTCTCCTTCCTCAGCTGCCCCCTCAAGTTTTGTCTGTGTGAATACAGGGATGGGACAGGAGCCTCTGATATGTCAAAAATATTACAGCTGCCCAAACAGAAAGTGTAATCAAAGTTTACCGGTGGTAGCTGACAGTCATCTAACATGAAGCAGGAGGAAGCAGCCAGTGAAATAAGTAACTACTACAGGTACTGTGGGTAGCTTAGGCACTACAACACCAAGATACCTGTCACTTACTACAGCATTTTCCATCAGACTACTACAGCAAATGTACTACCTCCCAGGACACCGACAGTCTGCCCTTGGAAAAGCTTTTTCCCAAGCCTAGGTACAACACTTTGGACTTCAATTAAATCACGTTTGGAAGCAATCCTTCTAAAACGCACTGAAGAGCATGGTTAAAAGCGGTGGGGTTTTTTTACTGCTTTGCCTAGTGAAAAAAATAACCCCAAAGAAACCACGAGACCCCACAACCGGGCGGTATTTACAGGGGGCTGCTCCTGTCAGGCCCGGGGTCGTCCTGCCGCAGCTCTTGTAGCCCCACACCACAGCTAGCCCGCGTTACTCGCCGCCTCCGGTGCAACCCGCACAGACCAACGGCCGCCCACTGAAAGTTCGACGCTGACGCAGACCCTCGACGTTTCTAGAAAACAAGGCCGCTGCCGCCCCCTCCCCCCGCCGCCGCGAGCGGCCCTGCCGGCCCCTCAGTAGCACGCCAGGCCGGGGGAGGCCGGGCCGCCCGGGGCAGGGGGCAGCAGGCGGCCGGGACACTCACCCGCGCATACTTGAGCACCTCCTGCACCCTCCAGAAGCGGTCGGTGAGGCGGCTGCGGAGCCAGCGCGGCGCGCTCAGCAGCACCATGGCGGCCCCCGAGCCCGCCGCCCGCCTTCCGGGGCGGGAACATGGCGGCGCGGCCCTTCCGCCTCCCTCAGCGCCCCCTCCGCGCCGCTTCAGGGCCTGCCCCCCTCGGTGACAGGCCGTGCCGTGCTGTGCCTGCCCAAGGCTGGCGGCAGTCCCCTCAAATCGCGATCCACGTGCTGCCTAGCGCAGGGCTGTGTCTCTGGCCGAGATTCGCCTCAGCAGCCGAGCAGGGCTGTGGGTCTGGAGGATTTAGTGGATACTCGGGGATAACGTGCAGTAGTGTTTCTGTGGTGGTGCTTGATGGCTCCTGCTGATGACTGGAGAGTTTTGAATTTTATACATATAAAATATATATGTATATACACACACATATATATGTATACACACACAGAGGCCCTGAAAACGTTGTCTCCATTTTCTGTCTGTAGCACCGTGCCAAATGCTTTTTACAAAGAGATTAAATTATGGTTGCTGCTGATCTTTTCTTGGATTTAACAAGATAATGCCTCTCCTACTCATCAAGCTCCTTTCACAACAGCTGTCAGCATTCCATTCCGCAGTAAGAAGCTACAGATATGCTGCGTTCAGCTGTTTGTTGTTGCTCTTGGCTAAGCTTTTCTCCAGTCAAAGGTAACTACAGGTCCAGTCCACCTGATACCAGGAAATATTTACCTGTGTGCTTAACTGTAAATGTTGGAACTACTTATCCATGGCATTGGCGAACTGTACAACACTGTACTATGTAGTTTAGCTACTAGTAGAACATTGCATTGTATAGTTTATAACCATATAGTAGATAAGAACCTGTCTGAAACCAAGACATGAACTCAGAGTGCTGAAACAGGGCCAGGAGAAGTGAAGGTCATGAAAAGGACAAGAAGAAAAAGGAAGATGATGAGGAAGAGGATGAAGAAAAGATGAAGGTGTCCCAAAGGACCAGCAGAGGACCCCCAACCCTCTAGGCCACACATGCGTAGTAAGAGTGTGGATATGATAAGTAGTTCATGGAACTGTAAGGAGTATGCCAGTAGTTTTTCAGAAATGTCATTAATACGTATAGATCAGCCATCTAAAGATAAATAGTGAACAAAGTCGGGATGTGTGTTGGGCCGAACTTATCCCCTGTGCATCCAGCACCAAAACTAAAGAATGCCCGCTTTCTAATGCTCCAACCCGGGTATCGGACAGTTTTGGCTCTGATTTTTTAGTATCACATCCGTAACTTGGCTGTGAGCTTCTGAGAGCTTTTAAAAGTAAACGCAACTGCAACAGACCAAATGATACTAGAAAAGAACTGTAGTCAAAGAAAGGCTGTTGTGATATTCCTGTTAAACTGCAGACATACTGATAGTCAGTGACCTGTCTCTGCAGTTGGAAACAGTTAGGTGATAACCTGCTATTAGTATGAAAAGACCGAACCTTTAATTCTTCAGGCACAGCAGGCAATCAGGTTTGCTTAGAAAAGCGCTTTCAGTGAAAACAGTGATCCATGTGTCCGTAGAGACAGGAGGAGGGAGCAGGTTTGCCATTTTGTGTTGTCGTTTGTCTTGTGAGGTCATGGAGCTGTTTATGAAGCTCTGTGGGTGCTGGACCTCATTGGCAGCCACTGTTCAGCACCTGCCTCTGCGCTACTGGGCTGTATTGCTAGCAGTGCTCAAACTGGCAATGCTAAAGCAGTGGGAAAAGTTTTTGTATTGTTTTCAGTGAGTGGAAGGATTCCATACTGGGTAGCATGTCTTACAGTATCCTCTGTGTGCAAGAGACTCTGAGATGTAAAATGAAAATTTATGAACTGTAATAAACCACAAGATGGTGCTGTCATTATAGATGGTGGAAAAATGACTTAGCAGCGAGGGTCTCTGCCATCAGAGAACTAATGAATTTGTCTGATCATCTGTAATCATTACCAGTTTCAGCATCTTGCAATGATTCTCCTGTTAGAAATTGCTCCATAACTTGCACCATCATCAAGACATCTTTCCCACTTACAGGCAGGTACTTGTTAAAGATGTGGAAATTTCACAGAAACAGAGGCTTGGGGGATCTTTCTTACTATTACTGGGGTTTGACACAAACTTCACTTGGTTATTAAAAGAATCATTAAAATGTGGGGATTTTTTTTCCAAAGGAAGATATGATTAAAGAACATACTTTTCATACCTGCCACACATTAAAATGTGTTTTCATTATAGCAAAAGATCTTCAGAAAGTGTTGCTGGATTTAGCAAAGCCTTTTAGAAGTTATGGCACTTTTATGACTACTTTAGCAGCTTTGTTTTTTACCACACCACCGTGCCCTCACCACAGATGTTAAAACCTCTTTGTATTTACAAGGGAATAAAATTGGCACAAGGACAATCACTGTGGTGGTGGGGTGCATCTTGTTAGAACAGCTCCTTGTTCAAGCTCCTCTGTTAATTGTCAGAGCCATTTCTGGCTCCTACACCTGTCCCACAGCGAGCTCCAGAGTCCCAAAACGCAAACAAGCCAGTGGCTTGGCATGGGGAAAGGTGGCGGCATGGAGAGAGAGACCTGGTGTAGGACTGTAGAGAGGAGGGTGGGATGCAAGGGGCACTGAGAGAAAGGAGGCGTCGGGGCCGAACCCTGAGTTGAGAATGCAGGGGTTCGGCAGGACGCCAGCGGTTAGGAGCAGCGTCGCTGTGCCGAGCTGCCAAGCTGCCGGGAGGGGAACCTGACCTAGTTGGGCTGGGGCTGGGTGAGGGCAGGCCAAGAGTGAGCTTGGGTTGGGTCGTTCATGTGTGAACATGAGTTAAGATTTGGAGCTAAGTGTTGCAATTTGAGTGGTGTGAAAGTTATTTGGGGTTCGGATTTTGAAAATAGTGGAGTGAGGAGGACAACTCACCTGGAGTGGAGCAGGACATGCCTGAAGCTCCCAAGAGATTCAGCAATGCCTTCATTGCTTAAATTATAGTAATAAAAAATATATCTTTGAACATTAAAATTATATTGAAGAGACCTGTCACTTTTAGTAGTAGCAATAATGTTTTCTGTTCCATATTGAGAAAGCAACAGATGAAACCCCACCACTCTTAACAAGAATTTATTAAATGAAGTAATGAGGATTGATTGTCTTGACCTAATATTGTTTTTACTTCCTATTTACTGACTGTATTTACCCTCTGTAAATCTTTGTCTTTTTAGGTCGTTTACTTATACTGAAGAATATAAAGTCAGATCTTGGCCAAATGAGAAAAAAAGACAGTAAAACTGAGCACATTGATAATGGTACATGTGATTATTTGTCATGATGCTTTGCTTAAGTGTTCTGTGGAAGCAACATCATAGATTTTTATGCTTTGTAACAGTGTTAAGTTTCATTTCTTTTAGCCTCATTTTCTGAATCTAGCCATTTATAGCAAGCTGCATAGTATCTTGAAGTCTGCCTCCTTGTTGCCACTTAAGTGCAAGAATTTATTTCTTCGTGGAAGAAGAGATAAAGGATTTTTTAGCTCTTGGGTGGCTTTTACATCCACGGAAACCAGCAGCTGGCTGCTAACCTTTCATCTCCCTATGGATTATTTCTGTTCCATAAGAGATCCACTCAGCAGCATGCACTGTGTGAATGAAAGCACTGACAGCCTGTGACCTCCAGCTAGTCGTTATTATTTTCTGCCCAGTTCACACCCTGAGTATAATCCAGGCTCAGGCTGCCACTGACTGCCAGTTGGGCTTTTGGGGTTTTCCATGCAGGAAGCTGTAGCAAAATGATGTGTCCAAGCTGCCTTTTACAGATAAAAGTGCTATTGAAGAGTTAAGCATTATTTATAACTTCTCTAGCAACTTTAGCACTATCAGCACTCATAAATGAAACAGATCATACTGGATCTGAAAAGAATAAGAATATTAGAAAATGTTTTAAAACAATGTGAGTGGTAAAAGATTCCTCAGATCCATATGACTCCGTCAGCCTGGCTGTTCTAAGCTGTTTTCAGTAGGAGAATTACTGATGGTTTCTTTGGGGTGTTTGTTGATTTTAATGGAAGTTTAGGGTTGAAAAATGATTTTGGTATGGGAAAGCACAGCTGCAGGGAAGGAGGTGTCATTACGCATTTCATCACCTCTGACTCCCAAAGGGACACTCCACAGAGCTGACTGACACAGCTTCTTTGTGGGAACACACAGGCTACATATAGCCAGGAGGGAAGAAGTTCAGGTTGTTCTGTGCCCTTCAAGGTCTGGGAATCAGGCACACACTCTCAGAAAATTCTCAGGATTAGCTTCATCTGCATCAGGCTTGTGTAGGTTAAATGGCAGCACAGAAATTCAGTCCATAGGTGATCCTTCTGTTGGGCTCTGGTAGAAACGCAGTGCTATGTAAGGAGAAAATTACAGAATGGCAAGCTGCATAGACCAGCCAAACCTTGCTATGTATGGAACAGTAGAAGCTCTGTGGTGCCCCACATGAAACAGCTGACATGATTTTTGGGTAGAATTTTTAGTTGCTCAGCACCAAGTTTGCAATCATTCCATGGTTTAAGCCTAACCTTTCCTAACTACAGTTCCTATATATTGGGGTTGGTTTTTTTGTGTGTGTGTGCCTTGTCCTTTCTCCACTTAGAAGTCAATAAGTCAAGCTTGAAAAATATTATGTCTTTAAATCAGCGGTTTTTAGACAGGCATAGTAAATACTGAGACTCTTTAGTAGCCTCCATGCCATTTGTCACATTTATTACATCTAACGCCATGTGGTTTCCTGCAGAGATTCAGAGCTTTATTAACACTGTGGCTGGCCTGTGCAACAACTGAAAGCAGGATGGATTCAATAGTTATTTCCCTCTGGATGTCTGGATAGATCTGTGAAGAGATTTCACATTTTGCAGCTCGAGAGAAGGCTGCTGCCTTGTATTCTCCCCTGAGAGCTGTTCAGCCTGAGAGTGCAGTGAAGGAAATGGGTGGAACAACTGATGACTGTTTCAAAGGTTGTTTCTCTCTGTATTTGTAAATATTTCTCTCTCATGCATTTATTAAAAAAAAAAATAAATTTACAGTTCATTCCCCGTCTCCCAGGAAAGTGGCTGTCCAAACAGAGCTGCTCCTGGGGTTTACAGGCTTGTTAAAATCAGAATTGATATGTCAGCTGAAGTGCTTTTGGAATCAATTTTAAAATTTTGGATTAGTCAGCACACCTTTCAAAAATATTTCAGTGCTTGTAATTAAAAAAGAGCAACATCTTTATATTTGGGAGGCAGTTCTTTCTTGTTTTTTGACTTACAAGGCAGAGCTGTGGTAAATGACTGTATAATCAGTTTAATGAAGTAATTTTCAGATATATTTTTTCAGTTTGAAAAACAAACAAAAATTATTATTCCCTGTGATGAGTGCATGCAATGCACTGTGGTACCCAAGATGTTCTTCAGCATGCCAGCTAGGTGGGTTCACCAAACACAAGAATAATCTTTAAACAGAAGGAAAGAGGGTTCTGCAGGGCAGTATTCCACAGTGAAATTCAGCTTATGCCATGGCTCCTTTAACCCTTTCTGGTCAGTTCTGTGCTCCTGCTTTCATTTCTCTCTGGTGAGGCAGGCTTGGAAGGTCCAGGACCCCCCTTTGTGGCTGGGAAACTGGCAGGCTGGCTGCAGACAAAGAGCTTCAGTGCTTTGGTCAGTCCAGTACCAGAAATTTTTGTGCCTGCTGCCCAGAAGAGAGTAATTGCTTTCTGGATTTCACACTTTTTTCCCTACACTGCTTCTTCAAAGGCAGCTGAGTTCAATACAAACAGATGTTGGCTTTAATCTGTACTACAAATTAATATTTTCCCTTATTTACCACTATATTCCTTCTGGAACAAATCAGGATACAGGCTGCTGGCAGTGCTGGTGGTATCAGACCCTATTTTTAACCTTCTTCCCCTCTCTTGGCACATCAACATTTTTTTTTTCTTCACTGTGAGAACTTAACCAGCAAACAAAACAGATCAATTAAATTCAGTGTCACCTTCGGTGCCAGAGGAAATAAAATTACTGAAGTCATTAGCACCAGTCCCTGGCGAGGAACAGTGCAGCTTCCCTCTGCTTTGAGGGCCGAATGGGTCTCTCCAGCTCCTGAGTGATGCCAGCTCCTTCCTCTACTGCTCCCTGGGGGCAAAAGCCTTTTCCATTCAGTCAAGAAAACAGCAAGCAATGAAAAATACCCAACCCCCACCACAGCCGGCAAGTAGCCACCATCTACCCATCGGGGATGAATGTCAGGTGACATTAATAGCCTTCACTCAAAACAGAGGCAAACCCAGGGCATGAGGCAAAGCAGTTTTCCTTGCTATTGTGTCAGGAGAGATGCAGAAGACATTCCCCAGAAAACATGCTTCAGGGAGGAAGTGAGAAAGACACGGGTGGAGAAGGGCCTGAGAGCAGGGCTTCCAGAGGATCCTTCTGGGCTAAGTGCTTGCTAGAAAGGGACTAACCTCTGTGCCCAAACCTGCTTCCTCTTACTTGTTCCTTGTCACAGGCAAGAAAAAAACACCACCCTTGTGCCACTTGGTAAATAAACAGGATTATATTGGAGGTATGGGCTCCCAATTATATTTCCTCCATCCTGAAACGTCACAAAGAAGCTAGAATTTTGGGTAAATAATAAATGTTTCCTCATCATTGCCACAGTTTGGTCTGAAAAGATCTTTCACAACTCGAAGCAGGAGGATGGGAGAGCTGCAGGTCAAAAACGATCAGAGCCTGAAGAACAAAGCATGTGTGCATAGGTGTCAATGCCCTAAATTCACGTACATGGTTATCTCCACGGCAAAGCCATTAAATCTGAGAACTGCAGAATACTAGCCTGGCTCCATGACTTTCCAAGGCTCTTAAGCAGATCACTGCACTGAAATAAGGTCTTGAGATACCACCAGCACCTCCTCCTCCTCCTCCCACACCTCCTTGTGCCTTCCAGCTCTCTAACCTGGCTCCCCAGGGAGTTGGCTGACAGTTGTGTTTCCAGCAAATTAGTAGAAAACATTTGATTAGTTCATCTGGTTTGGTTCTTAAAAGGAGGTGGGAACCAAGAGCTGAGGAAGAGGTGGGGTGTTAGGGCTTTCAGGGTGCTAATGGGTCTTAATAGGTATCATCTGAGGTGTCCATCTTCCCCCTCTGCCTGGGGGCCTAGTTAGGCTCAGGCATGGGAACATCTTTTTTGCCCCAGCTGCTGTTGTAGATATACCTACTTCAGAGCTAGCTTGGCTGTAGCCAAGGCTGGTCATCGGACCTTGTTCTGAGACTGCTTTCCCAGGTTGACCTTAGACCTGCCTTATAACTATAAGCGTGCCTGAAGATCTGGGCTCTTAGTTGAATCTGGCCACCATCTCAGTCTACTGTTTTCATCTTGGTATTGTGGGATGGAGCCTTGGCTGGCAATCCTCTGCCCTCTTGGCTTCCTATCTCTCAGGGAGCAGCAAGAACTTCACTATTGCTAAGCTTCCAGCAGCCTCCTGTGGCTGAAGCTTTGTATCTTTCTGATGGGGTTTGAGATCTCTCAGCGGTGAGCACAGGACAAAGTGCCTGGGGTAGTTATGAGTTATTTCTGCTGTTAGTAAGAAGGATACACCTGACTTGTGATCTGGTGTAGATCAGCCAGAATTTTTACTGCTGGATACCGATAGAGCTGAAGTTTGTGAGACTCTTTGAGATGTCTAAGAATTTCTACAAGAAGAGCTACAGGGGAAAGAAAAAAAAAAAAGTGGTGTGGGTCAACTAATAACTTCTATAGCTGGGGAACTGCATAACAAGTATGGACATTGTTGAGCTGTTTAAAAACTACTTACTTATTTCAAGAGGCTTCTTTCTCACTGGTATTGTTACTGTGTAATAGGGAACTTTCTTGTTCCTGATTTTGGTGACATCATGTTTTTGGAGTCTGTGTCCTCACAGAAGCTCTTCAACTCACTTCAATTTTAAAGCTTCTGTTTTGATATTGATTATATGTGGCAAACGGTGAATAGCCTCAATTTGTTTCACTGCTTTCTTCCTACAAGTAACATGTAATGCTTTTCCAGCCCCAGGTGAGGAGGCACTTTCAGCAGCAAGAGGACAGGGTCTGTTCAGTTATATTCTGTTTTAATTAGAAAGTAATCCTTCAGGCCACATGGGCCCATACCTCTGTAGGGTGACATTTCTACAGTCAGGAAAATGACTCGTATGGCACGTGTGTGCCTCCCAATTGAGACAGTGGCCTGTGACTTGGAAATCCATGTCTGAATTTTGGCTTTGAAAGAAGCCTGAGGAACCCTTTTAATTCTAAGTCTGCCTGTTTCTAAAACTTGCACAATAAGAGCTGCTGTGCGTGTTGCTACCATGCATGGAGTGCCTGGCACAGTGGAGCTAAATTCACTGAAAAGCAATACAGAAATCGGTAACAGTCTGCTTTACCCATGAGGAATGCCAAGCCTGGATGTTGCATTTGGGTTGGTCTCATCACCTCCTCCTCGTGGCATGGCTTCATCAGAGGCTCTTGTTAAGCCATGGGATGTTTGGGGTGCCGCTGCCCAGAGGTCCACTAGCCCTAACTTATCATCTGGTAGAGCTCTTCTAATGGGCCACCAGCAAATGCTTCATGTGTGAGTCTGTCCCAGTTCTTGGAGAGAGCTGTCTTAGCTTTGGTTCTGCTGTGCATGTTGCTCCAACCAGCCAGTAAATAAGCAAGGCAGAGAAACCCACCAAAACACCCAGCAATGGTGGGGGACGGGCCCCCCAAATGTACCATTTGTAGCAAAAGAATTTAACGAAGACAAGCCTGCACTCATCTATATCTTAAAATCATTTTATATTTAGCATTGTGTGAACCTTATTTTTCTGATAACCTTTCTTCCAGGGTAGAATTTTCTGTGAGAAATAGCATCGAATGGAAGGCAGGACTCCTGGATTCTTTCCCTGGCTTGTGCCATAGATGAGCTGTGCCTTCTGGTAGGACCTTCAGTTTCCTCTGGTGTTAAGGAAGTTTTCTACCTTTAAGGATCATGAGTGTATGAATGTGTCTAAAAGGCTACATAAATGTGCAGATGCCACTGGAATTCTTAAGTAGCATTGCTCATACAAGGCAGGAAAAATAATGGATAATTGCTGTGCCTTCACTGGGAGAATATCAACATGTTCCGCAAAAAATAAGCAATGGCCACAGAGAACAGAAGATTTCTCTAAGTTTTTTTTTAATCTAGAGAGAAACCGTAGAAAATTAATCGGAGTCAGAATAATTAAAATTGAAAAGGGACCATCTTGACCTGGGAACGTGTGGTTTGAGCGTGGTTCTCGGGCGCTGTGTGCTAAAGCAGTAGTGAGACAGCTGTGAAGGATTGGCTAGCGCAGAAAGCAGCTTCAGAATCGACTCTGTAAACAGAGCAGTGTCGCAAAGCCCTGAAAGCCAGCTCAGAAGGGAAGACACGGCTTGTATTCGAGTGTCTGTGACTGCAGGCAGCCGAGCGCCAGTGAAACCACGCACTGCTCCAGCCTTTGTTTCCAGGTCTACAAGGTGTGGGCAAGGACTCCAGCAAGGCAGACGGTGGAGAAGCAGCTGCTGTTTGTCATCTTCACTGGTCACTTCATTTGGATGAGAGTTGAGCAGGAATATTTACTTGGGTACAAGTTGAAGAGCATGGGAAGATGATTTGAAGCCAAGGAACTGTCTGAAAGTGCCTAAGCCTGACATTCTTAGCAAACAGCAGTGCTCAAAGGTGGAGGAGGATACTAAAGCTAGGCACTTTCTGGAACCAAGCAGCATTATCAAAGCTAAGACAGCAACTGTTTGAGACCTCCTCTTGGGATCATAATCGTAGGAAGAATAACAACAAATTCAGTAGTACTGTGGATTCAAAAGCAGAATAATAGTTATTGCCAAACTTCCAGCAACCACATCTACTTTGAAACTGAGGTTGGGACACTACTGGAAAACATTCTGAAAGGAAACAACCTCTGTTAGCTGGGTCCTGGGAAAGCAGGGGGCCTTTTCTTCCTTGCCCTGTTATGATTTCTGGTTGAGTGTTCTTGTCCATGCATTGACGAGGCACGAAAAGCCTCTGGAAATTACTTCCCAGGTCTGTTGCCAAAAGCAAAGAAACCATTTTGGATAAGAGTGTGGGTTGTTTAGCAATCTTCTTGAAGAATGTCTAGCCAGGACACCGAGGACTTTGAAGCAGAAAACCTCTCAGAGAAGTCTCAGATGATTCCCAACCTCCCACCATATGACATGGATGACCAGTTACTTCCCAGGGAGCCACGGAGTGTCTGGTGGTGCTTGGCATGGACCCTGGTGGTAGGCACCATGAACTCTTTGGTCTTTTTCATGAATTTGCTCCTGATGTTTGTAATCTTCACCATTGTGCTGCTTCCTACCATTGTGGTGGTTTACTTTGGCTTCCAATGCCACTCTCAGGTAAGTAAGCTTTGCTCCATTTGGCTGCTAACAGCCACCTCTAAGGCAGGGCCATCTGTAAGGGTTTTATGTTAGCCCATGGGGACCGGTGGCTGTAAAGGCAAGGTTAGACTCCCCCAAGATTTGGCTTTGTTTTCATAAGGAGTGTGTACGCCTATAGATTTTTTTATTTTTTTTTCATAAGGGAGGTATGTGTATAGACTGGGCTGACAAGAACAGGTTTATGGTGGTTCATGCTGACCTGCAGGCTCTTGGTTGCACAGGGGAGCCGTCCCTCCTGCTTGGCGCCTGTGACGCAGCTATGAGCAAGGTTGGCATGTGCATTTGTGAGAAAAGTACAGGCTTGATGGTTTCTGGACTAATTGTCTTAAAGTAGTTGGTTGGCACCCATACATTCAGTGTCAGTAGGTTAGCACAGAGAGTTTCTCACTAGAGAGGCAGGGAGAACATTGACAGGAGCTGCCTGTGACTGCCCAGCTCCTCAGGGGCTCAGATAGAATGGGACCCTTTGGTCCTGATCGCCTGTGCGCTGAGCTTGATAAAGTGAGGTATAAAGTGATCAGAGAGAAATCTACAGCATTTTACAACAAGCTTGTACGAGATGCCAACCTTGTGAGTGCTGAATGCTGGCAGGAATGAGCAAAGTATGTTTTTACCCCTCCCTTCTTCCAGTATTGTGGGAAATGGAAGTTTGATTGGGCAATAAAGTTGTATTCCCATGAAATAGCAAGTAGATCTGACAGGTCGGATGAATACACTCCCTGGCTTGACAGAGTTGCTGTAAGGGCTCTGTGTGTGTGTGTCTGTTCCAGTTGCTTGCTGCCCTCTGGATTTCATTACTTAAATTTCTTCTTGGTATATGTCTATAAATATTTTTGGAACCACTTAAGTGTGGATGTGAAAAAGCAGTTCTCCTGTTTTCCTCACAAGCGGTAACTGTTAGACTCGCTCAATATGACTGTTCTTGCTGGTTATCCTAAGTTAGAAGAGCTTTTTTACTTCCTACTTTGTGGGGAAAAAAAACCCCACACTGTAGTACCGTCTCCCCGCAGGAAGAATTGTCTCAAAATACAGATGCTATTGGTCTCCCCATTCCGTGAAATCTGAACTGAAGGGAAGATTATTTAAATATTCTCAGACTAATGTATTTAACTGAGGAACAGCGAAAGATGACAGCTTTCTCCCTTCCTTTTAATGGAAACTGTGCATCCTATCGAATCACTCAAATCCTTGGGATCTCGGAGTGAGCAGAGCCTAGCATGGGTGGCAGGAAAGGATCCAACCATGTAGCCATTTGCCCAGTTTAGCCCAGTAAGGCTCTGCTGGCTTCTGTGGAGCTGTGATGGATATAGTTGTGGAGGTCTCACTCCACTGAAGGAGGAGGTACCCTCTCTGCCTAGCTGAAGTGTAAAATCACTTTTCCCCACGTGTAACTCTTAGCTCTGGGGGAACGGCTTCTTTAGCAGCTTTTAGTGCCAGTGGTATTTATTCTGAGGATGTGTGGTAAAGGTGCTTGTTGTGTAGGTGGAATCTTTGCTTGCTCGGGGCCTCTACACCCTGGGGCACAACAGCATGTAAGACATACTCTTGACTGCGAGCATGTATAGCTTTGGCTGGGGTATGTGCTGCAGCTTTCCCATACAGCTACTGCATTGTATTTTTCAGCTGACATCCCCAGTTGTCAGCCCACAGCTCCTCGTCTCAATGCTCCCTGACAAAGGGACTATGCTATTATTGTTTTCTCGGTGCTGATGTATTTGCTGGTCTCAGAAGTTTGGCTTTGATTTTTATTGCCCTGAAATTACGTCAACTTGTACAACTTGTAGCTGCTGTTATTGAAAAGCTTTTTTTTTGATCCTGCAAACTAATGAACAGGGAGACATCTGCCATGGTAATTGTTTTGTTGAACAGGACAGACGCAAGGGCTGCTGCTGCTAGTTGGAGGGCAATGTAATTCATGGAGAAATCATGTGCTTCTGGGCCAGGTAGTTTTCACTGTGGCTCTCACACCTTCTGGAGGTGTTTTACTATGGGATGCAAAAGTGTGTGATGCCCAGCAGGGTAACGTGGGAGGCTCTGGAGTGCCTACAGAGAGCAAAAATGGCTCAGAGGGGTCCTAATCTACCCAAGTAGTCATGCAACCCGTCTTCACTGTGGGCTGCAGCACTTCCCTTTTACTGTCCATGGCTGTTAGTATTTTCACGTACACAAAGGCAGGTGTGTAGAATGACTGCTGTTCTATTGAAGAGTAAGTCTTTACAAGAAATAACCTAATAAATTCTCCTTGGGAGAAAGTGCAGTGTGGGCCGCTGCCTTGGTAAAAAGGCTGTTCTGTCCCCACAAGTGTAGCATGGATGCAGATTCTGTCAGACATGAGGCTTTTTAGGGTAGGTTTAATAGCAGATTGCCTGTAAAACCCTTAAATCATTTTTTTCTATGATCTGAAACTAGTCCTTGAAACTCATGGACTTCAAATTGGACTCAAAATGGGGAAAAGGTATGAGGACACTCTCCTGGAATTATCCCTTTCTGCTTCACGCTGCTCAGCCCTCACCTTGGAAAACCTCAAGTTCTCCTTTGCACTCAGTGCTCTCCAGCTGTAGGCTCTGAGGGGATGTAAAAGGTTTTCAAGTACAGCCAGATACATCAGAAGCAAACACAAGTGTGTTGCTGTAAAGAGTCTTTTAATACAGACTTTTAATAGGCATGGAGAGGGATTGTGGCAGTATGGCTTCACAAGAGCAGTCTTTTGTCTTTTGGGCTACTGCTTTTCAATGCCTTCCTACTAGCCAGAGGCCAATTTCTGCATTGCAAATCCATTAGATGGATTTTTTTATTGTTATTATTATTTTTATTTAGTATTTTGGGATGTGTTTCTTGTACTGCTGAAAGAATATGGAAAAAAGAAAGGAAGCTAGGGGACATGGAGGTTGCCTGTAGCATTTGTTAATGCAGAACTGAGTGGTTTGATTCGGATCTCCTGCTGCCAGGATGAAAGGAGGGCTTTAAATACTGGTTGGGAAGGACCAGTTAGTGTGCTGGACGCTTTGCAGCAACATGGGGTGGATGGGCTTTTCCTGGCAGATTTTTCTCGTGCGAAGAGATGCTAGGAGGAAGAAATGAGTACAGTGTGTACAGACAGAACACAAAGGGGTCTGTTCCAGGGCAGGAGCCTGGAGAGTCTCCAGCCAGCAGGTAGCTATGGGATGACCAACCTCTGTCTGCTGAATCTAACATCTTGCTGTATTTTATTTACTTTGTTGTAATTTCCAGTGTGTTTTGCCACCCAGATGAATGTAGCAGCAGGAGGCCTTTTTATTTGGTTTCTGCCTATTAAATGCTAAGCTGTGCTATTCTGATGACTTAATTACTGTTCCCTGCTTCAGGGTCAGTGTGTGGTGCCCTTGTCTCAGTGATGCTAGAGTAATTGAAAGCTTGACTAAAATGTATTGTCAGTCACTTCATGCAGCCGGAAGATTTCTGAGCTCAGCTTGGAGAGAGGGGAGAGAGGTGTCTTTCGTTAAAAGCGCTAAAAACTCAAGGGTACTTTGGTCACCACTCCTATCCATCACCAGGTCTGTGACGGGCTCTGTCTTGCTCTTCCCACAGGTGCTGCACTCAGCTGCCCGCTACTGCAAAAGCATCTTGGATGACAACAGCTCTTCTGCCCTCATTATCCTTGGCTTCGTCATCATGTCCCCTCTCATTGTGGTGGCCATGGCTATCTACTGCAGCCTGGCACGGCGTCTCCGTCTCTGCATGTGCTTCCAGCCATACAGCAGGGCTGTGTACAAGGGGGTGAAATGGCGCTGGTATGAGGAGGGAGGCCTGTGCAGCTGTGCCAAGGGGTGGAACACTCAAGTCAAGGCCTGGGTGTGAGGTTCCAGCACCAGAGGCCCTGCCCTAGCCAGCACCCTCTTCTCTCTGCCCTGTCCCTCCCCAGCATCACCTCCCAGAATCACCATCCTGAGGTCTCTGCAGATGAGGGCTGTGGAGTACCTAGATGTGAGAGGGAGATCTGATAATGAGCTGCCTCCTACAGCCTTGTCTGTAAGTGGGCAGCATTCTGCCCGCTCTGAGGGAAAGAAAGAAAACACAAGTCCTTGACGGTAAAGGCAGTGTTCAGCTCTGAAAAGAAGAGGGACTTGTCCCAGTGCCTGTTCCAGTCAGAGCACAGCACTGTTTCGAGTCTGGACAGTATGTTTTGCCCTGTGCGGGACACAGGGTACCTGTGTACAGGGTTAAACGGGGTGGGGGGGGCTGCTGCTGACTTTGCTGCATGCCTTGAAGAGGTCTCTTGGGGAAAGGCAGCCTTTGGTGAAGCATCCAGCAAAGAGGAAGCAGCTGTGGTTTTCCCAAGCGTTGGACTTGCGGTGTTTCTAACCTCTTGCAAACGTGTCTGGAGGTCACTCCCTCTGATGTTTGGGATCCACCACTTCCCTACACATCTGATATTTCCCCCCACTAGCAATCCCTCTTTCCCATAGCCTATAGCAGAGCTTATGCTCCTTTCACTGTTCCTGAGTCAGGTCACTGGGTTGGCTGTGGAAACAAATGGTCATCTTTGGGTCTCTTCCCTGCCAGCTACTGATCTGAAATATGCTAGTCTGGTAACGCCTGATGGTTATTAACCAGCAAATAGCTCCTTGTCCTTTATGCTGTGGTCAGGCTCTTTTGTCTGGGGCTAAATCTGGCTGAGGGTTTGGGTCAGTTTAAGGATTCCTGGCAGGAGGAGCTGAGGACTCATGGTGGCTGCTGAGCACTACAGGTTTTCCCAGATCTGGTCTAAGAGCTTATGCCTGTGGGGGACAGTGTATCATGTCTTGTTTTCTGAGGGTCATAAATACACTGCAGCATAAACCCTAAATCTAGGTAAGTGGAGAACTGGAAAGGGTCGGACTGACTGCTGAACGCTATGAATCTTTCAGTGCCCCAGCAAGGCTGGATACCTGGAGGACCCAAGAGCCATTTCAACACCGGCACTGTGTGGTATTCTCTGTGTGAAACAAGGACTGAATGGGCCACAGAAACTGACTAGCCCTTGTAAAAATGCAGTATGGCAGCAAGATGGTGCCTGGGGAGCCTGCTGTGCTGGATGTGTGATCTGCAGTAGCAGGGTAACGTGTGGGGCAGCTGCCGCGTGCCCCCAGAGAGGGGCTGTATGTCTGAAACCTGCTGAGCAGGGGCATCCCACCTGTGTTCCCTCCTGTGGTTCTGCAGAACTCCCACAGGGCCTGAACTGCTGCTTAGCTAAGTCACCTTGATCTCCCTCTCGATTTCAGTGGTCTCTGAAGTCACACCACAGATCCTCTGCCATATGACATGCCATGAATTGCAACTGGGTGAAAAGCACGGTGCATGTGAGAAGGTACGGTAGGTAGGGAAAAGCATGGCAGCTTGGCACGTGATTCTGTCCTTTGAAATCCCTGTGGGTCTCTGTAGCGTTCAGTTAGTAGGGTCTGTGTGCTACTGATCACTGCAAGCTGTGTGCTCCCACTGGCTGTTGTTCCCCTGTCTCCGAAATACAACCATTTCAAGTGTTATGTAAATAAAGATCGTGCCAAATGTCTGCTGAGGGAGTTTCTCTCTGTTCTTTCTCAAAGCACTGGCTGCATCAGAAACAGCCATGTGGTGCCTATTGTGCCACAGCACATTTCACTGTAAGTTCAGATGTAATTTCTGTTTTCTCTCCGAGGACTGACTTTTTTTTCCCCCTAGTCTATGTAGCCTGCAGAGCCCTGGTCCCACCCAGAGAAATAACCGGCGGTGGCTACAGGTGAAAGTGGATTGAATAGGCAGGAAACACCCAGGGCATGGACAGTCAGATGCTCAGTCCAACCACCAAACCAGAAAAGAACGCGGGGACAGCTAGAGGTAAGTATGGCATTGTTGCTGGATCCCTTGTTTTGAGAGACTAGGGCCACTGGCTTGGGCTTTGGCCATCACATTACCTCGTGGTGATCACAGTCTTAGCTTTGGATGCCATCAAGCAGGCAACCCTGTGCAGAACAGATGGGCAGCAGTGCAATATATCCACTTGGCTGGCTCCATGTGTGTGTTCAACTGAGTCATTCTGCCAGTCTTCGTTGCTATTTATCCCATCCTGGCAGCTGCACTACACCAAAGCCTCAACAAACCACCTCCACAGTACTTCAGGTGCAACCGAGCTGGTATTTTTTGTTTTACAGTTCTAGCTGTTGCTTAATGTTTCTGTGTACCAAAGAGGAATGAAAAGATTGTTCCATCCCAGAACCTGAGTGCTTGAAGGAATGTAGAGTTGGCATTTTAAGGCTTTTCTATTGCTGTAGGATTTTGTGGGGTGAAAGTGCTGACTAAATTGTTCTGATGCCATTCAGGAGAGCAAGAATGGCATTAGCATTTGCTCATGTTTGTTACGTGAGCATAGTGGACTGCCTGACTTGAAAAGGGAAATAAAAGTGCAGCAAGTAATTGGTTTGAACTTCTTTCCTTTAAGCTAGAGGCTTCTGTCCTTCCATAAAAGGATGGCTATTCTGGAGCTCCAGGCTTCAATGATAATATTAATGTTTTGATGCTTTGATGCAGTAAGAAGTTGTTTCTTTTCTGTAAATACCCTGAAGCTGACAGATGAAGTGCGTGGCGAAGGCAGTACTTCTCCATTCCCACTTGGCTGTGGGACACAGCAGTGGATTTAGCTGGTTGTCTCCTAGCAAAAACAACATCAAACATGATGAATGTGACACACGCCTCTGTATGGCCTCCTGGAGAATCCTGCAGGTTGTTGTATAGAGAGTTTACTAATACCACCCTCAGAAAGGTCCCTGAAACACTGAATTTTCTGTCTCTGGCTTACCCTTCATTAAAACTAAAGATCCAGACTTTAAATAAATGTTGCTGACCTTCCTGTGTCCTGCAGCTCATCTGGTAGATGTGCCCTCACCTGCCCGGGACAGCTTCTGTTGTGATTGTCCCCCTGGGGTGACAGGAGTGGGTTTGCTCTGAGCGGTGCGCTTCCCTAAGGTGCTTTGACAGCAGGTTGCGGTGCATTTGCATCTGTACGGTGACAGAATCCTGGAGGATAACTGTATTTCCCTTCGATGGATGTGCTTGCAGATGTGCCTGGGAGATGGTAGGAAAGACACACAGAGGAGAGAGAGAAATTTGGAGAAGCAACAGCAAGCTGGCCTGGTCCATAGAGGTAATAAAGCAGTCTCTTTCAACTAGTTCCTTAATAAAATGCCAACTTAAGAGTCAGGAGCGTGTGATCATCTCATGTTGTGCTTCAGCCCATGAGAAGTGAAACTTCCCTGAAACATAAATTGCAATTTATCATACTGCCCACTGAGTTCATTGCCATTCTTCCCCTTTGTTATGTCCCTCTGTTTCCCCCCTACACCTCTGCTGTCTGTCTCATCTTGAAGAGTGAAAAGGAGAGAAATAGTCCTATTTCTTTCGGAAAGTCTTTCGGACAGGACTGAGGATAAGCCAGAAGAAAGTTCTGTTTCGTGAAAAGGAGGTATCAGATGTCGTGCTACAGGTCTTGCCTGGAGGCAATGTTTGCTGACTGGGCACGGATATTTGATATCATCTTTTTTTCCTTTTGCTCACCTGTTGTTTAATCCAACTGCTTTTACAAGGAAAGTATTCTTAAACCTAGCTATGGTGCAAGTATTGCAGCAAACTGTTCCCATTGCTGCATTTGCAGCAGAAATTAAGATATAATTGGCAACAGCCTTCCCAATAAAATAAAAATTGATTTAATTTGGTACTTTACAGAGAGTTTTAATAACAAAGGGGAAATGAATCTATATGGAAGCACGCTTCCTGGCCGTAGCAGGACAGACCTCGTGTCACGTAGGTCGGGCAGTACCGCAGGGGTGTCCTGGCAGGGGCAGGGAGCACAGCAACGCATTGCAACCAGTGCCGGGGCTCTGATGTGAAACTGGTTTGATCCTAAATTTCCTGTAGAGAGTACAGAGACATCCTTAATATCCTCAGCCTTGGATCACATCCTGAGAGCAGCTGTGCCCGCCTGCTTTCTGCAGGGCTGGTGTGCCAGGCAGGGACTGTGCCCACGGATGTCGGGGGAAGGGGTGCTGCCAGGCGATGCCTGCCTCTTCCACACTCACAGACGGGGCTGTGTTCTGTGAGCTCTGACCCAGCACGGAGTTCAGAGCATAGCTCTGCTTAGCAAGGTGCTGGAGGACAGAAAGAAATGTATTTAAACTGCTTTTTTAAAAAGTCTGACTATGTATGGATTGAATTTCCCTGCGACATTTTCTCTGTGTTTCCAAGCCACGGTGCTAATCTGGTATTGATGTTCCTCAGAAGGCATGAAAATATATTTCCACCCAACAAGCCTTTGGTCACGTCCAGTGTTTCTTTGTGCTTCTTGGCTTTTCTGTCATCACTGAATGGTCCAGACCCAAAGCTGATAAAATCACTAGGAAGGTGCTATGTCTCAGTGGGTGCTTAATTGTGACTTAATCCTTCACGCCAGGGCTGGAAGCAGCTGTTCTGGCAAAGGGAAGGCACAGGCCACAGCACCCCACCGCCTGGCAACACGCAGCTGGACCCCTGGGCACATGCAGTGTACATGAGGGGGAACCATGTGGCTGAGCAAATGATGTGAGACCATTTACAGGCTTTCACCTGTCTTGTGATGGTGGTTCGTTAGGACTCCTGATGCTGCTCGTGTGCCTCCTTTCACCCTTCCAGGTGGCTTCTACAACGCACAAAGGTATTCTTTGTTACCAGTATTTAGTATTTCATTTATTATCCCTTGTCTCTTAACTTATTATCAGCTGCTCACACTGCTCCTAAATGGCTTTGCCAGACCTGAGGACCAGCTTTTATTCACCTGGGCAAGGTTTCAGAGCCTGCAGCCCAGGGCTCAGCTGCTACAGCAATACAGGTTTCCTCACCAGCCTGCCCTCCTCCGTGCTTGCCAGCATTCCCGGCGTCGAGTCAGGCTTCAAGGCAAACATCAGGCATCTAACTGCTGGGCAGCCCTCGGAAAATAGCATGGAGGCCTGGTAAATGAGCAGTGCTGTGAGCACGTAGGCTTGAGTTTTAGGCAAAAGTGGTATTTGCAGCCCATACTGTGGATGCACCCACTGTAATATTGTAGCTGGTTTGTACGAGGGAGGGCAGAGGCTGGAACGCTCATGCACACAACTGCAGCGACAGCAACCTCTCATGCCCTGGGATAGTCTCAGTGCACTAGGAGGATGGTGGAGTTGCCTAGAAACACCAGGAGGGTTTGAAAACAGTAATTACACATAGCTGTGGGTGGCACTGGGTTTCTCCTGAGGCTGAGAAACAGATTCTTGAGGTCCCCAGTCCTGCTCACGTGAATTTCATGTTCCCTTTCTCCTCCCGCCTTCTTTTTTTTTTTTTTTTCCTTTTTTCTTTTGGATCATGTATCTGGTCTGGTAAAAGACTTATAAGGTTTTTGAATCAGCCGTTGCTGAAGGGTGCTGCCCTGCCTTGCAGTGATTCACTGTCCTTAGGACAAACTCTGGTCTTAGCTGTAAACATCAACTTGAGAGTTCTTCATCGCCTGTATGACCCACCCAGAACTGGTAAGACTTGAAGAGCTCTTCAAAGCTATGAAAAATACCCAGAATGGCATGCTGAAAACATTACTCTGTGCTTTGCAAAATGAACCAACGTTTGCAGGAGCGTTTAATTTTTGCAGTGTGAATTCCTAGGATAGAAAATGACCCAGAAAGAATTGGAAGCGCTGACAGTCAGTGCCAGGCAGGCAATTTGCCTTGAACCTGGTATATATAGCAGGATATATTCTTAGGATGAACGATACAAGACAGCTTCTTGGAGCCAGATTTGTGGAAGTAAAAGAGAAGAGCAATACAGCTGCAAGGGAGGGAATGAGTCCTAATTTCTAAGGGTTTCCTCCTTGTGAAGAAGTGCTGTTACAGTCTGTCCAACTGGACAACACAGAGCTGATATCCTCATCCCTGCACTTCCAGGGGCAAGCTTTGGCAGGGGCCTCAAAGTCACTGTGGGTAAATGTTTATACAGATTCTATATGGATTTGATAAGATGGAAGTCAACACCAACAGGTTTCCACAAGAGGATGAGCTTCTCTCAACATAAGGACCTATTAAGGACTTTTTCTAATTTGTACAGTGTGTAAGAGCCCAGGCACTCCTGAAATACAAAACAAATTCTTCTCTTGCACAAGCACAGACCTGGCATAGCATTACTGGAATCAGTGGAGACGCCACATTCGCAGCAGGGTAAACGCTTCAGCCCAAAGGAATGCAGAACCTGTACAAAACACAGGGAAATTCTAAACCAGTGGAAATACTCAACCAGGAGCTGAACAACCAGTTCCCTGCCTCCCTGAGTTGAAGCCTCTGAGCCCAGCAAAAATTCTAGCTGGAATGTGCAAGCCACGTCCCAGTGCTCTCGGCTGGGGATCGGTCCTCTCATTCCGTTATCGGAGCGCTCAGCTGGGGATAGCACAAATAAGAACCATCTGTCAAACTGAACCAAAATTGGGAGGATCATCTTTTAGAGTCCAGGACAACACAGCATTTCTTGGGAGGATGCTGAATTCCTCCTCTGGGGGAGGCTGGCAGAAAGGAAGCTGTAACGTGCCGCACGCCCCGTGAGTAGCAGGTCCATGGGTAGGTCTGTGACTGCCTGGTGCTATCGACCGAGCAACTGGGAACAGAGCATCCCTCCTGCTCCCAGTGTGTGCTGGGTCAGCACTGGGAGGGGTGCAGGCAGGGAGCTGTGAGACATTCCTGGTTATGGCCATGCAGTGTGTAGCAGAGGGAAGGGACTGAGGCGGTGGGTTTCTCCTCAGGATAGTTCCTCCACCCCCCTGGGCACAGCAAGATACGTTGTAAGAGACCGAATTCGTTGGGAATTGCAAGCACTCACACCCAGAGGGGTTCTGGTTCTTCCTAAGAGTAGGAGTTACTCATCTCTTGCAGAGTCCCCTTAGGAGATTGGCTCTTGCTCTCCGTCTCACCACAGGCAGTTTAATACCCCACCTAAGAGTAGGAGTTACTCGTCTCTTGCAGGGTCCCCTTAGGAGATTGGCTCTTGCTCTCCATCTCACCACAGGCAGTTTAATACCCCACGTGCTTAGTTTGCTGTGAGTAACTCTGCAGGCTAATTTGGTCTGCACACTAATATAATTCCAGTGGCATATGTTCTGGACAATTTCTTTTGCTCTATGTATTTTTGTTGCTAACAGCTTAATTGTAACTTGCATGTCTTTGGGGAAATTTCCATTGTCCTCCTTCTCCTCCCTTCTCTTTCACCAGTCACTGATGGCTGTTTCCAGCTCTGTTGGAAAATTTGGTTAGAATGAATGGAAGTGATTAAAGAAGGGATAATCAGGGAGCGCCTGCCAAGGGTTCCTGTACTCAGTCAGCTGATCCTCCTAGTAGGAAAATGCTGCGGAATGGGTCACGGACTGCAGCCCTGTCCTGGGAATGCTCCTCTGGGACTGGACTGGGGCAAGCTGTGAGAGCTGTTGTGCAAACAAAAGGGACAAAGGTGAGAAGGCAAGTGGTATTTGATTTTAACCTGGGTTTCTGGTACGCCAGTGCCTCCACCTACATGGAACTAGTTGCTCACAACAAATCCGCCTGTGGTTTCTCCCCACCCCAGGAGGTTCCGAATGGCAGAAGGAAACAGAGAAATGTACGCTTTTCAAGTGTGTTTTGTAGCTTTGTTAAAATGCTAATATTGCTCTGAAGCCATCTGCCAGGCACGCATTGCCAAAGGGCTTGTTGTTTTAGAGTTGTGGAAGAATGTGCGAATAAATAAAGTTTATATGAAAAAGAAAAAAGAAAAAAATCGATAGTAACACAAGAAGTCTGGAAGGGTACATCTGCTAGACATTGCAGACACCACTTCCCAGGTCTCTTGGAGCCCTCAATTTAGAAAAACCCTACCAATTACCGTGATTCATCTCTGTTCGGAGGTCTGCGCATTGAAAAGAGACTGGGAAAGAAGGAGAAAAAAGAGGCTGTTGGAGTCTGTGATGACCACAAACTAAGATTTCACTTTAAAACTGACAGACTAGAGAAAAACAATTACCTGGACATCGCCAACACCTAAGTGTTTCTAAAAAAACCCCCTTTTTTTCAGGGAATTAAGTGCAACTGGCTCTGTTCCAGGGCATCGCCTGGCAGCTCGGCGCACTAGCAGTTGTCACCCATTTGAGTCCTCATGGTATGTTTCTTCCTCATAAGAAATTTCAAGGGGAGGAAAAAAAAAATCACTTTAAGTGTTTCTCGAGGAAGAAGGGGAACAATTTCCAAGGAAATCGAGTGTACATCTGTTTATCTGTATATTTGTTATATACAGTAGCTCTTGTGGATGGAGGGATTGTGCACCCTTAGGTGTCGTCTGGGCGTCCCTAGAGGACCCTTTGCCTCCCAGCTTCAGATTAGCTGCTCTGTTCTGTGCCACAAAACCTTCTGCTGAAGATGTGCAGCAACACTGAAGCGGAGCACAAGTGGTGGTTTTGTGGGCTACTGCACCAGATGCAGGGACCAGGAGACAGGACTGGGCCAGGTAGCTCTTGGTCATGGTCTTCTTGGTCATTGCTTTTCTGGTCATGGTGCTTCTGGGGTTCACATCTGGACATGCATAGCTGGATTGGCCTCTGGGTTTGTGGTCCCTCTTTACCTGTCTGTCATCTTCCAGGGTGGAATTTCCCTTAATTCTATATATCGCTTGCAAATGCATGATGTAGCTTGTTCTACGCCTGTTCTATTCTGTGTGCCCAGGCCTCAAGATGGTGCTGTGGGGCTAAGTCTGGAACATGCCATGGTGCATCCAGACCTTCGGATTTGCGACAAGCCAGTCTGGGACACTGTGCTGTTTGCTACCTGTGACTACAGCCAGCACCAGGGATGCAGGGAAGGCAATGCACAGTTGGCTTCGTACTGGTTTATATCCAGAAGGAGAAGCTGCAAAGCCATGGGGCTGGGTGGATGTGGCCTTGAGCACACAGGCTGGGTCACAGCTTTCCCCATCCTGCAGGCTCTCCTTCCAACCGTGCACCTGGGCGCTGAGTCTGGGATGAATCCCTTCTGACTAGGCAAGGCCATTTCTGGGTTACAGCATCGCTCGCCAGAGTTTGGGCCAGATCTGGTCCTGCTTAGCTGGTAAAGGCTGAAAAATGCAAAGGGGGAGGGAGTACATGAGGGGATGATGCCATGATCTGTTGCTGGAAACTGGTGCTATTTCACAAAAGAAAACTCAAGGGGATCAGTGTCTTCTGGCACAATGCACACATTTTCTGTAACTGCCAGCAGTCACCTCCCAGGGCAGTGGTCATTGCCTTCCCTTTGACCTTAGCCTCACCACTCACTGCAGCTGAACGCGAACTCGACTCCCACGGAGCTGAGCTGCTGACGGGAAGAATGGCTCTGCCCATCTGTGGCAGCAAGATCGGTGGGGGCTGCCATCATTCCCCCGTGAAAGAGCAATGCAGAGGCAGGCTGGGCAACGCTCCCGGCTTGTGCGGTGACAACCCAAGCAAAGGATCTACACCCCATTTTCCAGACCCTGACTGGGGCCGCCTCCCAGCAGGAAAAATAGGGACATTTATCAGACCAACAAAAGAGCCACTTTTCATGAGAAGAGCCATGAATTGCCCATACTGGATGCTCAGCGCTGCGAGGGTTGTTGCCGCTGTCAGGGTTTTGCTTTGCGTTTATCCCCTCTGCCAACACGAGTTCATGGAAATGCTGGCAGTTGATGTGGGCAAGCAGGACAGCCTGGGATGCGGAGGGACCAGACCAGTGGGTGGGTGCACTGGAATGCCAGAAGCAATTCAATAATTCAATCCCAGCCAGTTGTGTCAGCCAGCTCCTTCCCAGCCACCCAGTGGGGAGGCAGAGCGCCCACCTAACCAGGGGGCTGGGGGGGACACCCTCAGCACCCACACCAGTTACGCCAAATGAAGTGCAATCTAAAGCTGTGCTCCAGGAATGCTGGTTTGCTGGCGGTGCTGCCCAGGGGACCTTGTCCTTGGATTCCTTCCCTGGAGCCAGTCTTAAGGGCTGCCAACTGCAGAGAGGAGCAAAAGGGTGTTTACTCAGGACATTCCCTGCATTCAGTAGGATGAACGAGGGCTAGTGAAAGGGGCACTGCCACTTAACCAGCATCTTAACTTGGAGCTGCCTGTTGAGCCGTGCCAGCTGTGAGCACTGGAGTTGCATGCACCTACCCAGCCAGGCAGCAGGCATTTTACAAAGGTGCTGGCTCTCCCTGGAGCTCCGTGGCATCGGGATGTGGCACTGAACAGGCAGATTAATTCCTCCTGCTTGCCTGCAAGCACTGTGCTGCTCCTGCCCTCCAAGCGGCAGGGGTAATAAACCCATTTTATAGATTAATAAATCTTTTGTCAACCCTTTCTGATTTGTGTGGCACCAAGCAGGAGGCTGCTGGAGTACGTTAAAGCCTTTGTGAAGTGTTGCAGTCCCAATAACATCATTTTGGACTCTTGTGCCCATCGGTGCAAGCTGGCAGCTGATGTGATGATCAGTGCAAGGGGTTAATCACCATTTCCCAGCCCCTGCACCTATCCTGTCTCTCTCCCACGAGTGCCAAGGAGTGAGAACCTGCCTAAGGAAGACGGTGTTAGGTAACACAGTGAAAACCACTAAAAGAAAGTAACTGGCCGGGCTGGGGAGCTGAAGGGGCAGGTGGCCAAGAGCGTGAAGGGCTCAAAGTCCCTTGTCTGCAGAAGAAAACACAGGACTGCGGTTGGCTCTGCTGGACGTCGCTATGAAAGCAATCTGCGCTTGGGATCTGGTGTTGATAAAAGCCTTGCTGCTGGTGAGCTGCTTAGCAAATCCCCAGCATCTCCCGGGTGTGAGGCTGAGCAGAGCACGATTAAAGGCTGCTGAGGATTTCACAGACCAGCTGTGACCACCTTTAATACTGCTGGAGGTAATTTTGTGACAGACATTTGGGGAGGAGGAAGGGGAAACAGAGTTATCCTTTTTCTTTTCCTGCGGTGTTTTAGCATATACGTGTCAGGCTCTGGAAAGCTGGGGCTTTGGCCAGATCTACTGGCACAAATTCTCCTACTGGGTGCTTAGGGGGGAGCTGAAAAGCCATTCCCAGCCCATTTAGGTGCTGGAGATTGTTCTGACATCCTGCCTCTGGGGCTCCTTTGTAACACAGGTCATTTGGAGAACCAGGCTGATGGGGAGCAGCTGGGGGAGCTGGGGGGGCTCAGCCTGGAGAGGAGGGGGCTCGGGGGAGACCTGATCGCTCCCTACAGCTGCCTGACAGGGGCTGTAGGCAGGGGGGGTCGGTCCCTTTTCCTCAAAAACAAGTGACAGGACAAGAGGGAACGGGCTCGAGTGCACCAGGGCGGGTTTATACGGGATATGAGGGAAAATGTCTTCACCAAATGGGTGGTGAAGCCCCGGCACAGGCTGCCCAGGGAGGCGGTGGAGTCACCATCCCTGGAGGTGTCTAAAAACCACATGGATGCGGCGCTCAGGGACATGGCTTAGAGGTGGGCTTGGCAGTGCTGGGGTAACGGGTGGACTTGGTGAGCTTAAAGGTCTTTTCCCACCGAAATGAGTCTATGATTCTCTGATGGCTGCATGAAGTAATTTGTTCCACTGTTGGCACAGCTGGAGGGCTCAGCATCGTAAAGGTCAAGCAGACCATACTGGGAAGGACTGCTGGGTCAAACCAGAAGATGCTGACGTGCTTCTGCCCCCTGAGACTCGGTGGCAATCCTCCAGCAGGTATGGAGTAGACGGGGATGTGCAGGGCTGGACCTGGTTTTCAATGGTTTGTGTGAACCTCAGGGGGAGATAAGAAGCAAGGCAAAAAAACCCAACCACCCCAAACAAACCAGTCAGGAAAACAGTGGTGCTGTCTCGTTTGCTTCTCTCCTTCCAGATGTCGGCAGTTTCACTCGTGCCTGCTTTCATTGTTTCCCAAGTGCATAGTATGGAGCTAAGGAAACCAAGCCCTAGACCCTAAACAGATGAGCAGAAGTAAAAATAGAAACCAGGGGAGCAGACTTCCTCCCAGACATAAGCATCTTGTTGCTGAAAGCCAAGAATATCTGCTTTGTTCCTGAAACTCCTCCTGGCTCCTTCACCAGCTTCTGCTCACCGATCCAGGCTGTTGCAGCCCCAGTTGTGATGCTGAGGCTGGGGGTCCGCTTTGCACATCTTGGAAAGACCCACTGAGCCAGTGTTCCAGAGCAGACTGATCAGAGCCCGTTCCCACAGACGTTAACAGTTACAGAAGTGTTTATTGTCCACTTTGAAACTGTCCCGATCTAGAAATCTGGTGCCACATGCATGAGCAGCAAACAGGACCCCTCTGAGCTATCCCACCCCTGCTGTGCATGGATCTCTGTGTGTGGATGGAGACAGAGATGTTCAAGCAGCACGACTAACCCTTCTGGATATGGTTTTGATTTGACCCATTTTTTTATCAAGAAAAAATACAGCACCTGGTCTGCAACGGTATTTTACCGCATGTGTGAGGAGCAAAGGGCTGTAAGAGCTCTGCATCATGGAGAGCCCAGGGGAAACCTCCTCAAGGCCACTGGGGCTGGGCTGGGGCTGGGCTTGGAGGGAGTGCCGGTCAAAACAAAGAAATGTTTGCTGTGGAAAAGAACACGGGGACCCTGTTCAGTCCCTCACCACCCATCGCTTTAGGAAGCCCCAGCCTGCTCCTGAGGTTAGTGGTAGCAGGGAGAGTTTGGCTGTCTGGTTTCTCTGTTTCAGCTGTGGTGACCACGTTCCCATGGTGGCTACCAGCCCTTACCTTCAGACTCCCACTTTTTCAGCCCTCCTGGAGCCTGCACCTCCCTAAATCATCTGCAAAACCGGTGCCTGCTACTGAGGTGTACACAGAGCCCCTCCGCCCGCGCAGCACTTGCTGTTTCACAGGAACAAGCGTTGGCCGAGTCCAGCTGGAAAATAAACGTCCTTATCTCCTGAACTGAGCGCAGCCAGACAGCACAGTCAGGGACTGGCTGGAGACTCAGGCGTCACCACAACAGAACCTGGGAAGGGAGAAAGAGATCCAACCAGTTTGCTGCAAACCGCTTTTGGGTAGCTCTTATTTCTTCTGGGAGTTAGCTTTCCTTTCTCACACTGCCCTTCCCCTCATCAGGCCTTGGCCCATGGACAGGGAGGGTGGAATGGTACCTGCTTTTGGGGAAAGATGCTTTTCCAAAGCCCACTTTTCCTGCAGGCACCAGCCGCACCTCATGCTGCTGCTGGGCACAGAGTTGCCATGTAATTTGCCTGGCTCTACCTGCGCCAAATGCACCAGGCAAACGCTCTGCTGGTGACAGTCCGGTGGCCTTCTAGTCACAACCAGACCCCAGGTCCTTAGAAATCCAGAGAAAAAACCAAAAGCATACAGAGGAAATCAATCAGACTTCTTCAGACCACAAGAGGCTTTTAGTTCAGGTTACAGGGAAAGAGTTAATCCAGCCTTCTGATTTCCTTCCTATTACTAACGCAATACTCCACATCCTATGTAAGCAGAGCGAGCAGGGGTAAGACAGAAAACCCTTTCGCCTTGTTGCAATTAAGGACGTCATGCAGCTGAGTAAGGGTGTGGATAACTTTGTTATTTGCCCAGTTTGCTCTCCGTAGCTAGGCATGGCTCTGCGCCTGCCCATCTACGTGGGCTGGACCATTCCTGTTAGCACTTGGCCCATCAGGTTTCCTTGGGCTTCGCGGAGCTGCTGTGGGTGGAACTCACCTAAACCGCTTGGTTTTGCTCATCAAGGGCCTTTTGTCGATGGAGCTTTTCGGTGCTTGCCTTGACCATTTCATTTCTTATCATGCCTTGTGCTTTTAGCCACACGAATGTGGTAGCCAAAGGGTGTGATACACCTTTGGGGTTGTCTCATGAAGATAGGAGTGATGGAGAACAGGGTTTGTTATCACATGTGAGCCGGAAAAATCCAGTTGGAGATTTCTTGGAGTACGAGCCTTGCAGCAGAATCCCCTCATTTCCACCAGAAAGGGTACTTTGGGTCATAGTTATCAGTGAGGGAAGGTTAACCCTCCCCCTTGCACAGCTGCCAGCTTTTCAGTACAGGGGGTTGATGCAAAATGGGATTATTTACGTTGGATCTGTGGGCTTAACGGAAGGTCAAGTCCCAGGGCAACAATATTGGTGCCCCCAGCTGCCTCTTTATACAGGCTGTTGGCAGCAGAAGGGTACTGCACACTGCAGCCTTGGCTGGAGTCAGGATGGAGTATTTTGCAGCGTGCTGAGTACTCTGCAATTGGCAAAAGCTGCTGAGTGCTGCGGCGGCAGCTTCTGCCACTGTGCGTGTGCATTGGGAAAGATGCCGGGTGGATGCTGGCCCTTCGGTGGCTATCATCCTGCACAAAACAACTCGATTTCCAGCAGAAGGAAACTATTGGTTCTCTAGAGCAGTAAAGATATGTTCTGAACTATCTCAGAGGAACTCACAGACTCCCACTAACAACGGTTACAAGGAAAACCTGAAGACCACCAATTCCCCTTTCTTGTCCCGGGAAGGACCAGAAGGATCTACGAAAGGGATCCAGCCTGAGGCTCACCCAGGTTGTTCTCTGTAGCCATCTGCACCCCGGGGTGGCAGCTGTCCAGAGCAGCTGGACCATCTCACCGTCAGTCCTGCTGGATATGGCTGGTCGGCAAAAACCCAGGAGCGTTCTGGAGACAAGAAAAATTCTCTCCAAATCTTGGCCAAGTGTTTCTTTGGCACAACATATTTTCATGAAGTCACTGTTGGAGTTGCTCCCGCTGGCTAGATCATTCACAACCAGAAATGAAAAACTTTCTCTTTGGGGCTTGAGACCCCTCCCGTGCAGGGGACCTTACCATGGTCCACCATAGGATGTATCTGTCTTTACATTCCTGCCGGCATCCTCTTTAACATGGTTATGTCTGCGACAGAAGGATTTAGGGTACTTGCTGCAGCGTACATGACGTAGGCTCAGTCTCCAGCTTTCATGCTGCTTCCAAAACTGGAACACCGGAAAGTCTTGTCATCACTGATTAATGAGCAACTGTAAAGAGAAGGAGTCCAGGAACCACTGTGTTAAAACTGGGTGTCTGCTTTTCGATCTAAAATCCTGGAAAATGTTTGATGCCGGTTAGGGTCAGAGGTCTAACGTATAGGGGTGAAAAGAATGTGGGTTTGCTGGGGTCTCCAGCTAGCGAAGGCTGATGGAAACTGGGAAAAGCATGTCTCCTGGCACCTAGCATGGTCTGAAGGGCCAGGAGAGGAGAGTGAAGAACTCCCAGAACTTCACCACTGCTTAGAGGAATTCTGTGCAAGGAGAGAAGGTCCTGGTAGCCTACATGCATCATGACGCAAGCAGTAACATAGCCTCGGGGGAAGACTGCAAACAAAAGGCCTTTGTTTCAGTTTCACAGTTCCGTTCTGCATCTGTTTTTCTCATCCACCCCTCTGTGACACCTCTTCATCATCTTCCATGCACCACCTCCACCCCTGACAAGCTTGCAATGGCCCCCCCAAGAACTTCTCAGCATCAGAGCTGAGGAAAGGGACAGAGCACATGGGACGAGATGCTCTAATTGACTTCTGAGTGGGGAAGGTATCAGAACAGCCACATCCTTGACAGGTGCCAGGAAGCGATGCAGAGGCAGCAAAAGCCCCATGTGTGGGAGAACTCCGCTGAATGGATCTGCCAGATTTCCTCCAGACATGCAGGCAGGATGGGCAGGCAGGGCAGCCCCAGCGATTACAGCAGCCCAGTTTGACCAAAGCTTCCCTGCATTCTCTTGAGGAGCAGAGCAGCAGCTGGGATGACCAGCTGGATGTGCCCATGGGTGATGACTTCCTCTCTTTTATCTGCTCAGCTTTGGTTATCCTCGCCTTTTGAGGACTAGGAGTGGAAAATGTGGCAGTGGTAAGCGTTACTTCATTCCTTACAGGGTTCAGTGCTGCAGCTGGGAAGGGGAGGAAGAGTTGGAATTGCAAAGTTTCACGTTTTTAGGAAAGACAGGGATTTCAGTGTGTGTATAGAGGTGTGGGTCTGCGTTAGTGTGTGTTTAGGTGTTTCTCTGCTGCTGTTCAATATGCTATCCCTCTGAACGTTCAGTGGCACTCCCAGTGACCTGCCAATTTTTGGGGGGTTTTCTAGGACCAATCTCTAGGAATTTGCTGCAGTGGCAGATCTCCACAAGGCTAATTGGTTTAGAAACACAATGGACTTCAATTCCTTTCCAACCTGAGTAATGTTTCTTATTTGATGGATTCCTCTTTCCTCTCCTGCAGGGAAGTGAGGAGCGTAGTCTCAGATTGAGGTGTTGGCATAAATCTGTTATAGGGCTACCTGGTGCCAGTTCATGCTTCTGTTGAAACAGGTGTGGGTAAGAACTACCTTGGAAAGAAGGTTGACAGCAGCAGTCCTTGGGCAACTTGAGCAGATGATGGGGTTTATTTACTTGAAAAGCCCCAAGGAGTGAGTCAGTGCTCACCCAGGGAGATTGCTAAGAAAAGTACACTTATTTCAGGGTAATTTGGGGTGGCTCTGGTTGTCTATTTGCTGACTGAGCTAGTGAGAAACAGCTGCAGCACTTCTCTGGTTCTGCATGTCCCAATCTCAAGGCACAGGAGATAGCGTTATCTAGTGGCAGAGCTTTATGTCATTTGCTGTTCAAGTTCACTATATGCAAGACCTAATTATAGATGTTATGGGTGTGACTAGGGCTGGATAATCCTACCAATATGAAAAACTAAACTAGAGAGCCCTGGAAGTGTAAATAATTTACTGGCATTGCTAACTCAGAGCAGCAAGCTTGGCGAGGTACTAGGCTGCCGTGGACCGCAATCCCAATTCTAGTTCTTCCAACGCACTTCATGTCCAAGTGTTTAATAACGCACGCCCCAGCGTGGACAGGCTTCCCAGAGTCATAAGACAACTGATGAATTATGACAATTATCCTCTGCCCTTAAATTAAGCCTGCGTGGAGCTGTGTACAGGGCTGGTGGCTTATGGAGGGTGTTCCTGAAGAGCCGTGGGGCAGCCCTCGGAGCTGAGCACCTTTGCTGTGGGAAGCTGAGGAGCAGGGACCACACCTGGGTGTGACGTGTGAGCCTGGAAGGGTAGAGCCGGCTGAACGAGAGCAGCTTGGTTAGATGGTTAGATCCTCGCAGAGGCAGAAAGCGCCGCATGTTTCTGCTGGTGATGGATGGCAGGGTGGGATGCTGCATTCACATTGCTGTCTCTTCCTTCTTGACCGGAGAAATAAATTCATCCCTACAGCGGGAGCCTGTGCCTCTGCTGGAGAGCAGAAAGCCCATTTCTGTCTAATAGTGCCACTTATTTGCAGGGGAATATTTTTGCTCTTGTTGTTCTTTCATCGTTGGACAAGGCATTACAGCACCCAGCTCCAGAACAAAAGCCTCTTATCCCCAAAATAGATGGGAATTGTTTTGATTGTTTTGCACGCATCGAGCCACCTCTTTCTTCATGGACTACTGGAATTGTAGCTATTTCCCAAGGCTGATGTGGGAGGAGTACAAGGCTGGCAAGACGTGCAATAAGGAAAGGATAGCCGTCAGGCATAGCATTTCCCAGCAGAACCCTTTGCTGCCTTCAGGCTTGTTTACACAACAAGATTTTTAATCTAGGACTCCATGCCCCACCTGCCTTCTTCAATGGTAAACAGCAACCTGCTGATGGCAGAAACTTGTCCTGTTTGTTTTTTTTTTTCCCCTCTATCTTTTTCACCCCCTTATTTCTCACCACTTTAAGATTTCAGCACGTTTGTCTCACCCTCTCAGATTTCAAAGTGGCCCTTTCCAGTGATGAGTTCAAGCTGAACAACACAGGCTTGTGTCCCCTATCGGCCACCCACGCCTTGACTGCCACACGGCATCAGATGCAGTTGGGCTTGTAGCCTGCGGTGGGACTGGTCCCTGCCCCTCAGCAGCACGTTCACCTCCAGGCTGGGGAAGGAATCCTGCTGTGCAGTCCTTGGAAATCACAGCAGCCCTCTCCCACCCTTTTAATTTAGGAAATGACAGACCTCAAAGTGAGTCTGCCATGGCAGGAAAGGATGTGGGAGGCTCGTGCCAGCTCAGGAGCGTTGGTTGGGGGTGGGCAGCAGCCTTGCCCAGGGATGCGTATGCTGCTCTCCATGCTTCCCCTCCTCAGCTTGCCCGTGTCCTCCTTTGCTCCAGCAGCTGGACTGGCTCTGCTCCTTTGGGCCAGAGAAGCCAGAATCCCACAGGGAAAGGCTGTGGGAGATGGTGACAGGGAAGGAGGTTACCTGTTGCGTGGCTTTATGCTTGGCTCTGCTGATGTCCACCTGCTTGGTGTGGTGCTGGCTTGGATGTGACACAAGACAGTGCTCTCCTCTGGCACTTGCTGCTCCAAAGTTGGGATCCACAAGGCACCTGCACCTTGAGAACCTGCTGAACGTGTGGAAAATGAAGAATCAGTGCCTGCAGGAGAAACTCGGAGCTCATCCCATGCTACGCTCCGTGAAGAGGAGAGGCAGGACATGCGAGAGGAGAACAGCCCTAAACCCAGGGCTTTCAAGGGCTGGAGAGAAAATCCCCACCCTGACACTAACTGGCATGGGACACGCACACACAAGTTTCCAAGCGCTACAGGATCCCAGAGTGAGCTGGCCAAGGCCAGCTGGGCTGGAGGAGCCCTGCCGGCAGCGCAGGGAGTCATTCCTGTTCCTCCCACTCACTCCGCAGCTGCCTCGCTGGGTTCAGACAAAAAGCATGATTGTTTTTTGTGCTCGTTCCCGCTCACATGTTTTTGCCTTATGATTGAGAGGGGGGAAAAGGCTTCAGATGAAAAGCGAGAGCTCAGCAAAGCCTACCTTAGAGGCAGGCTGGTTCTAAACCCTGAAACTGAAGGTCACATCCTTTCTGGCAGCCTTGGACCAGGGACACGAGCTCTCCCGCGGGTCTCTGGAAATCCCTGTCCTGGACTGGTCCAGTTGTGCTCCTCGGCTGTAGCCACACAGGTGCTGAACCTGTTCCACCCTGGCATGCCGCTTCTCAGACTCCACTTCTACTGAAATTAATCTTCTGGTCTCAGAGGCTGCTGGCATGAGAGTAGGAGTAGGAGCGGTACCTCCGCTCCCCCATCTCCATCAGAGGAGGAGGTCTGCAGGGCTGGGAGGGAGGAGGCTCCGTCACCTGGGGATTGAAGCCGATGGAAAATCGGCCCCATTCTCTTCCGAATTCCAGGCTTCGAGCAGAGAGCACGGCTTGGCCAGTGTTCGTGCAGCTGTGCCTGAAGCGGGGGCCAGACGCTCTGTCCTGATAGGAACCCACAAGCCACGTACGGCTTCCCTTTCCTGTTGTGGCTGGCTGCAGGTCCGAGGGGTGCTCAGAGGCCCATTCATCAACGTCTTTTCCAGCTTCCCCACTGCCCCCCTCAAAGCCACCACTCTAAAAATTCAGCAGAGCCTGGCAAGATTTAGACAAGCCTCTAAAAATAGAGCACACCTGAAATACAGCCGGACTATCCTGTGCTGCTGGTTTGCTCGTTCCCTGCCATGAACAGGTTGCAGCAGCAGGGGATGAGCTCGTGATGGGGGATTCCTGCCCCGATAGCTTCTCGTTGTGTGACCACTACTTGCCTCTGCCTGAAGCGTGAGCCAGAGATGGATGGAACAGTGCTCTTGTCGAATAAGCTGCTATAATTCATGCTAGTTAACTCTATCAAAGAGTTAAAGCCCTTCAGAGAACACACAGCAGGCTGTCAGAGCCCGCAGAGCTGCGTGGGGGATTAGGCTGGAAAACTGTCTTGACAATTACTGGTGTGATTCAAAGAAATCGAGTACAGAACCTGAAATAAGCAAAACAGGCAACAATCCAGCCTGCTGGGGGAGAGAAGCTGATATCCTTTGGCTTGGCTCTTTCTTTACCGGCTCCTCCCTTGGGCACCCTGCAGACAAACAAGACTGTCCAAATGCGTGAGCCTCCTGCACACACGCGAAGGATGCTTTCTCTGACACGTCTTGCTCGTACACGTGTGCTACACACGCCTGCAGACTGCTCCAAGTTGTCTTCTCTCTCACAGGCTGACATGTTAGGGGACTGTAATTCTTGAGAGAGGCTGAGAGTTCTCAAGGATGAGAATTTGCCGTTTAACGGGAAATAGCTTATTGCGTAGCTGGAAATTCCTCAGGAAACCCAATTCTAAGAAGGTTCTCTCCAATTTGGCATTTCCCAATGGTCTGGGCTTTCCTAACAGGATAGAGACAGGGGTTAAAAAGTCAAGCAGTAAGGAAAATGATCCACTCTAAAGAATAGTCTTTGGTTAAAAATTGACCGCTACATCCAGACCTCATTTGTACTGCTTAAAGTGGGTCCAGCTTTCGGAGCTATGCTGGTTTCTGGCAAGCCAAGTCAGATTACAGGCTGGGTCCAGCTGGGAAAAAAAGCAGTAAAATCCTGTCTTGTAAAGGAAATGAGGCAGGAATCTGCAGTTTTAGAGAATCTCTGCTGCAGACTCCTGGGTTCTGATTCCACATGCAAGCAGAGCCTGACCTAGCGTGGTGCTTAGTCCTGTACAAGCAGCCACAAGCCCTGTTTGCACTTCAGTCAATTACCTGTCCAGTGTGTCCCACCGGCATGGATGCTGCTTTGGATTTGACCCGAGGGCTGCACTGCAGCCTGGCTTTGGGAAAAAACAGGTTTCACATTAATATGAAGGGTGCTATATACTCCAGGGACCACCTACTAGAATGTCAAATCCGAAATGAAAGGCACTTCCAGGGAAAAGCCTTCAATGTTTTCCTCCCTGCTGGCGTGGTTTAGGGATGGGTTTGGCAGTCCTGGGTTACCGGTTGGACTTGGTGGACTCAAAGGTCTTTTCCCATCCAAATGGCTCTGTGAAGGCATGTGTTAGGAGTGCTTTGGAGCCAGGTCTGCAATGGGACTGGTGGCCACTGCAGAGCTGGAGCGGAACGTTGTGGTTAAGCTATGGCATGGCTGTTGCTCTCCGCCCTGGTATTCGGCTGACACCAAACTTTCCTGCCAGGCTCTGCAGCTCAGGAGGGAACACACAAATTTCTCCCCCAGGAGTCTGTAAATGCTCATGGTTTCTCAGGCATAAACGTGAAAGGTTCCCCCTCTTCAGAACCCGTAAGCCCAGCTAAGTCCAAGGAAGCAGTGTGAGCTGTATGGAGCAGTGGGTTCAGCAGGAATATGGGCATCTCTGGTCCAAACTGGCCATTCTTCCTACAAGTCCTCTATGTGACTGGGCAGTTCAAAGCTTATAATACAAGGTTTCCAGTCTTTGGAAAGAGATTCTGGCCTGAGGGACCTGGTGGGTCTCTGCTAGGGACCATCACGGTCTTGCACCCTCACTCCTCTTGGAGCTGTGGAGTTGGCTCTTCACGTGTTGCTTCAACCCACTTAATCATGGCAACATCGTCGTTGCAAAGCAGGGATTGAGAACGCTCCTCTTGTAAAGGCTCAGGCTCCAGAAATAGTTATTTTTGCACATCTGTGTCCTCCTCCCATAGTATTAACGCCGGAGTTGGGATCGCTGCACAGATGGTGTATTTTGGGGCAGCCCTTGTGCGTACAAGCCTTTGTCCTGCCGCTTTATTTGGAGGGTTAGTGTTTCCTACCCTGTTCTTCCTGGTCCTGGGCTGAGCTGAAAGCACAGGGCTGAAGCAGTGAAGCAAAGAGCTCTCCGTCAGCTCTTCTCGGGGAGGCTGATGCATGTGGACAGCCACTACCATCGCCGGCAGTGGGGCGGAGGATGCGTTATGACAACCCAACGGTTATGAATTCAGCCTGCTGCACACAAGAGGAGCCTCTGCAGTAACCGGGAAAGACAGAGCCAGGGATGTCAGCTATTTCTGACCTACCTGACAAAACGAGAAATCCAGAAATCCAGGAGAAAACCCTCTGAATGAGCAAGGAGTTGCTCAACATTGCCTTTTGTTTCTCCTGGTTTACCCCTTCACTACTATGTAGCTGTGTGGGGTAGCCTACCCTAGCTGTGAGCAGTTACGATGGGTCAAAGGGATTACAACAGATCCAAGCAGGAGCAAGGAGAAAATGAAATCTGTGGGGATGAGGTACCCTGAATTCAGACGGGTAAGTGAGCCTGGACCGGAGCAGACCCGAGCGCTCCAGCTCTGCTTTGCACCATTGACACCCAGCCCCCCTACTGCCCCCCTCCCCCATATCAGGTTGCTCTTTGCCCTGCTCCTGGAGCTCTGCAACTGATCTCCTTTGGTCCTACAAATGACCTCATTTGGTCCTACAAATTTTCAAACGTTTTAGAACACGGAGGCGAGGTGAAAGCAAGGAGCTAGTTGAGCTGCATGCAATTCTGTGAGTTTCTGAACAAACCTGCCCCAGCTGTCACGTTGCTGTGTGGCCAGCAGTGCGTCTGACCCTGTGTTTGCTGGGATCACCCCTTGCAGCCCGTGATGATGTATGGATTGTTACATTAATAAATGTACAAAAATTAATTTAAAAAAACCCAAACCATGAAAGAGCTGGATGTATTGGCTCTTAACAAGTCAAGTCTGTTCTTATGGCTAGCTCAAAAATAACGGTGCAAAGCCCCACACCAGTCCATCGCTGCCATCTTTACTTAAATGCTTTTTTTTAACTGTAATTTATATTTATGGTAAATGCCCTTAGAAATGTGGAAGGAGCAGCAGCTGCTGCTAGCCCTAGGCCAGCTGTCCTGAAGACAGCAGGAGCATTATGTCAGTAAAGCATGGCTCCTGCACGCCCTACGGTAGAACTACGTGACCTCTTGCCCTGATGCATGGCTTATATCGGATGCAGCCAAATTTTGGACTGGGCTGCTAATTCAGGGCGTACTTTCTGAGGCCTGATGAGACTTTCTTCGCTGCCTGGTGATGGGAGCTGGCGTGCAGATGAGCTGGCTTGCTATCAGCAGCTTTGCTCCTCCAGCTGCGCTGGTGCAGTTTCAGCAGGTGGTGGAGGTCACAGAGTCACAATGCTGTGTTGCTGCAGAGCTGTGGCAGCAGCACCAAGAGCTGAAGCTTTATCACAAAAACAGTGATAAAGGAACGGCGCTCGCTCTACATGTAGCATTTATGACCTGCCTTCTGGGACTGCCTTGCCAATGCTGTCGTAAGCCCATTTTTGAGGCAGCTAGAGCACTTGGAGCATCCTGGTTTGGACATGTAACTGCGTGGACAGAGGAGGGTCAAGTGCAGTGCTTTCCCAGTCCCTTCAGAGGCTGAACTTGCCTTGAAGACATTCCTCTTGCTGATCTACTTCTCTGTTACAGCATCTGAAGTCTTTCTCTTCTTGCCTGGCACCTTGGAATCCAACCCCAGCTCCTGAATGCTGCCAGGAAGAGGTTGCAGGGACATCACCTTCCATTGCTTCAGCATCCTGTACAGGCTCTTTATTGCACTTGGCAGTCTCGTGATTTGCCCTAGTCTACAGGGTCTGGCTGGAAAGGAGTTAATTTTCTTCACAGCAGCCTGTATGGTGCTGTGTTTCGGATTTGTCCCTGAAACAGCATTAATAATGCCCCAACGTTTTGGCTATCAGTGAGCCATGCTTGCACAGCACTGAGGCTTTCTCTTTGCATCTCTGCCTGCTGCCCCTCTCCACCGAGTAACCTGGGAGCATGCCAGAAGTTGGGAGGGCTGGCCCGAATAGACAGCATATTTTTAATATGTCCTGAATGGACAGAATATTTATAATATTCCTTAATATATGATGGACTCAGCAACAAAAGCTTGGGGGAAATGGGGAAGTGGGGACTTCTGGGGTTATAGCATTTATCTTCCCAAGTAACTTTGACACATAGTGAGATGCTGTTTTCCAGGAGGTGGCTAAATATATGTTTGCTGTGGGAAGTAGTGAATAAGTTCCTTATTTTGGTTTCCTTGTGCATGTGGCTTTGCTTCCCTTATGAAACTGCCCCTGCTTTGCCCCATGAGTTTCTTGCTGCTGGTGGATGCTTAGCTGCTGGCTGGGGTCAGCCCCTGGCACCTAGCTATAACACTTGGGTGCAGTCAAGATTCTCTCTTCATCAAGATGTTCTTCAGCAGCTTGCTCACATCTTCCAGCACTGACAGCCACTACATCATCTCACTGAAAAGTGGAAAAAAACGCCCTTTAAGTGAAAAGGCGTTTCACTTATAAATGCTGCTCCGCTCCTGAAATGCCATGGTATGACTCGGTGTGCCTTTTCAGCCAAGCTGCTATGCTCTCTCTAAATGCCCTTGACCAGAACTAGCGGGCTGCTACGGTTGTCTAGGATATTAGCAGAACAAAACCGTAGATGGAAATGTGCACGAGACAAGTAGAAAGGGACCAGGCAATTGGATTCAGTCCCAAGAGAAATGCCAAGCATACAGCCAGTGCAACCTGGCAGTAATAAGCTGCGGTGAGGAGACACGACTTACCCCCGATCTGTCCTTTGGCTTCCTGCTCAGCAAACAGCTCCCTCCCCACTTAGTTTATCTAGCTGATGCTAATTGGCAGGATAAATTGGCAACAGCATTGATTACCATTTCCTTTTGCTCTGATGTTATTTCTCTGCAACAAAATCACCCACAGGTTCAAAGCAGGTTTGAAATGGCAAGGGGTGGCAGGTATGGAAGCATCATGTGCTGAGTTTGAGTTGCTCTAGGAGCATCTTTGGGCAGCTGGAGTTTCAAGGAGCTGAAGGCTGTCTCGTGGGTTGTCAGCAGGACTAGGTTCTCTTCCTTTCTAAGCAGATGCTTCACTGCCCCTTCTGATGCTGCCTGGAATTCCTCAAGGCAGACTTGTGTGGAGAGACCAGGAGATGCCCAGGATGTGGAGCTGGAGAGGAACTAAGGCTGTTGGTCCATCCCATCCCAGCTCAGAAGGATCCTGGGGGCTGTAAGTCACTTTGGTGTCCGAGAGCTGATGCTTTGTGACAAGCTGCCTCCTTCAGAGCTCACCCAAGCGCACGTCGTCCAGATCTCATGAAACCTGAGGAGCAAATTGTATGCTGCCTGGGAGCCAAGGGGAACTGAAGCCCCTAGCCAGGAGCAGGCAACGGCTCAGGGAACCTCATCCCTTTCGGTGCATTAGGCATCTGACATGCTTGTGTCTACCTGTGTGTTATTTCCATAAATTCCTTCATTTTAGGCTGTTGCAAATGTATACGAGGGAAAATTAGGATGCTGTGTCCTGGCGTGACACCATGCTGGAGGGGAAATGGCAGGAGTGCCCACCCATGGCACTGTTTCTGAAGAATTATTTTTTATTGCTGGATGTTTCCCAGCTATATTTTAGGAGGGTCCTGATAACTCTGCAGCCAGTCCTTTAATACTCAAATGGGAAGCAGCCGTTCCCAGTATCCTGAGACTAATTTGAGTGGCTGCATTCTTCCAGAGTATATCTGTCCTGCAAAATTTTTGGACATATCCTAAGCTTTAGTGTCCCAGTATCCTGACACTAATTTGGGTGGCTGCATTCTTCCAGAGTAGATCTGTCCTGCAAAATTTTTGGACATATCCTAAGCTTTAGTATAATACTGCTGCAAGTAGTTGAAAAGCTACTGTGCTTCACCCCAGCAGTGGCCGTATTTTTGCACTGGGTGACTTTTTAGGATGCTTTGGGATGAAAGAGACCATCTATAAGCTAGACCTTACCTCACTATGGAGTCATTCCTAGTCACTGGGTGACTTTTGAGAAAAATAAAGCCGGTGAATGCTGGGAGTAGACATGTCTATTTTTGTAGTTTGTCTTCCAAGTCAAACAAAAATAAGAGCTGACTTGAGGCTGGAGACTGCATGACACACTGTTAACTGAGAACTGGCAGCGCGGGGCCTGATCCTCTCCCCTGTAAGCCAGAAGGGCATTTCTGGAGTCAGCGGAGTTCAAGTTCACTCCCTCCAGCCGCACAGCCTGTAGCTGTTTAAAAGCCGAGCGTGCCACAGCGAAGCACTCAGGTGAGCTATGCGTGGTGAGTGTCTGGGGGGAAACTGGGAGTCAGCTGGGAATGTTGTTGGTGCTGTAGTTGCTATCCACATCCCCCGGGTCAGAACGGAGCTGATGTCCCAGCAGGAGCTGGCAGCAGTCTCGCCTTCCAGCCCAGACCCTGGTGCACGCAGTCAGGTTGGATTCCGGCACCTTGGGGAACTACCCGTCTGTGCCGGGATGCACAAGCTTTCCTTAGAATTCCAGGGGGACCTTCTACCCACACTGCTCTTCCAGTGCTGCTTTGCTTCCTTTCCAAATCAGGAATTTCCAAAATGCCATATATATAGATGGCTCTGCCAAACAATAACTTTTATGTAAGGCTAAAAAAAAGCCTGTGTTCCCAAAAGCCTGTTTGTTCCAGCTGCAGTAATTTCTCTCGGAGGATATTGCATCTTTTCAGAAACTGGGTGTTGTTTACATCCCCAAAATGTCAGGGCAGCAGCGGCGTGCCACCAAAGCCTCCCCATCCACAGAACACCCAGGCGTAGCACCGAGGGTTTGTGCTCTACAACATAGATGTGTATGTGTCTGAGTCTTGGTAATACCAGAATCAAAATATGGTAGATTGCTGGGTTTAATTTGTTCAGGGGTTTTTTGTTTTGTTTGGCTGTTTTTGTTTTTTTGTTGTTTTTGTTTGTTTGTTTGTTTGTTTGTTTGTGTGTGGGTTTTTTTTTTTTCTTTTTACAATCGTTAACTGTTCCTGAGCTGTTCTGTAACTTGGCATGGTAAGAAGATGGTCATCCTCAGTGAATTTTGGTCAGGTCTATGACAAGGAGAGAACGTGAGCTTAGCATCGACAGGGAGCTGAGCCTAAGCTGAGATCTGCAGCTGGATTTTGGTCCTGTGTAAACAGGAGCAAATCTGGAGTGGTACTGCTGGCTTCCCAGTGCAGGATGCAACCAGGACAGAATCAGCATTCACATAAACCAGTCTTACTGGAAACAGGATCTGTCGATTTCATTGAAGTTTAAAAATAAACCCAAACTGTGTAAGATCTAATTATTTTCCAGGCTGTGTTTTCCTGCTTCCACTTATCCCAGCAGGATTTGCAGGGAGATAAAGGCTGAAATCTCTCCAGACTGCAGGGTGTGAGGCTGAATGGCATTCACATTGATAAACTGATAAAAAAGGGAATTATTCTAAGATGAGCAACCCTTCCGTGGAAAGACTTCCTTGGGAAGTGAGTAATAGAAGGAAATAATCTCCAGGCACCGCTGAGCCCTAGCGAAGGGCTCTCAGCACGCACCTGAGAGCCCTGGGGACCAGACCTGTTGCATTTCTAGCCCGCTGTCTCTGCGGTCATCTTCTCTGAAGGGGTCACTGGGGCAGAAGGAGAACAGGAGCAGGTGGACGTTGAGCTGAGGTGGTCAGAAGCAGATGGCTTGCAATGGGGCAACCCTTGCTGCCTCAGGCTGTGCCTTCTATGTCCCAGAGTACAACTGGTAGGATATACTCATAGGATATATGAGAGCAGCCAGTAGGATATAATTACCGGCAGGGAACAAGGATGTGACTGAAAAGCCCTTCACTCAACAGTGGTTTGGAGAGCCTTGGCTGCCGTCATGGTCAATACATCAGCAACTGAACTGAGGGTGAACGTGCACAATGAGAATTGATGAATTTGCTCCGGCTGGGGTGATTGCTCATGGTGTGGTTTGCTTTGCTGTGTAATTTGCCACTGGAAGCTTGCCTGCTGAACGATGCTAAGGACTGACAGCCTCACTGCTGGAGTACCTGGCTGCTAAATAAGTACTAAATGGAGTAATGAGTGCTAAATAAGTACTAAATGGAGTACTGAGTGCTAAATAAGCTCAACTCGGACTGGGGCAGGCCAAACCACGCCGAGGTGGAGGAAAAAGCTTGCTCTGGATTTGGAGGGGCGATGAGCAAGCCCACTGCGCCTCTGGTCGGACCAAATCCAGCAGCTAACACCCTGACTTACTTCAGTGTGTCAGGGAAACCAGCTCGCAACAGTATTTGGTCACCATGGGATCACACCAGGATCCAGACGCCGCCTTCGGGGGGATGTCACAAGTTACACGTTCTTGGTATGAGCAGGGTATCTAACTCCGTCGAGTACCTGGGATAAGGCTTATTCCAGCCTGTGTGAATTGGTGGGTGAGGCTGTGGCTCGTACAGGGCTGTGCTACGTGGGACTGAGGAATGGTCCAACCTGACACTGCAGAGCATCTTCGTGATACGCTGGGTACCACACTGGCAGGAGAAACACCAGTGTCCGGGACAATTAACTAGCGATGGAATTAATGGTGTCTCAACTGGATCTCATTTCTTGGGCCTATTCTGACTTTCCATTGGGTTGATGAGTTTGGATACAACTTTTTTCCGCCCTGCACAGCTCCTTGGCTCTTAATTCCTGCTCTTTTTTTTTTTTTTTTCCTCTTACAGTTCCCAGGAGAGAGAAAATCAAATTGGAGGAAATACTGTTCACCAGTTTCAGAAATCCTACAGGCTTCTAAACATTCTTCCTTTGCTACTTACTAGCCTGTCTTGTTGGCCTCTCCCCATGTTAAGGGAGATGAGGGTTGATTGATCTCTTCATAATTGGGTGTAACTCTGCAGCTCTTCCCCACCAGCAACATCTCGGATCCGTCCAGAAGTAGCACACGTTAAAACCTTAAGTGAAAAAAGTGAAAGGGGCTGTTGCCACCTCTACCTGAAGAGCAGGAGCCAAAAGCAGGTACGTGGACGGCAGGACATCCCTGAGGAGGGACACCAGGTCTGGCCCGTTTGTGTCCTGGCAGCAGTCCCTGCGCACGGGGAAGCGGCACAACTGCGTGCCGGTGAGGGCTGGGCTGAGCAAGGGACACAAGGGACATGCTGAGTAGTGCAAGGGACAGGCTGGGCTGAGCAAGGGACATGCTGGGCAGAGCAAGGGACATGCTGGGTAGCACAAGGGACATGCTGGGCAGAGCAAGGGACATGCTGGGCAGCACAAGGGACATGCTGGGCAGAGCAAGGGACACAAGGGACATGCTGGGCAGCACAAGGGACACAAGGGACGCACTGGGTAGCACAAGGGACATGCTGGGCAGCACCAGGGACACAAGGGACATGCTGGGCAGCACCAGGGACATAAGGGACATGCTGGGCAGTGCAAGGGACATGCTGGGCAGCGAAAGGACACGCTGGGCAGCACAGGGGACATGCTAGGCAGAGCAAGGGACACAAGGGACATGCTGGGCAGCGCAAGGAACACAAGAGACATGCTGGGCAGCACAAGGGACATGCTGGGCAGAGCAAGGGACACAAGAGACATGCTGGGCAGCACAAGGGACATGCTGGGCTGAGTAAGGGACATGCTGGGCAGTGCAGGGGACATGCTGGGCAGAGCAAGGGACACAAGGGACATGCTGGGCAGCACAAGGGACATGCTGGGCAGAGTAAGGGACATGCTGGGCAGCGCAAGGGACACAAGGGACATGCTGGGCAGCACAAGGGACATGCTGGGCAGAGTAAGGGACATGCTGGGCAGCACAAGGGACACAAGAGACATGCTGGGCAGCACAAGGGACATGCTGGGCAGAGTAAGGGACATGCTGGGCAGCACAAGGGACACGCTGGGTAGCGCTAGGACCTGGGGAACGCTCTGCCTGCCTCCTCCCAGCAGATTAGCCAATATTCCCAGGGCAGGGCACTGCTCCCCAGCCTTACTCCGTTCTCTTTCCTCTAGATACTGTTTTTCCTTCTTCTAGTTCATTCCAGAGCGGAGCAGCTTTGGATTTCTCCGCGCTTCCTCCGCCCCCCTCCCCTGGTAGCTGGATAGCTGCCAGTGTCTGGCAGGGCCAAAGTTTTATCTATAGGGATATATTTTTTCAGCCCAGCCCAGCTGCACGCAGGCTGCCTGCAACTGAACCCACGCTCCTGGGGCAAGTTTGACTGGGGAGAGGATCAGCAGCAGGGGTGCTGCTTGTGCCTCTCCTCCAGCTATTGCTGTCAGGATGGATTTATGGCTTTCAAAGCAGTGAGGGGCAGCGGGGGGGGGGGGGGGGGAAGGAAAATTGCCTACAGGAGCCAGAGTTTACACCACAGCCCAGCAAAACATAGCTAAAGAAGCAGGCGGATCTCAAGGTGTGAGCAGCATAGAGGTGGCACCCTGGGATCTGGTGGATCCTTGCACGTAATATGACTGATCTTAAGCCTTTCATCTGCCTTCACAGAGCCAAGCTTTTGGATTTAAGGTAGTTTGCCCGGGACCAGACTTTGCTATGTTGGCCAAGGCAGTGCTTTCCCTTGGTCTGTGGCTGCAGTTCGCTGCGGGACAGAACACACCTGAGAGAGGTGAGTGCCTGCAAAGGTGATGCTTTCCCTTACTATTTTCCCCCATTTAATACCTCCTGGTCCTTCTTGCTTCTCGTAAAACCTTTTCAGAATAAAAGCTGAAGCTGTATTTCTGCGTTAGGTGTAGAGTTATACTTCTACGTTACTTTGCTGGCACAAGGACAAAACAAACAAAAAAACCTTTCTAAAATTACCGTATTAGAAAGAAATTTAACCTTGCTTGCTTCCAGTCGTGGAAAGGAAACTGTTTCAAAAACTTGCAGAGTTTAGTGTAATTATGTGGAAAAAGTCCTGACTGTTACTGACGTACTGAGGCACATGGAAAAAGAGAAGCAAAAAGTCGTTGATCCTATACCTGCCTTGTTCTCTTGCTAATCTCTGTAATTCAATCCTTGCATTTCCTCTTTAAAACGCTTTCTCTTGGATGCTGTTCAGGGAAAATGATTATGGGTCAGTCACGCAGAACTGACAGCGGGGAAAGGGATGTGGAAGAGATGAAGGTCTCATTTCTGGTGCCTGCACCGCAGTGCCGGGCAGGCGGCTTTGCCCGCATCGCATCATGATGGCTAAGCTGATGCAATTGCTTTTGTTCTGCCTTGTGTTCACAAGTGGAAAAAGGTTCTATTCCATGGCCGCAGGGCTACTGCTGGCTGCATCTGGTTTTTGCTGCACCTGGGAAATGTAATCCAATGCAAAAGGAACCTCTTGTCTATCTGGACAGGAGGTCCTCAGGCAGTAGCCCAGACTTCTGGGGTCTAATTCTGCTCCTGGTATGCACAGCAGACTGTGTGTATTGCTCGGATCCCCTTACAGGGTGTTGGATTCTATCCCTCAGTGACACAGGGCGGTTCGGGAACGGTACTGCTGCCTCGGGCTTTGTCACTGCGCTCCTGTTCTCACAGACAGGGGTTATTCTTATTGTCATACAGTTCTGCTGCCGTGGGAGTGTATGTGGCAGCTCCCCAGCCCAGGCTCAAAACAACGCTCAGACCTTCAGAGTACATGAAAAAGCAAGCCGTGCCTTCCCAGCAGGGTTGTGCCTTGCTCCAGAGGCAAAATTGTGTGTGTTGTGTTGTTGACACGCCGACTCTGGCTTGCACGCTGCCAAGCACCCTTAGAGGAGATGAACCTGCTGGTGGCAAGGTGCCCGTTCCCCAGCGCCTTTGATGGGGGGGAGGGCTCCAGGTTCCTCCCAGGTGCTCCCTGGAGTGACCTTGAGCAAACAGCCTGTCTGCTAGGGCTCCTGGGCATGGGCTAGCTCCTGCCTGGAGGTGCCGTGGTGGTGTGCCATGATGGCACATGAAAGGAGCTGTCTGAGGGGTAGGGATGCACGCCCACAACTCTGTTTCCTAGGGACATGACTGAACGTGAGTGATTGTGGCTTTATTCTGAGCTGCAGGGGACAATGCAAGGAAGCCACTGGGTGGCCAGTGGTGCTGCTACATGTGCAGGAATGATCAGCTTTTTCAGGGCAATGGCTACTTAGTGCACCAAGGCAGAGCATCATATAACCAGTTCCATCACTTTCCTCTTTGAGTCCAGATTCAGATCTCAACTATTTGATGGTTTGGGCTTTGATAAATGGGACTTAAGTTGTCGTTACCTGGTTACTCTGGACTAGCATCAGCAGAAAATGATGGGGATATCCCTGTGGGTGCAGCAAGTGAAAAATAAAGATGCAGCCCATCTGTACACCCTTTGTAGAGCTCCCTGCACTTGCTGATCTCTGAAGCACAGCTCACTACCTGGCATAATTCCATGATTCCAGGACACTTGATGCTCTAAATAAAACAGCAGAGATACTGAAACTCCTGAAAAGATCGTAAGAGGTGGTGATCCAGCTTCCTTCCTGCCAGAGGAATTTGTCTGAAGGGCCGTTTCTCAACCTACAGCCTATAATCTGTGGCGTGGACGAGCTGGAACCTGCAGAGGCAGTTTGGGCTTTCAGTCACACAAGTATATTTTGCTTGGTGGGGCTCAGCTCCTTAAATAGGCAGGGGATCTAGCAGTCTCCCATGGCCCAGGCCATGGTTTTAAGTGCAAAATACCTCCTAGCTGGCTTGGTGGGATACCTCTCTTTTTGGGAGAGGCGGTGCTTTCTCCTCCTGCCTCTCACTGTGATCCCAAGGGGCCACAGGGAAGCGCAGCCTGTGTTCCTCAGCCTCCAGACCTGGCTCCACTCATAGAACTTTTTTCCTTGCGTGGCCAAACAACGAGAAGGGAAGACAAACGTGGGATTTCAGAGTTAACCAAGACAGGATGTGATCTTTTTTGGCCGTTAGATCCTTTATGCTCTGCCAGTTCCAAGTCCCATGTAAATCAGGCGTGTGGCGTGTGTTCAGGTCCCAGCTGAGAGCGCAGGGAACTCGTGAAGCGAGTGTCTCCTGTCAGCATCTCAGTGTAAGACAGGGAAGTCTGACCAGTTTTTGGTTTGTGTTTGTTTGTTTTTTTCCTGGAAAAGCCAGGAGTTTCAATAGGCAGCACTGTGACTCCATGGTGATATTTTCCCCCCATATCGATCCCTGCAAAACACTTCTTTGTGTGATCTGTGTCTGCTGACGACACGTCGGCTGGAGGGTGAGGACAGGATGCTGCCATCGGCTCTCTTGGTCCCTAGGCTTAAGTAGGGCACAGGATCAGCAGTGCTGTGAGCTCTGCAGTTATTCCTCAGCTCTTCAGAAGCAAAGCCCTGGCAGTTCAGGAGGCAGGGAGGTGCTAATGGATGCCCCTTCTTCCCAAATCCCACTGAAAGTGAGAAATCTTCATCTGACATCCTGCCAAATGCTCCATCTTCTTTTGCTGTAAAGCAAGGGAACTGCTTGAAAACAGCAGCTGCTTGCGTAATGCAGGGATTTACTGGTAATAAATCTCCATGGCCCCACCTCTGGCATGGCTGGCATGTTTACGTTGGATGAAGGACAAGGAACAGGAAGAAAGATGAGGGAATTGAAAACCTAAACCTGAAGGGAAGGATGATGGATTGTCCAGTCACTTCCTAAGCGTTGCCATGCTCCTGATGCAGTGAGAGCCTTTGTCTAGATTTTTTTCTTTTTTTCTTTTTTCTTTTTTTTTATGGATCCTTTCTGCTGACGGAATCTAGGTGGGAGGAATTCGTTCATATGCAGGGCTGAGTAGAGGTAGAGGTAACTGTGATGGTATTTGCCTGCATGAAGGATTAGGCTTCTGTTCCACCCACAAGACAATCCCTTTAGCTCCAAAATATATACCTGCCCATCAGTGTAACTGTTGCTGTTGTTAACTGGTTGTTAACCAGTTGTTATCAACCTATGCTTTCTACCTTCCAGGCAGAACACTGTGGTGTCCAGCTGTAGCTTCTCCTGCAGAGCCTCTTAATTAACACAGCTATTTCCAGTAATGGGTGATGAGTCAAACCAGTGTTTAAAGGACTTTAACGTTACACCCAGCCCTCTCGGTGCCCCAGAGCTGCAGGGCACAGCCAAGAGGTGTGATTTGCCAGGGGCATGGCTCTTGACTCTCCTTTGTTCTTCTCTTCTGCGCAGATGTTCCATGCTGGTTTTCCAGGTAGTTCTGGCAGTGGTGGGATTTTGCTTGCATCAGCTCCCTCGTGGTGGATTCCCAGTTCCCCTCCCAGAGCACCAGTGCGTATGACCTTGTTTAGCACTTGTGAGCAACATCCTTTGGCCATTGATCCCGGCCCTGCCAGGATCGGAAGCTTTCACAGCTGTTTGTTGCAACATTTGGGAAACGAGTTGACATTCCTCAAACAAACTGGTGAGGAGCAGAGGGGAGAAACGGCGATTTCCTCCTGGGAGGCAGCAACCACATTGCCAAGGTCTCTCACTGTGGCTTGCACTTTTTCCAGGGGAGAGGAAAGCACAGAGCTGTGGCTACGTGTGTTTTGCTTCATGCAGCCCTCGCAGCTCTCCCTCTGGAAAGCCGTTGGGGGTAGGGAGCCGTAGGAAGCAGTGGCAGGTCACGGGTGCAGCTCCGCTGTGCGATGCGGTGATGAAGTTACATGTTGCTACGGGCAAGCAGGCCAGTTTACTGGACTTCGCTTTTATTTTCTGCTCAGCTCTAAGGCCAAGTTGCTGGGGGCGGGGGTGTCTGCCACACCAGGCTGAGCTGTGCTGGGTCATGCAGAACTGGCTGTGATCCACATAGGCTGCAGGTCCCACTCCTGCCTCCTCCAAGCATCTCTTGCTTAGTCACCTCCAAGTAACTCTAATGTTCTCTTTTCGAAGGCTCCATCTGATTTCTCTTGTTGTTTGGATATCTGGTGCGCCTTTGCCATCTCAGCCAGCACCTACTACAGGAGAGTGGCTCCTGTGCTGACCTGGTCTCTTTAACAGCACAGTGGCTTTAGGCAACGTGTTTATTTGCATGTTTATAGACCATGTGTGCAAGCACTCTGGCTTTCTCCCAATGCACATCTATTGTATGTATAGATATATATGCACATATATATGTAGCACATGGTTCTGACTCACGCATGTCACTTCTGTCTTCCGTCCTGCGGGATTCCCAGCACACCTGGCCCTTTCTCCAGTATACCTCCCAGTATACCGTGGCTATAATTCCCAAGCGCACAGACGTGAACGCTCCCCCAGGCACTCGTGCTCGAGCTGCACAGGCAAGCATCCGAAGGGAAATAAGCAGCTGGGTCAAAACTGGCCAAGTGAAGACTGAGCGAAGAGGATCAAGTCCTCTGCAGCTCAAGCCTGAACCACTAGCCTTGCCTTCTGTTTTTCACCTTGACCCCTAGTGTTGTGCCCCAAATGGCTTGTTGGTTAATGATCTTTTCTATGCTCAGGTCATTAGGTTTCACTGTCAGGACGTGTGACATGGCCCTTGTACCCACTCACTGTTCCCCTGTCTGGGTCCTTTCCCTCCTCTTGATTTTGCTGTCTTATACCTGCCTCTTGGAGCAGTGCCCCAGTGGGGGCTTAGCACCCCCGTGCTCATCTCTGCCAGGCTCGTTGCTCTCTCCGGGCCTGCCTTGACACGGCTTTCTGCAGGGGGAGACCTGTTTGCATGAGCTGTCTCCTTGGAGCAATTAATTTTACAGGAGCTTTTCCATTCAGCTGTCTGCTGCCTTGTGGTTTTGGCTCCCACGCATGGCTCCAGCACTCAACCGCTGTGTGCTGCACCATCTCCATCTGCTCCAGAGCCCATGTTGCTTGGCCACCCCACACTCCTGATCCCTTCACTGATAGGGGAGCCCTAGTGGGCAGGCAGGAATCTCTGGTCCAAGGCTTTTTATCCTTTCTTGCACCTCAAAAGCTGTCAGGAAGCAGGGTGGTGGTTAAAAGAATTCCAGATTCATTATTGGTATTCCAGCTATTGTATGTCTCCCAAACTCTAAAAGCAGTAGGAGGTGTCCCCTATGTGTTTGCGCTTCCCACACAGCGGTTTAATTAAAAAAATGAAAAAATGAGTCAAATGGAGTGGGACTCCAGGGCACACCCTCAGAAGCATGTTCTTCCTGACATATCACATTCTTCTGCACAAATGGTCTGTGCAGCCCTTCCCCAGACATCTTGTCCCACAACCCCTTTGACGTGCTGCTCCTAAGACTATCTGGGAAAGGAGGTCGACATGTATTCAGAAGAGCAAGAAAACATCAAATCAGCCTAGCTTTTTAAAAGTTGTCTAGGGAGGAATCCCTCCACTCCAGACTTGCCCGCCAGCAGCGGTATAAATCACAGATTTGAAGAATTCAGGGAGCTTTCTGCCAGTCTTGCATGGACCGTAGCCTTTGAACCGAGAGGCAGCCAGTTCTGAGAATCAGCCGCCTCTCCTGGGAGAGCAGAGCCAGCAGTTTTTCTCATCAAGTTCCTTTATCATTTCATTCTTTTCCAAACACAGCTTATTTTAATTCCAGGCACTGCCATTGTCGTAAGACGGGATAAACTTCTAAGTTGTTTTAGACCCTGGAGTTGCTCCTGACCTTGGCAGTTGCTCTTGCTCTTGCCAACAGCAGTTTGCTTTTCTCTGGAACTGCTGTGCGTTATCCCAGAGCAGCAGCTCTGGGTGGCAGAGGCTACTCCCTGGCACCGGGCATGATTGACCTGCTGGCTTAGGCTGGTGAGGAATGTTCCCAGCTCCTGGACCGTGTCCACCACCAGCCTGGAGCAGAAAGTACTCGGGATCAGCCTGGTGTTGTGTAACAAGAGGTGTCAGTGCAAGCTGATGTAACTCGGAGGCATTTTATTTTTTTTTTGTAGCAGCAAGAGCAGGATCCAGGAGGTGCAGGCTGTACCTTCAGCTCTACCCTGGTTCCTGCCTCTTTCTGCTGCACTGGCCTTTTGGTTGATCTGCAAGGGGTTAATAACATGTGCCTGGAAAGACTGTCATGAGGTTTTGCACATCTGTGCAGTGCTTGCAGATCCTGCAGGAGCGTAGTATGGAAGTGTTGGGTGTGCTCAGGAGCCAGAGCTCCTGTTGCTCCTGCAGTGTCAGGTCCAGGGAATCTCTTTTCCCCTGCCGGCGTTGGCTCCCTGCTCCATTCCAGCCCCCTGTCCTTGCGCAGCATCTAAGATGAGGAGGTGAGATTAGTGTCCTGGGACATTACTTCCCCTCACTGCTGCGATGGCATTTTCTGCTTCTGCCTGTTATGCATCTTTACTGAATTTGGACCAGAGGAACATCAGGCTTTCATCTTGTCCTTATTCCATGAGGAGCTGTATTTTCTCAGGAGTCAGTCACCAGGCTGAATTCAGGCATATTTCATCCCAATTTTCCAGTCTTTTGGCTTGCCCCACCTCTCCCATGACTGGTCTTTTCCCTCTGAGACACGGGGTTTGTGCTGGCCATCCATGTAGCTCCTTGAACAGCAGGGATCATGCGTGTGAAGGGAAAGGGAGGACAAAAAGTAACTATTGCTCCTCTTTGCGGTCTTCAGCTTTGCAAATGTAAAACATGCCTTTAAAACAAACTTGGCAACAAAGCTCAGAGAGCAGGAAGCCAACGCAGGCAGCAGGAGCTCCTCTCCCTGCTTCTGGGAAGTCACCACAGCAGCTGGGTGCGATGCATCGTCAGCCTGACCTCTGTTGAATGGTGGTTGACCTAGGTGAGGTGCAGAACACGTGAAAGAGTGAGCTCCAAAAAGCCAAACTGGTCTGCAGCGCTGCCCTTTGCCAAGAGCCAGGGGGCAAGCTGAGCGCAGCAGGGCTGGGATGTGCTGCTCCTGTTTGCTGGGAGTCTCTGTTGTCCATCTTGGCCGACCGAAGTACGTGGAATAATATGGCAGCTGCAACGCTTGTGTGCTTGGATGTTGTGCCATTGTTCACAGTGGTGGAGCACACCACCAGGGCGGCTGCTGCTGTCTTGCTGAGATGCTCCAACTGTTCCTTTGCATGTCCCTTACCCTCCTGGCCAACGTGAAACCCTGGGGGGTAGGTGGTGAGAGGGTCCCGTGGCCGGGCGGATCAGCGCGACAGCCTCCAAGAGCTCCTTCCAGCTCCACTGCAGAGCTTTGGCTTCTCCCCTTGCCGTGTCCCCCTCGGGCAGGGCTGAGATTAGGCTACATGTCCCAAAGCAAGACTGAACCCAAAAGAAGCGGTGGGAGACAAATATAGGTCTCAATCCTGCTAGTCACTGGGCGGGTGGTGGGGTCTCATGAACTTTCTTGCTCTTGCTTTTTGTGATTCTGTAACCAGTTCAGGTTCTTGGAGCTCAGAGGACTTAGGAACCGGTTTTCTGTTCGTAAGAGAAACAGCTTTTTTGGCAGAGTACTTGAAAATAAAAGGTGCTGAGAGAACTTTGTGAACAATTACAGGCAGATCTCTGGCTGGTGCTTCAGTCTTGGCATCTCAAAGTGTTCGCCAACAATGTGATCAAACAGATGAGTCTGAGCAAAGCTGTTCGATGAGGGAAGACGGGGTGCTATGATGATGGGGTGAGAACTTCCCAGACAGCTGACAGCAGGACTGAGAATAAAGCCCAGGAGCCCTCGCACTAGGTGCAATTAATGATCAGAATAAAAAGGCAAATCCTGAGGTTTCTACCCAGCAAAATTCTCACTGGATTCTGAGATTTGGCACTGGATAATCAAGCCTTCCTAGCAGATGCCTGTGCAGGTATGTGTTCACATCATTCCACTAACATGCCTCCCTCTCTCTTCCCCTGCTAGGTCCCCAGCCGTCTATTTCCAATTCAGAGGGGGACCTCCTCTTCTTGCTGGACAGCTCTGGCAGCGTCTCCTACTATGAGTTTTCCAGGGTCAAGGAATTCATGTGGGACCTTGTGCAACCTTTCACCTTTGGCCCCAAAGATGTCCAGACCAGCATCATCCACATCAGCACGACACCCACCATGGAGTTCCCTTTTGACCGGTACCTGTCTAGCAAGACTCTGCAACAAGCCATCCGGGACACTCGGCAGCTCATGGGTGACACTAACACAGGCAAAGCACTCTCCTTTGCCAAGGAGAAATTATTCAGTGATGAAGCTGGTGCCCGCCCAGATGTGCCCAAGGTACTGGTTTGGGTGACAGATGGTTTCTCCACCGATGACATCTCCGAACCCATGCAGCTCCTGAAGGACATGGGAGTGACAGTCTTCATTGTCAGCACTGGACGGGGGAACTACCTGGAACTCTCTGCTGCTGCCAGCCAGCCACCTGAGAAGCACCTGCACTTTGTGGATGTCGATGACCTACCCATCATCACCAAGGAGCTTAGAGATGCTATCCTAGGTACGGTGGGCTTGGGTTGTGGGCACTGGGAGCTTGCAACAGGGCTGAGCGTGAGTTAATCTCTGGCTTTGCAAGGCAGGCAGTGTGAGAACCCCCTAAAACCAATGGTCCTGCTGGCCCACAGCTGCTGCCCTTGCAAACGGAGGTGCTTTGTCCATAATGCTATAAGTCCAAGTACAAACCAAGGCTTTAAGTCTGGCACAAATATCTCTATTTCCCCTGGAAAGTCCCTCGACTGATTGGAACAAACTCCCTTCTGCAGACCTGTAAGTGAGGTGAACTTGCTTGTAACTTGTGCAGTTGTTAATTAAGGAAGAAGGCTCAGGAAGCATATTATCTGGATTTCTTGAAAACTCGCAAGACTTTGAAATTAATCATGCAGGTCACAGATATCCATCCAATTCAAGTGTATCATGAAAATTCCCCCACCTGCACAGGTTAATTGTTAACCAAAGCCTTCCCAAACAGGCAATGATTAAACTACAGTAAAAGACTTCTGACTGTGGGAACAAGGTGCCTGAGCCCCTTGAACTTGATTTTTATATTCAGGGTGAATAGTTTCCTCTAAAACGTTGTCTGGCTATGTTCCACCTGATGGAGGTGGAGGGCACACGTTGAACACATTACTTACACAAAACGGGATGTGTGTGTAATCTGGGAAGGATTTGGTCCTGTCAGCTCCCTCAAAATCTTGTCTAGGGTAGATCTGACTTTCTATAAATACCATTACATGCAGGCAGAGTGCCTGGCACACCCCGAGACATCGAACTCCTGCCTACAAGTGGCCGGCAGTTGTTGCTGTCTTACAAAGAACAATTAAGGATGGTGCTTGCTATCAGCATTAAGACTGTAAGGAGAGGAATGTTTTTGTTCCATACATCCCCTGTTGTAACGTGTTCCACATCCGTCAGATCTACAGCCTGACTTGGCCAGCACAACCCTTGGAAGAAAATCCCAGCCCTGACTTGTCAGGCTTAGCCAGCCAGCTGCCACCTCTTTGTTGCTGGTGTGGTTGTGGCGGTTGCTGTGCAGAGAGCAGGAATAAGTTTGATTTTTCACTGGTCCTGTCTTCTAAAGCATCCAGGAAAGGGTCTGAGGAGACCCAAAGGCATCATCTGGGCCAGAAGGCAGGTGTTTGGGAGCCAAGAGGAATATCTCACGCGAATCTGCATGCTGCGCTGCACAATGCACGTTCTTTTTGCAGCTCTTGGATGCTGTCGTGCTGGGAGTGCCTGGGATTGCGGAGCAGGGGTTTTGCCTCAGCCTCCCAGATGCCTCTGGATTTGTTTGGGAAGCTGAGTGAGTTACTATGACTTTGCAGACTTTCCATGGATTTTTCTGGAGGTTCTCTCTCCATTGGAAATCCTGTTTTAATTCCTCATTTGGCTTCTGCTATGTGAGCTGGTTAAAGCTGGCTTTGGAGTGTCCAAGTAACCCTTTCCACAGAATCCTCTGTACGCAGCAATTTCTTTCTATTTCTAACCATGATCATTTAACAAATGACATGAAGGGACTATGTTCTCCTCCAGTCATTCCCACCACATCTCTCCTGTATGAGTATGGGGCAGTACCAGCCGTCCTTCTACTGTACCAGACCCCAGATGTTTTGTTTCAAGTGGCTGTTTCAGCTCCTAGTGCATCCTGAATCCCGATGCTATAAAATAGCATCCCAGCGAGAAATCACCTGCATATCCTTGCAGCGCAAGACTCTTGAAGATGGTAAGACCTGCAAAGGTAATAAATACTCTGCTGTGCCCGAGGGCAGTGTTCTGTGCATCCACCAAGTCTAAAAATCACTAGTCCATGATTTTAATGGAAGGTGAGATTCCCACATGAACTCAGGGGCTGGTGTTTTAAGCAAAATACCAGACACTGGTAAATTCACCTGAGTTAGCTTTAATAAAGCCACATCTGTCCACTCTTCCCTGCCTGGAGGAGGCAGCCGTCATCACCACCCTTCCTGCTTCTGGCCCCTGCCCCTGGAGTAGCAGGGACAGACAGGATCCTTGGCAGGCAGAAATTAAGTTTTTCCAACTCTGAAACAGCTCAGACTAGTTTTATTATCACTGCTATCTTATCTTCAACTCTTGCTACTGTTTCTTAAAAGCTTTTTGTAGATGCACAAAGAAGCTTTGTCAGGAATTGCTCTCCTCCCTCCACCACCTATCCAGGAGTGGGTGTTTCACGCCTGCTCCGTAGATATTCCAACACAGTGGTCCCTGGCTGCCAGGTTGCTGTTGTCTCAGGCAGGCTGGGAATGCTCCATGGGACAGTCCAGTCTCCGCAGCTGTACCTCGCTATACAAAGGTAGACGCTTTTATGTAGGAGTTGCTTAGATGCACTTTCTTTGCCTTCAGAAATGTGATCAGAGATCTGAGCAGGCAAATAAGGAGCTGTCGGGCTGAGTCTGGCATTCACAGCAGTGGGTCTCAGTCCTAGACAGCGAGACGGCCACTACTTGGACAGGGAGATGAAAGGAAGATGCCTTACTCTTCTGAACTGCATTTCTGTCCCGCCACAGGCTCTGCTGAGGCCCAGAGATGTGATATTTCTGCCTCAGTTCCCTTTTTGAAAAACCTGGCTATGTCAGAGAGCGGAGAAGATGGGCTGCTGCTCAGACATGGTGGGCCTGAAATAGTTCTAGTAATGCTGCTATGCAGAGGGGTGTAAGGCAGGGACCATGGATGGATGTGTGCCTGCTCCCCCTCTTTTTCCTTGGCATGTGTTCCTGACACGAGTCTGCAGGACGCAGCAGGTCCCAGCCAGCCTGGTTATGGCCACAGCCACAGCTCGGTCCTGGCAAATACCTCTGCCTTTCCTAGTGTGAAGGAAAGGGGACTCTAGCTCAGTCTTCTTCCTTTGAATCTTATATATTCTGTACCCAACATATGGCATTTGGTGCTTTCCTTCTGGGGAAGGACCTTCAAATATCACAAAGCCAAGGCATTCCTTTGAGTTGACATCAGGTTCTGTGCTAGCATGCACTTGCTCTCCACTCAGGCAGTTGAACTGACAACTGGTGACTTGTTTCATCCTTAGGCACCATCTCCTGAGCCAAGCGCTGCAGGAGCCTACCTGTCCATCGCAAAACACCAGCCGCTTCCCTTGCATGTTCAGGGTGGCACATTTCTGATCTGAAACAAGGTCCTGGATAACTTCTGCTGCAGTGAAGGCTTTGAGCCTAGAGTCCTCTGACGTTCCTGCTTAGCACTGGATATAAGTAGGTGACCAGAGGGAGTGATCTCAGATCCTGAGTGTCCACCATGGTAATGGAGAATTGTTCCTCCCTCCCAGCATCGGAACCGTCTCCCTATCCATATCAAAGTAGGGAAACAGAGCCACAAAGCAAAAGTGATTTGCCCCGAGTCCAAGCTGAAGCATCTGCAGAGAGGGGACCATGTACCCAGGGCTAGAACAGGTTCACCTGCTGCCTGGCTGCATTTCTTACACACATCATGAAAGCAGCAGCGTTCCTGCGAGTCTAATCTTGACCCCAGCAGAATTCCCAGGATACCAGCAAATTCCTGGCTGCAAAATGGTGTTTCGAGTCACTAAGAGGCAGGAGGTGGAAGGCAAATTGTCTTTTGGGTGTTGCTAGGCAGGCACTGCCTGTGTCTAATACGAGAGATTTGCTGTTTTCCTTTGGGAACAAGGAGGTTCTGTGAAGCATACCAGGGGTATCTATTTTCTGGGGCTTGTTGCCCGCTTTATTCGCTCAAGGCATCTGTAACCTGGCAGCAAGGGGCAGAGCTATTTGCTGTGGGCCTCCCGCAGCGTGCCCCCCGGGTGTTGCACCCCGTCACTTCAACCTGCCCAATTTACTCAGGGTCTCCAAGCTCACCCATTTCCATTCCCTGAGCTTTGGGCAGAGGACTTGTAGCACTGAGGCCTCTCCGTTCCCTGTGCCTTGGTGGCTTGGCCGCTGGCGGTTGCAGGGCTGGCATAGGGGTGCAGTGCCCCCCGTTCCGTGGTGCTGCCTCCCACCCTCTGCCCCCTCCGGGCTCGGAGTGGGTGCAATGCTGCTGGCTGGCAGCGCGCGTGGACGGTGGCGGGCAGAGCACGGGGAAGGGAGGTGGTCCTGCCTGCCTGGGAGAGCCAAAGAACAGCTCAGAGGAAAAACTGAGGCTGCTTTATTTGGTATGGGGAAGTTGGCAGGGACCCGGAGCAGCTTGGAGGAGAAGAGTTGATCTTCTCCCAGTTAAACGGCAGGTCTGGGAGCACAAAGCCACCCCCTAATCTCCTGCAGGGCTGGGAAGACCTTTGTGCCTTCCCTTACCTCTGTGTACTGGGCAGCCAGTGAGAGCTACTCAGTACCCTCCAGCTCATAAATACTTCAGAGTAGTCTATCATAAGGTTTCAGGAGGGATGCTGTGCAGAGCAAGTGCATCTTTAAGGCTCAGAGTGCTTTTAGAAGTCTTTTTTTTTTAAAAAAAAAAATAATCCTTATGTCTTTGTATGCCACTTCCCCAGAGCTAGAAACAAAGTCCTGTGTGTTTCTGCTCTTCTGGAAGGCCAAACAGTGGAATTCTGCCCAGGGTGGGCTCAGGAGGCCACGCGTGTCGGAAGGGTCAAGTAGTGGAGGAAGCTGGGGGAACTGCTGAGCGTCAGAAGAGGTATCAGTGTCTGGCATTTGGGGTCTAGAACTCAAAAGGTAGCACAAGCCGTGAAGAGAAGCCTCTGTGCAGGGGGAGAGGGGCGAGATAGCACAAGCGTGGCTCTGAACGTTGAATGTCACAGAACAATGGAGCTCTGTGAAAGGCTGCAGGGAGTGATTTCAGCTGGGATGAATGCAGCTGGCTTAGCAAATGCTGGGCACTCCCCGGTTGCTGCCCCTTCTTGGCCACTGGGTACAAGCAGAGAGCAAAGAGAAATGTATTTTTTCATATTCTGGGCTGCTTCACCTAAGTGACACAATTTAGTTGTTTGGTTTCACAAAGAGGTGATTTCTGCTGGGAGCTCGGGGTGAACTGACCACAGGAGTTTCGGAACCTGGATGCCTCATTTCTGTCTCCAGCTTTCTCGCAGGCAGTGCCAGCGCTGCTTGCTGTGTTGGGTAGGTGGTAACGTCTTGCCAAGTGTGGGAAGCTGCCTGTTTGGCCAGGCACAGTAACTCCCACACATCTGTCGGGTAGTAGCAGCTGCCCGGAATTTGCTGGACCACTCCAGATTCGTTCTCAGTGGTGCAAGACAGGCTTGGATGCTCAGGGGCATGGGTCCTGCTGTGCCAGGCCTCTGTGTCACAGCAGATCACCAGCACCATTCGCCCTTAGCACAGAGGACAAGGCAGAGAGAACAGAGAGGGGTAGCTGGGGCTTTAAAGAGCAGCTTGGAGGCTTGTGGCAAATCGCTTTGAGACTGGAGATGCCCATGAGGCAAGGCGCAGTAGTATTCCTGAGCTGAAGCCTGTTGTGCAGGCACACTTGAGCAATTGCTTTAGCCAAAATGCCACCTGGTGATGGCTGGGACATATGCATTTCCCCTGCAGGCTCTGTTCAGTGAAAGGCTCTTGTCTGAGAGGTAGAAGTGGTGTGAAAACCCAAAGATTTCTGCCTAAGTTGATGTGTTTGATTATTTATTTTTTTTTTTAGCTTTATCTTTGGTTTCAAGGATTTTGTTTTATAGTCCTGAACCTTTCAAAGAGGGTCTAGTTCACTGAATTCCTATGAAGGGGCTTGGCTACACCTCGATGACTTCAGTTGTGACCCAGTGTTTCTGTAGCCTACAGCTCCCGTCCAGAAGGGCCTGTATTTTAGATATGCCATGTTCTGTATATTGACATCAGCAGTAATTTCTTGCTACTGTTTCTCTTCCAGATGTTATCCAAGCAAATCGGCTCCATGCAGTAGATATCACCTCAAGCAGCTTCCGTCTGATGTGGCCCAAACTCCTCTCCGAAGAAACTGGCTACTACACCCTACAGTATGCCCCGATAGATGATCTCGCAAGGAAGAGGACAAAGCAAATGTCTGGGGCTCACACTAGCCTCGTGCTAAGCAACCTTGGATCAGAAACTACTTACGAGGTGGCACTCATTCCTGAATCCAACATCCACTACTTCCCTCCCCAGACAACAAGGGTTACTACACTGGCAGGTAAATGTGCACAATCCTGACCAAGGGGGAAGTCTCCACTGTGCTGAGCCTCCTGTATGTATCAAGCAAATGGGACAGCCCTTGGTCTGCATCCCACCGTCTCGTGGTCTGGCTGGAGGAGGCGGATGATTGTGATCAGGACAGAACATAATGAGCTGCTTTATGCTGGCACTCAGCTGCCAGCTGTTTGCTTAGAGAGGTGTTCTGGACTGTTCGGAACAGGGGATCAGGTCTGATGGTCATAGCCCTTCCAACCTTAAAAGTCTGTGAATCTGGAGGAAAGCAGAGCCCACTGCCCTGGGAGAAGGTGGCAGGAGCTGCAGCTTGCGGGGCTTATGTATTATAACTTATATTATACCTTAACAGGGCTGAGGTATAGAGCCCACTGGGGATAAAGCACAGGCTGCTGCATGTACTTACTCACTCTCCCAGTAGGATGGTCAGGGAGAAGCAGTGCTGTCTTGTGTGGGTTACTGCCAAAGGGGAATCTTGACCTTCATCGCTTGAGCAGCTGCTATGGAACAAGGAGATTCCTGTCTCCTACCTGAGGCTGCAGGTATAGCCTGGGGAGAGTAATGCTTCTGAAGTGGGTGCATGCTGCTTCTCCAGGCAGTGTATCCACTGATGGGGAATCCCTGTGTGAGAGGGAAAGAGATAGGGGGAGCACTCGGGGCAGAAGCCAGCCCCTTTGTGCAGATTAGTCATTTGGCCAGAAGACTAACTCAGATTTATGCTGGGTAGCAACATGCAAAAAAAGTGGCACGCTGAAAAGCTGAGCAGGGGTAATAAAATCAAGATGAACTTGCATCCAATATTAATGTTCTTCATGCAAAACCAGTTTTGGCTGAGTAGTTTTACCCACTCTCTGCTGCACAGGTGAAGAAAATATTTTCTTAGGGCTGAGCTGGGTTGTGCTGACGTGGTGACTATCCACCTCCACTTGCTGGATGGATTTTCTTCCACCTCATGGAAGCCAAATATGGTTCAGGTCAATTATGCTTCCCTGACAGCATTCTTATGCCTTGAATGATATACTCATTCACATCTTTTTTTACATTTCTTTCAGAGGAAGTAAGTCCAGCTCAGGTTCTCATCTCAGAGTCTGGGCCACGCAGCTTCCATGTTAGTTGGGGTCCTACCCTGGACAGCGTGATGGGCTATCAGATCCTGTACGGACCCCTTCCTGGGAACTCGGTGAAGCTGCTGGAAGTGGACGGCAAGCAAAACAGCACTGTGGTGGAGAACCTGGCACCCAATACAACCTATCTAGTGACAGTGACTGCAATCTACAAATCGGGAAAGGAGAAATCCCTGTCTGCTAAAGCATGCACTCAGGAAGGTGAGCAGCACCCTGCTGATAGGAAATCCCACGGCCACACAGAGTATCTGAAGCGTGTCCGGTTTTTTGCACAAAGCATCTGCCTCTAGGTGAAGCCAGGGAACTGGGTTAGCCCAGTTACTGAGCCGGGGGTGAGAGAAGGGGAAAGTTGCAGCTTCTGATGAACAGCACACGATATATGCCATTAGGGTGTAGCAGATGTATAAGGTATGGGACTGGAAGAGAATCAGACGCACGCCACACACCTGCTATTACAGGGTGCGTATGGCCAAGCTGCTGGTGTAGGCACAAGCAGAACAGACTTGGAGATCCCTGAATCTCCCTGAAGCAGAAAGAAAAGCACCTTTCCCTCCTATCTCCTCAGTGTCTGTTCTTTGTGATTTAGCACCAGAGGGGTGGAAACCTCATCAGCAGAACCTTCAGCTCTGAAGAGGTACCTGTGAAGATATTGCAGGAGGCAAAATGTAGCTTTTGAGGTACCTGTGAAGACACTGCAGGAGGCAAAATGTAGCTTTTGTCAGGACTCGGGAATGAGGAACTCAGAATGACAGCAGCTGAGGGTGCGGGAGGCAGCCAGCCAGTGCCTAACAGTGCCAACACAAGTATTACGTGCTGGTACCAGGACAAAGTTAAGGACTAAGGAGGCTGTGCTCCTCCAGTGTGGAGATGCAGAGGGATGGGCTATTGCATCTCTACAACAAAGAGCAGGCTGGCTGGCCACCCCTTCTCACCAGTCCCCTCGGGAGGAGCAAGGAGATAGGCAGTAAGGACGGCTCCATACAAACGGCCTGAAGTAACATGAATCTTCTTTCTCCAGAGGGCTCCAAAGTGAGGCACCTCCGCTTTGAAGACATGGGCCCCAACACTCTGAAAGCCTCCTGGGACTCTGCCGATGGGAAAGTCCTTGGTTACAGGGTCCGATGCCGGCGGCAGAGTGGCCCTTCATCCGTCATCAGCGTTTCGCCGCAGATTCACAGCGTGCTCCTCACGGACCTGGCTGCAGGCACCACCAACAAAGTCTGTGTGAAGCCTGTGTACAAGAACCAGCCAGGCAAAGGGCTGTGCCGCATGGCACACGTGCAGCCGGGTAAGCTGGGGTGCAAGGCACAATCCTGGGGCACTTGAGCCAAGGGGAAATGTTCTGAAGGGCATTGAGGGGGTGGAGATCCAAGGCAGGGGAGCCCTCATGGCTGAAATGCTCTGTGCTCCTCAGCTAGCTTGCCAGTAGGGCTTCATCACAGCTATCAGCCCAAGAGGTACTGCCCTCTTGGGTTCTTTCCCTCTTTTTTAAGAGCAGTCCTCCTCCTAGTGGCATTATGTTTGCAGGCAGGAGCAAAAAGTGTACAGTGGAGGCAGTCCTGCAACTGCTTTGGGATAAGAAGGGCGGGAGGACTGCTAAAAGCTGGCATGGGCATTGGAAGCACTGTTTAAAAGTCATTTGAACTCTTGGCTACCCTTCACTTTTCAACGTGGCAGGGACGAGCTAACTATGAAACACAGCTACTAAGGCACAACACATCTGCTTTCCTTCTTCCACTACTCAGAAGCCACTTACTGTCGTGAAACACAAAGGGATTCTTGATAGGCTGAAGTGAAGTAAGAGCTAAAAAGAAGCTGTGCAACAGTGCAGAAGCACAGCCGTTTTCCCAGCAAGAGGCCAGAGGGATAGGGAAGATGACCACAGGGATAAGATCTCTGACTCAGTCAAATTTGGAGAACGGGTGGATAAAGCTGATATTATAATTCTTGTGTTCTTCCCAGCTACAGAAGCCCAAGGATATAAGCACAGACAGACAGCATGACAGACTCTGGAGTGAACTGATTCCCGGCAGAGCAAGGAATCTTGCTTGGACAAAAAGGAGTCGTCAGGGGAGGAAGCCGGAAAGCTCACAGATCATCTCCCAGCCTGCACTGTCCGTTAAGGTGTCCTGGTTGTCAAGCCTAAAGGCTGTCCTCAGCCCAGTTCTGCTAAAGCTTAAAGGTTTGGCTTCGCTGAGTGGAACAATCAATCTGACTAATAGATCCCAAATCTGTACCCTCTTTTCATATAAATACGCCTGACAAATAACAAACAAAAGGCAAAGGGATGAATCCTCACTATTGCTTGCTTACTTACTGCCTGTCCTCTATTTATTAAATGTTGATACAGTTCTGGTTTTGCAGCTTATGAGCATGTTCAAGGCTTGGCTGTTTACTCCCCTGGCCTTTCACTGTGGGCATCTGCCCTCAGAGAAAGATTACACGTGACACACCTGAGAAAGAGCAGCTTTCTCCCAGTTCACCCAGTGTACTCAACAGATAGCTCAAATTAGGCAACCCAAAAGTATAGCATCTCAGGGATGGAAGGGAAAAGCATTAGGAGAGAAAAGAACAACAGAATGCAAAAATGTACAGTATGCAGAGATCAGGTCAAAGCCAACAGGACTTCTGAGAAGAGGAAGAAAAGAGGTGGTTGTCCTCGTCAAAGGTCAGGTGGGTTATGAAGACGCTATAGAAAACATCCCGCCTTTTATAAAGCACAAGGACAGTTTAGTGTTTCCAGATGGTCTTTGGTTGATGGCAGAGCTTGGTGGATGAACTCTGAGAAGCAGAACGACAGGGCTGTGCCAGGCCAGGGCTGACGAGCGCTGTCAAGAGTGCTCCAGCAGAAGTCTGCTTACTGTCTGCCTGCTGAATTCTTGAGTCTCATTAACACTGTTCCACTCTCCCTATGGCACTGGTATTAAATTAATCTGCTGCAATGACATACAGATCCCAGATGGAATCTGAAGGGCTCAGTTCCCCCAAGTAATTTGCCTTGGGATTTGATATCAATCTGAGAGAGCAGAAAACTCAAAAACCTGGGAATTTGCTTCTCCAGCAGGTTACTCCAGAGCTCTCAACCCTCAGCTGAGCTCAAGGAGCAGCAGTGAGTCAAGAAAAGCCAGACAGCAAGACCACCTAACCCAGTTATTTTTGTTTCTTATTCAAATACATGCCTCCAAACAACAGTGCAATGCTGCCCGGATCATGACCACTGATTTACTTTGGCATACCTGCAGTCAGTTTCACCAAATTGGATGCGAGTCCTGCTATTGGAGCAGCCATATAGAGATTAATTAGCCAGTTCTGTGGCTAATTAGGGACAGTAAGTCTCCAGCACTATCATTCCAGGCTTTATCCTCTGCACTCTGAAAACACCTAGCACATCTTTAGTGTCTTGTCCTGGGCTTCCACCCAGCCCTAAGCTTGAGGTACACTTAAAAATCAGGTTTCTAGGGGAGGAGAGTAGAACTGATTCTTTCCCTTTGGCCCCAGGCTTGAATTTGCTGTCACTCATTTTAATACCTAGTGACAAAGCCATTGGAGCAGCATCGTTCCAAAATTCAGGCTTAGGGCTGTGAAGAAATGTATACACTTTTCTAGTAACAAAACCCAGCATCAGTGGGAACACCTTCCCTCAGTAATGCCTGCTCTATTTTAAATGTATTGCTTATTTGTCCTATGGGTGGAACTGTTTTTAAAGCTGTACTGTATTTTGGAGAGTCCTCATTAGTGTCGCTCTATTCTGCAAACCCTCTGTTAGCTCTGCTTATGGACTTCTTAAAAGAGTTCCTTTCAGAGCTGAGATGAACTTTGTCACTGACCTTGTGTCCTGAGTGCTGAATTCATCATACCTGGGTTTATGGAGCGTTTGCTTTGGGCTGTCATCTTGTACAGGAGGAAGGGACAGGAGAGGGCTGAGTCACTCATGAACCTGATAAGATTTCATACACTTTGTGTTCTCCTTTGGAATGTGCTCTTGTGACTGATTAATCTTCATGGAGACTGTGCTGAAGGGAAGAAAAAGTCTCTGGAATCATAGCATCGTAAAATATCTCAAGCTGGAAGGGACCCATAAGGATCATAAGAGTCCAGCTCCCAGCCCAGGCAACATCTGGTCAATCCAAGATAAAGATACCATGAGTGATCTCTCATGCAATAAGATAATCTTTTTCATTCTTGCTGTAGGACAGAAATTAATTTTGCACAACTCCTTGCATAGTTTACTAATACATTAACATGTCATCCCCCCCAATTGTAATGCATCCTTTTGAAGACAATTAAAAATACAGTACAAGAGCTATTGAATGATTACTTTGTTCTTGGTGGCACTAAGGCCAAATCTATTAAGTGTAGCTTTTGTTCTAATGAAAAGCTAGTATTCATCTCAATTTTAAATGACTGAAAAGTAACATTTCCATTCATGACTTCATGGTCTGGTTTACATAGAACTTTATCTCCATACACACACACCCCAAAAGAAAAAGAAAAAAGTAGAAATACATCAGTCTCAGTAATGTCTCAGCTTCAGTAAGAATCATTTTACAAGGAGCCAAGAAGTGAATGTCCCTTAAATCCTGGCAGAACTGGTAGTACTCATGAACACGAAAATTCCAATCGGACAGGTAAGTTAAACTAATTTTTTTTTAATTTATTTAGAAAAATGTAAGCCTAATGATTTCCAGGCTATTTAAGCATCTCATCTGTACTGATATAATGGGTATAACACCCAAACACCTATGTAGGATGAGAGCATAAACCATCAGGGCTACCAGTAGGAGCTAAGTTCTGTGTGTGGGGACTACAAACAGCTTCATTTGTAGGTAAGTTGTTCCCAGGTTTTCTTTAGGGTCCTTGCACCATCTGATGCATGTGGTGTTGGCTATTATTAAAGATTTAATGTGGAGTCGCTAGTGTGATCTGCTGAGAGAGTTCCCATGTTCCTCAGGAATACGAAGACTATCCTGTATCAAGACACCACGGGTTTTCCGAACACAACCTCCCAGGAAGGTGCTGATCTGTCAGTAAGCAGAGCGGTTATCCCACTTAGCTGATCTGTTATCTTGACACTCAATGGTTTTGTGATCGAAACCAGCATACTTGCCCAATTCCAGAATTTTGGTGGGGTGTTTGTGTTCAGTTGGAGGAAACTTGCTCTTAAGTGCATACTACTTGCAGCCTTCCCCTGTATAATCCCAGGCTCAACGAGATGTCAGAGTACAACTATAATTAGGATGAGGTAGCTAATTTCTCAGAGTGATGTGGAGGTTATATGAGCACTTGGCTACTGTCAGCCAGAAGGGGCACTGAATTTACTGTAGTGGATGAGTACCTGGTACCAACAGGCTTACCTTTGCCAACTTCACCAAGAAGCATGAGCCAGCACATACCTGAAGGTTCAGGGAATGTTTTTATCACTGCCAAAATGAAGGAAAAATTCCACCCGATCAAAACCTGCTGCTGGTTGTACAAGCTGGGTGGGGGATCTCTGTTCTAGGCTGAAACGTGCTCAGAAAATAGCTTACAAGTGCAATGACGTTTGTTTAGGGCTTGTCTTTTTCCTTTTGTACTAAGTAGTTCTGCAATCAAATCTCCATTAAATATTCGGTAGATATTCTTTGACCCAAGCTGAACAACTAAAACCATGAATTAGAAAGCTACAGGTAAAATGTGATTATTTTGAGGACTAGGGCTGGAGTGCTTGGGATAGTACCTTGTAATAGGCATTAACTGTTCTGCTGCTGTATTGGTTTTCCAAAAACATGTGTGTGACACCCCACAGCAGAGCCACTGTGAATTTTAAGCACAAGTGATGAATGTGGGGGGTCACTAGGAGGAAACCAAAACAATAAAAAAAAAAAACCACCACAAAGAAGAACAAAACAAAGGAAAAACCAAAAAAAGAAACCCAGTCCCCCACCGAAAAGCCCCTGACTGAGAGAAAACTCAAGCGTTCTGCGGGAGGTTCTTCAGAAATGTGCTCAAGTGTGCCTTTGGGAAGAAACGTGTATATTTAAAGATAAAAAAGACAAGGGGCTGCTGGGCCGCGGCCTGCTCCCCAGCGCTGGGGCGGGCCCGGGCTGTAAGCAGGGCCGGCTGGCGGCCCGCACCTGCGGGGCTGATCCTGACCTCTCCGCTGCTACCTTCCCCGTTCCCCTTCCCCGCCCGCTCCCCCGCCGTGGCCAGGACCGGTGTGCGGGTGGCACAAGCCCCGGGGCCAAGCGCAGCCCCGCCGCGCCGGCCCGCTGCCCTCGCAGCCCCACCGCGCCGCCGTTGCTATGGCGCCGCGCCGCCCGCCCTAGTTTGTCCTTCTCCGCTCGCCGTCCCCAGCCCAGCTGTCCCGCCCGCTCGCCCGCTCCCCAGCCAATCGCTTCCCACCGGCTGGCCCGACCCTCTTGCGTCATTCCGTCAATCCCGCGCCTTGCCCAATGGGAGGCCGGCCCCGCCCCGCTGGCGCAGGCGCGGAGGGGGGGGGCGGGGAAGCGGGGCGTCCTCCGCGTGCGCGCGTGCCGCCGGCGGCGTCATGTCTTGGCTGTTCGGGCTGAACCGCGGTGCGGGGCCTGCGGGCGGCGGGGAGGCGGCGCCGGGCGGGGCTGGCCTCTCCCTCCCGCCGGGCCCGGGCGGTGGTGCCGGGGGGGCCCCGGGGGGTGCCGCCGCCCCCGGGGACCGCCAGGCGCCCAAGGACAAATGGAGCAACTTCGACCCCACGGGCCTGGAGCGGGCGGCCAAGGCGGCGCGGGAGCTGGACGCGTCCCGTGCGTGAGGGGTCGGGGCTGGGGGCGCCGCGCTGCCGGTGCTGCTCGCCGGCTGGCGGCGGTGCTTGGCGTCCCGTCGGGTCCTGCCGCCTTCCTCGGGCGGGGTCGGGGCAGCCCCGGGCTCTCGGAGGGCTGCTGCTCCTCGCCGGGAGCCCCGCGGCCTGCAGCGGCCTGTGGTCGGTCCCTGCGGGCCGCTGCTTCCCCTGAGCGAGGTCTGGGGCTGGCGGGGTACCGCAGCACCCTCTCAGCAGGGTAGACCTGTTGGCTTCAGACCGCGCGTGTGCTGCGGTTCCATAAGGCCCGCGCAGCCAGCGCCGGGTGGGACTGAATTGACCCCAGTGGACGGAATTATCCTGAATTGAGCATTTTCTCCCTTGAGAGAAGGCCTTTGTGGTGTCGGTAACCACTTCCCGCTGTCAATTTCAGGCCACGCAAAAGATGCCCTCAGTCTTGCCCAGATGCAGGAGCAGACTTTGCAGCTGGAACAGCAAACGAAACTTAAGGTATGTTGAACATCATCGTTTGTTGTGTTGTGCCTCTCAGGCAACAGCCAGGCTTGTGGGGGGCATCAGTCAAAGTCTCGCTGTCTTTAACAGGCTGCAGAGGGTGCTTAGTTTTGCTGGTTGCTGTTCAGCTTCAGCAAGTAATAGTTATCACCATTTAAAAAAAAAATATTCTGGAAGGTGAATTGCAAGCTCATTTGGCCTATTCTCAGGCATATTTTATGGCTTTCTTTATAATTTGCATGTCCAAGTGGTTTTGTAACCCTTGTAATATCACCACCATTTTTAGGGAATGACAGGGGTTTCCTGCAGGGAACTGTAAAGTAGCTGGGTGGAGAACAGACTTCCCTTTCTTTTCTAAAGGAATTTGGGGGTTGTTGGAGTGTTGATTTGCTTGTTCTTATTGTGGTTTTTTTGTAAAATTATTTAATCGTGAAATGGCTAATTATGAAATTTCTTACAGTCATGTTTTGTGATCGTATTTTAGCTTTCTTGTGTCATTGCTCAGCTTTGCAGGGTACCACTGATTACAGATGGGTTTCTTGGAGCGCACTAGTGTTCCTCTATAGGATGCTGTACTGAGCTTATTTGTGATGATTTTCCCTTTATTTTAATAGGAGTATGAAGCTGCCATAGAACAACTGAAGAATGAGCAGATACGGGTACAAGCAGAAGAGAGGCGAAAAACACTCAGTGAAGAAACAAAACAGCATCAAGCAGTAAGGGAATGAGGGGGAAGCCACGTGATGGGAGACCTTGTTTGTGGCCTCCTGTGTGGAAAAGGCAACAGTGCATTAATTCTGCCTTTTGGGGAGTGGGAGAAAGGGGATTGTGGGCTGCCATAGATGTGAGGCAGTTTGCAGACTGAGCCTGTCTTCTACACTGGCTTTGTAATGTCGAATTTGATTTGTAGTTATATGCAGCTTTGTTGTCTTGAACTTTTGTTACCAAATTCTTGACCATCCAAAGGAACCAGTAGTAGCAGTTATTCTTACTGTGTGCCCTTTGAAACTTTCCTGAAGGAATTTTCAGGGAAGTGCTCTTGAACGTGCTGAGATACACTTGTTTGTATCTAACAGCTGATGGTGTTAAGAGATCAAAGACTGCTGGCTTATTGAGTCTATGTGTTAGCCTGGACAGTTAATGTCTCTTAAATTATTTGGATTTCAGTCTGAAGTAGCCTGCAACCCTGTTTATTCCAGGATACTTTAGACAGGAAAGAATACCTTAGGAGGAGAAGTGATGCAAATCTGAGAGTTAACAGAGCTGTGTTGTGAGCAATAGTGGTGCTTTCTGGTATGTTTTAGCGTAAGTCACGTGAAGTGGCAGTAACACTGAAATCAGGGAAGTGTAAGCTAGCTTTTACGCTCATAGCTCACATGTGGTGACTTTTTACTTTGAGAGCACAGGAAGCGAGGGGGTTGATTAATTCTAATTGTTTATTTAGCTTGGGAAGATAGCCAAAACTGCTTACTTGGCACACGTTGCTTTTTATCCCGTCAGAGTTTGGACTTTGGACAGGCTGGCTCAGGAAGCAGGCTTCGCAGTCATCTGCTCTGTTCATGAGTTAGCTCTTGAACTCTTGCAAGTTCACAGGGCATCATTTGAAGTCAAAGCAAGCTTGATCATGATTCACTTCTGAAGTACCGTGCTTTGCAACTGTTGAGGAGATAATTTTCAAGCTGTTCTGCTGTGTTGTATTTGGAATAGAGAATAATATCCTTTGTACAGGGTCCTGCTTGCTGGTGGATAGGGCCCTCAGGCAGCTTCCATTTGAGTGTAGATGATAGGGGTTTATTTGCCAGTTGCAGTAGAAAATCAATGAGAGAAATTAATGAGGGTCAAGAAAGTCAATCAGAAACAGAGCTCATCTGACTGGCAGCGTATCTTGACAGTCCTATTGCTTGCAATTGCCAGGCCAGGTAATGTGCTTTAGGACATGAAAAATAAGTGTTTTTCCCAGTAAAATTTTCCTTTTCTAGGCCAAGTTCTTTGTTTTTATATCTGTGATACCTTAAAATGAAGTCAGACTAAACAGATTTTTCAGCATAGCGGAGTTTCTGGTGCTGGCTGAGGATGTTTTGCCCGAAACTTTGCCCTGTTTGTATTTAAATCTGGGTTTATTTTTTTGTTTTGTGTGGGGGTTTTTGCATTGGTTTTTCTTCCCCTGCATGTTCCAAACGATGTTGCCCTTAGGACTGGGTTCTCTGTTAAATGCCTGATCTTTATATTCTGAATTACTTTTTCTTTTTTTTTTTTATTTTTACTTTTTTTTTCAAGCGAGCCCAATACCAGGACAAATTGGCAAGGCAGCGCTATGACGAACAGATGCGACAGCAGGTATGATCGCTTCCTTCTCTAACCCAGCTGGGAACTGTATAGTAGCTTCCTTAAGTCAAAGTGGTGATCTGGAGCAGCCCTATCGTGCTGGCCAGATGGCTGATGCCAGGCACAGTTGCTGCCATCTGTACTATTTGCTTGGCATCGACAGTGGTGGCCAGGCACATCAAAGGCCAGGAATTAGGACAAAGTGGCTAGGAGCATGGGATTGAGAGTATGAATCTGGGAGATGGGGAGAGGGAGAACGCACTTCAACCTGAGCACTAGCTTCTTGAAAATATTTGTAGTACTTAAGCTTACACAAATACCTACTTGACTGAGTTCTTAGAACTTTAATGCATCTTCTGCTGTCATCTCTGCCTGTAGCAACTTGCTAATGAAGAGAATCTGAGGAAGCAGGAAGAATCTGTACAGAAGCAGGAAGCTATGAGACGTGGTAAGCTAGTAATTTTTCTTGAGCTGGTGACAGTGGTGAGGGGCATGAGTTCTCTGTACTGATCTTTGACTCCTTGTCCGTATTCATTGATGCTCCATTAGGTCACGTGTTAATGTCATACTGGCAAGTACCGTGTAAATCCCAGTAGTACTCAAAATACCAGTTGCTTCTGAGAGTAGTTTAGAAAAAAATGTCTGTCCTGTAGTACTTGGATTTCCCAGTGAACTGTCTGTCAGCATCTCGTGGTGTAGCAACTGAAATGCTGATTTTTATGCTGGGGCATTGTAAAATAGAACCAGTTTTGAGGAAGGAAGGGAAACAAAATACCTCTTGGGAGGAACAGTTCGATCTACATTACTTAGTCTCTGTTCATTGTTTCCTGTAGAAAATAAAAGCTGAGTAACGGAAGGTTTAGTCTGAAACGTGCTTTGTTTCTTTTTGTTGTTGGGGAATTGCCAGCATGACTGGCTTTGCAGAACTCCAGTGGGACTCCACTAGGGCACAAGTGTTAGAAATGTATAAAGCAATTTGTGTAGGACCAGAGGGGATGGGAAGGCTGGCTGGCTCCTTCCACAGCTGCCAGCTGCTCTGTTGTCCACTCCTTGCTGCCATCTGGTGTACTTGGGGTTTGTCGGTATCTTTGAGGGAGGTATTGTAGCAACCATGTAACGAAGCTCAGTGGTGAAACTCTGTAGGAGAGGGTGATTTTACTCTTGTAGTTTCCACCTACTCGTAGCACCAAGGTGTGAATGTCAAGGTAGCCTGTCCAGCGTTCTGTTATCAAGAGGGGTATCAAGTAGCAGGGTGGTCCAGTCAGGATTTCTTGCAGTAACACTGAAGAGAGAGGGTTGTGAGGTCGTCATCTCAGTTCCTGGGTTGTTCTTAGGTTTCTCGTTCATTCTGCATTCACGTCAATCTTAACGTGTCAGTCACTGTTACTTCAGACACACAGAACGGAGCTTCCAAAATCCTGTTTGGGACAGCATTTTACAGGCAACTCCATTTTGCTTCCCTTCATAAGCAATGTCTATTGCACTGTGTGTAGTTACTTGCCCAGGGTTGTCCTTCCTTGTCTGTAGCATATCACCCTTCCTCTCTGAAATGACGTTGATGAGCAGCAGCGGTGCCAGGCACTGTGGGTTTTCCCTCTCTGTTGCTTTACCTCTTACTGTCTAGCTCATCTCCGACTAAAGTTGGCCCTCAGCATTTTTTCTGGTAATGAACTTCCAGAACTGGAATACGATTGTTGTCTTGCAACGTGCCATCTGGAAGAGGCCACCTATTTGGTGTGTGATCCTTTTGAAGCACAGAGAGAAAATTCCTTGTCTGTCTTTTGTAATAATACTGTACTGGTTGGCTGCCTTTTGGGGGAGGGTGGGAAGAATTAAGATCTTGAAGTCTGCTGCCATGGGATCACACACAGCTATTGTGAAGCCAGGATGAAGCAATGCATCTCTTTCACCTGCTTGCTAATTGGGATTAAGCCAGCCCAAAAGATTGTCTTCCTCTGTGGTTTTTTTTTTCTTTTTTTAAAAAAAGCTACTGTAGAGCGAGAGATGGAGCTGCGTCATAAGAATGAAATGCTGCGTGTGGAGGCAGAGGCAAGAGCCCGTGCCAAGGCTGAGCGGGAGAACGCAGACATCATTCGGGAGCAGATTCGCCTAAAAGCTGCTGAACATCGCCAAACAGTGTTGGAGTCCCTCAAGTACGTGCAAGCCAGGAGAAGGGCATGGGTTGTCTTGCTGCTTTTGCAGATTTCTCCTGTCATGTAGGAAACCTTGCTGTGTTTATTCCCCTTAGGCTCTGAGGAATACAAAGAGTTAGTTTGTACACCCTTGTGCTCTGAATGATAGGAATTATGTTAAAGGGAACCCTCTCTTTCACTTATCTTGCTACATGGTCATCTGAATGTGAACTGGAGAGACTGTGGATTTTACGTAATTTTACCAACAGATGACTCCAAGCCTTACTTGCTAAAATTGAGACTCAGTTACTCTGAAAATTTTTTGAGTTCTTTCAGTTTCTGAACATATGCCATAAAGGTATAAAGCAGCCAAAGGGGTGGACATCTAGATTTGTAATTTGTTAATTTTTGAATTAAAAAAGCTTTAGAATTAAATACCTTTTGTTACAGTTCAGCACTAATAATCTTAATCTGTTAAAGAAATTGCTATCATCGGAATGCCAAATGCTTTTCTGGATTTAATCCCAGACCAGGTGTAGACATCAGATGATTATAAATGTATTTGCCATGCTTATTCATTTGTCAGTTCCCAGGTGAGCCCTCTGTTAGCTGTGACTGGTTCTGAAGAAGACCATTGTAAAGTTGTTTTGTAAATTGTTGCAGTTCAGTCTTTTGAAATCCCTTTTTTCTTCTCCTGCTTGTCTTGCTGTTTACTTATTGTAGGACAGCTGGGATGCTTTTTGGGGAAGGATTCCGTGCTTTTGTAACAGACTGGGATAAAGTTACAGCCACGGTAAGATTGTGACGTGTATCGACAACTGCCAGAAAAGTCTGTCTGTAAATGTGTGTTAAACAAACTCCTATCTCTGATATGTTTATAAACTGTAAACTGTGATGGGGATTTGCTGCTCACTTAGTGCTCTCTGCAGTCCTCATTTAAGGAGAGTGCTTCAGATTTTTATTCAGATTAATTCTAGTCTTCCCTGTATGGATAATTTGTTCCTCATCGGTCACAAAAGTTCTGGCTTTGATTGATCAACAGCGTGGAATTCTCTTGCTTTTGGAGACTCTATCACCTTTACAAACATGTTTCTTGAAAGTTTGCCAGCTATTACAAGTAATATGTGCAGGTTCTGTGAAAAAAATAGCCGAGTCTTTTTCACAGATGGCTTTTTTTCCACAGGTTGTTCTGCAGATTGCAGTCTCTTATGTATGTAGGAGAGTAGGGGTTTTATCTAATAGGCAATTAGAGATAACTGCAGATTTTTTTGGAGAACTTGAGTGTCACTTTCATATTTGACTAGGCTCTGAGCTGCTAAGTTTTCATTGAGCTTTTTAATGATTGGTGTTTGTTGTGTTTTCATGCATGAACATCTGTAAATGTTTATAGGTGAACAAAGCATTATGAAATGTTTAACGCTGCTGTTAGACTTCGCCAGTGGTGGGTTTTGGGAACAGGGATCCATTTCTCCTCCACCCCTGATTTCTTTTGTGTGTTTGCAGTTAAACTACAAACTGGAAATGCCTTTTTAGGAATATTAGGGGAAGTATATTGGAGATGTGTAATAGCTGATCTGGTGGGCACAAAAGTTTTTGGTTTTTTTTTTACTCTAAACCAGTGGTCTCAAATTTTTTGTTTACTTATCCTTTACAGTAAAACTCTGAGAACACTCCTCAGCAAATAGTAAGAGATGCATCGTGAAAGTTTGTGTTTTTAAATTAAGGTGCACAATTTTAAGGCCAGAGAGAAATTGTTCGATACTCCCTTTTTGCATGCATTCTGTCTCTTGAGCTGCAATTTCTTCCCACAAGTTAGCTACCAAGAATTTGCTAGTCTCATTCCAGGTGGATAGTGTCAGCTCTCTGAGAGTATGAGGGTCCCGCTTTCATCTATAAAGGAGCACCTTTAGTCTTTGGAACATCAAGATATTGCAAGACATTATCTAAAACTTTTTTGCTGCTTATCTCACAACTTTTTATCTAATTTTGATGTAGCCTAGAGAGCACTTAGGGCTGTTATGTGTGCTAAATAAGTTGATTGAAAGCTGGAAAGAGTACAAAAGAGCATGGCAGTGGCTTCTTACGGACATAAAGTTACTTCTTACTGTACTTTTTACAATAAAACTTTACAGTGAAAATTTATTTTTAGTAGCTTGGCTTGTTAAAGTGGACATTTTCCTTTCAGTTAGCTGCCACCATCTGCTCCACCCTGTGGTTTTATACACACAGGCTGATAAAAAGGCGCTGCCTTAGTGCTCTGGGAAGAATTAAGACATGCTTTTAGTGGATCCTTTTGTAATCTGTAGGCTGTACCTGGAATGCCTGCAGTATTCGGAGCCTTTTGCAGAGTAGTGGTTGGTGTTTCTAGCTGCATATTCTCTTGACCCAGATACCAGTTTCCTGCATTATGGTCATTTTTGCTTCTGACAAGTGCTTGTCTTGTGAATTTGGGACATTTAGGTTTTAAAAAAAAGCGCGCATATTTTTGGAAAGGAGGTAACACAGCTGGAACTCATATTTTGCTGCTTTGAAAAATGACTGTAAGGTAAGATTAGGGTTCCTCTAAATAAGCCCTGTATTTTCAGCTCTTCCTGCCTACTGTAAGGGCTGTTCTTTTCCTAGCTCTTCCCGTACCAGCAGGACCCCAAAGGTTCTGCTCCAAGTTTTTGGGTTTATTGGTTTTTTTTTTTTAGTGGAATTCACTTTGCTTATCAGTCAGAGATTCATTCCTTTCTTAGCTATTTCATGATAAACAGACAGGCACTGTAATCAGACTGATTTGTGAAGTTGGCATAGTAATTGGGTTTCTTTTGTGAATGTGCAAGTCAAGTAATTTTCCTGGTTTGATACAGCTGTAAGACTGAAGCTGTGTATTTCTCTGTGCCTTGTGGTATGAACATCAGTGAAATCCAAAAGTCTGAAATACTTATCTCTGCCTGGGTGGATATCGTGTATCAAGCAACCTGTAACTTTGCTTGGTACTGGATGTTGCTGAAGCCGATGGTGTAAGAGTGCATGAGATCATTTGTCGTGGTACCTTGTTTTTAGAGGGAGGCTGCAAAAAGGTGGAGCCTCTTTTTTTGTGTTCGAAAGTCCCTGTAAACGGAACTGAATTGGATGTGGAGGTTGTCTTACCCTTTGCATCTTGGAACTTGCAGTTCTGAACCGTGCATGTTTCCATGCAAAGCAAAGGTGACGTCACACGTCTAAGCAGAGCGAAAGTGAACAGATGGTGTCTCATGGTTTATTGAACAGTGCCATCCTTGATGCCCTTGAGGCTTTTGACCTTGTTTTGTACTTGTAGTAAAAGGCTGCTTACTTCGAAAGCAATTGCTGCAGCTTGTTCTTCTATCTATCTGGGCTTGCTCTGACATGCATTATTGGCATCTAGCTATAAGCTGAACACAACTGATTATTTGCACGCAGAACCGTGTGGAACAGTTGGCCTCTTCCCAGACACCTCTCAGTTTAAAAGTAATACCCCTTGCTCCCTTGTATTTTCAGGTGAATAGGACTTTTGGTAAATCAACTGACTTGCCTCCATAAGTACAAACAGCCGGAACCTGGAGGCTTATGTTTGTGTACCTTAAGTTTTATAAAAGTGGTCAGTGCTTTCAGTCTCTGAGAATTAAGGAAACAGTCCTATCCATGCTAAAGATTTCTGTAAAGTCTTGCTTTAAACTCCTGTCTTGAAATGTTCTTAGCAACTTCCTGGAGCGTCTTTAGGGTTGTCAGCACAGCTCCATGTCTATTCTGCCAGCTAGCTATGGTGGGAAAAGCTGCCTGCAGGGCTCTTGGTTTAATATGAGCCAACGTAGTGCTGAACCGAGCAGCAGCTATAAACCACAGAGAAGTCTGGAGACTTTCTGCTTCACTGGGAAATTGATGGGGATGACTGATGTTCTGGGGTTTCTGAAAGAACAGTCTGTAATGCAATAGCAATAATTCCGGTGGTGGTTTTGGCTTTGAAGGTCCTCTTTGAGTACCTGTTTTCCTGTTGTGAATAGTCAAGCCAGAACCAAGACCTTTAGCAGGTGTACCCTAGCTGGTCCTTTTTGTTCCCTACTGCGTACTACCTTGGTGGCAGCCACAACAGATGTTTATCTTGGCATCTTTAATTCTGCGTACGGTTTCTTGTAGGGTGAGGAGTAGTGTGGCAGATAGCACCTGCTTGATGTGGGCTTATTCTTCCATGCCTTCACAGAATACCTGGAATAAAACCCCAAAAACTACCACCAAACCACACCACTTCTGTTCACAACACCGGAAGCTAAAGCTTCAGTGTTATGGGAGATCCTAGTTTTTCATAGGATGCTTATACCTCCAGTTTGTAGCAAAGCCTCGTGCCTATTTGTCTTAATACGTACTCTATGGAGTTAGAAGTCTGAAAAGCCACACACGTTTTGGGCAGGGAATACATACTTCGGATGCATGCCTATATGTGTCGCTTCTGCTTCCTCTGTGCATTTCACACTGCAAGATGCAAGAGTGCTAAATGCCTTATGAATAGGGAGTGTAAGACCTTGGCTGTCTGAACAGGGATAAAACATCTTACCAAAAATAACTCCCTGTTGGTCAGCATTTGTCCTGAATCTTAATTCCCCTCCACTGGGCATGCTACATACATTAGCGTTGCCTTGCCAAGTGTGTTTTCCTAATCCTTCCCCCATCTCTTTGCAGGTGGCAGGTCTAACCCTGCTGGCCGTGGGTGTTTACTCTGCCAAGAATGCCACGGCAGTAGCAGGGCGATACATAGAAGCGCGTTTGGGCAAACCTTCCCTGGTGAGAGAAACCTCACGCATTACTGTGCTGGAGGCACTGAAGCATCCTATCAAGGTAAGGTTTAGCTTTGTTTCTGTGTTGCACTCTGCCATGAGGATGCAGAACTCCTTTTGCAGCTCTTTCTGTCAGGCAGAGAGATGGGTCTGTGAATAAACCTACTATTAGAGATAGCATAGGTGGGCTGAGCTCGTTGTCATTTTGTGTGACCTTTTTGTCCAGGTAAGTTGTCAAAACTGTGGTTGATTTCTATGTGTCAGTAATGGAATTTGTCCTCTTTAGGTTGGTAAGCGTCTTACCAGCAAGGCTCAGGATGCCCTTGAAGGAGTTGTGCTCAGTGTGAGTACTCTTATTTTGTGATCTTGGACTGTGAAGGGATGACTTTGGAATCTAAATAATACAGCCGTTTCCTTACGCTGGCTTCAAAAGCTGTAATTCCAGTAATTCTGGAGAGACAGCAGCCTTGGGGCTGTAAATAAGCTCCTGTGTTCAGTGTGACACGCATTAAGCACACTAACCTTTTTTCCCTGTGTGCAAGGCAGTTGGAAGTCTTAGTGCATTCCTTGCCCTGCCGCATTTTTTCTTCAGTCTGCATGTTAATATACAGAGCTCCACTTGTCTCATCTAATCTGTTAAACATTACTGGACCTAGATCTGCTTGTAGGCCAAAAAAAAAAGCAGCAGCGTATGCATCTGCCTGTTTTGTGAATGGTTCTTAACTTGGTAATTAGGGCTGCTACTCTATATTTGCTTCTGAATTTGATTCCTGGATATCAGGCAAACTTAAGTACTGCTTGAAGATGCTGAGAGAAAGTGCTCCTGCAGGAATAGCTTTCTCTCAGGATCCCAACAAATGCAGTAATAAGTAAGAACAGGAACATTTATGACTTATGAAAGAAGTATTGCAAAGAGTTGCTTATTTTTGACATATCCCTCCCAGGGCATCCAATAGGAGGTGAATCTTCAGGTGTTACTGGTTCTTACCATAGTTACTGCACTGCTTCCCGCACTGCTGCTTTTTCTTATAAATGAGTAGCCAAGTGGACAGAACTTCAAATTGAGTAAATCCTGACCTAGAAAGGGAAATGACCCTGGTCTAAAGTAATAACCAGCTGAAGTTAAGGTGTAAAAGCTCGAGACATTAGGAGTGCTGCCTGCTTCTTCCTGGTACTCACCTATGAAGCTGATAGATGCAGGTCGCGTGGTACTTTCTATTCCTTAAGTTTAACCCTTTTGTTGCAGCCACAGTTAGAAGCACGTGTGAGAGACATTGCCATAGCAACAAGAAATACAAAAAAGAATAAAAGCCTATACAGGAATATTCTTATGTACGGTCCCCCTGGCACTGGAAAGACGCTCTTTGCCAAGGTAAAGCCATGCCAAGATTCTGATAACCTGTATGTTGCAGGGTGCTCTGAAAACTTCAGGCTCTAAGCACCCAACCTAATCTGAAATCTGTTGCTGTAGTATTGCATAAACATGGTGTGCTTATGTGTCTGTTGGAAAGGGAGGAAAGGGCATGCAGCCTGCTTCAACTCTAAATTACTACAGTTGCTTGGGTTCTGGTACTAAGTGTAGGCAGAAGAGCCCTTCCATCTGGAAGAGGCACTTGGCAACTGTGAGCTGTGAAATCGCAATGCCGGCCTGCTGTCTCATTTCCACCTCTGTTAGTTTCGTGCACTTTTCTGAATAGGGTCTTCCCGCTCTTGCTTACTAATCCCAGAGCAGAGAAGAGGTAGGTATGGCTTCGCTGGGCATATGCGCTACCAGGATCTGGGTTTTTTTGAGTTGATTTGATTTTTGACTTGCTTTTCAGTGCTTGTCCACTAGATCTGAGGTTTCAAATACTTGTTTAACAGTGGCAGACTTGACGTGCTGATGCAAGTTGAATTCTTGTTTTTTCTCTCTCCATGCATTAAACCCGTGTCCCGGTAGTTTTTTGCTGCCTGCTCTGACGGTATGCCACCTAGTCTGGATTTCTAAAGCCAGTAGAGGGGGACAGGTCGAGGAAATGACGACAACAACAGCATAAGAAGGGAGAAACGTGAGAGCTGAGTGAGGTGATTGGCAATGGATGAAGAAGTTTATTAAACAGTCCAGAAGTTACCTCTTAATGCTTTTCCCCATTAGCATAGAAACTCCAAGGGGATGCTGGTGGTAGCTGTAAAAGATTTGGAGTGGGTCAGAAGGAAGATGGATGTAAGAGAGACACCTTTATGCTCTAGAGAGGAGAGAATATTACGCAGGGAAGCTGGCTTTTGCTGAGAAAAAGCAGGTTTTCTGAGCTGTGACTTCTGCACTTGGGTTAATGGCAGTGACAGTACAGATTGCTGTTACTGCCGTTCCAAAACGGTGGCATGTCAGAGGGAAGACCACCGCACTGACTCCTGCAGGGCAAAGACGTGTAGGCCTGTGATGGTAGTAATGCAGCATGACAGGATTCTTGACAGATGTAAACACATTTGGATGTGACTGTCAAAGCTTCCAGCTTTGTTGGACTGATAAAAAAACCACTAAACGTTAGTAGCAGGAACTGGGTGGTTTTAATGGATGGAGCAAAGCTTTTTTTCCAGCCTCCTGCTGCACAGCAGATAATTGGTTGGATTCAGCTGAGCATGTTTTGCTGGGGCTGTTGCTGATCTGCTTGGGCTGATTTGTTCATTTTAACATTCAGATGACTTTACTTGGCAGAACTGAATAGTCAGGTCTGGGTCAGCTCATGGCACGTTAACACAGCCTGCTGTCTGTCACCACGGCAGGGCTTAATTGGTAGCTGCTTTGTGAACTGCTTTGTGAAACGGAGGCGGGGGAGAGAAAGATCTTCCCTCTTCCTGGCTTCAAATCCTAGCGAAGTCTGTCATTGCAGATCCAGGCATTTGTGGGCTAATTCAGTGCTAAGATGTTGCGGTGAGATGGAGAGCAGGTTTAAGCTGGGAGCTTAATTAAAATGTCTCATAGCTCTTGGTAGGCCTGTTTGGGCTGAAGTAGGGGGAGGCTTTGCCAACGCTGTAATTCTGCCCTGCAGGGACATGCCAGCCTAAGGAAACTGGTCAGTGCAAGCCATAGGCTCTTCTGATGTGCTTGGCTGATGTTGGCTATGTCCTGTCAAACTTGCTTTATGGATAGACTTGCATTTTCTGTCCTAGCGAAAAATCACAGAGGGTTTTGTTTTGCTTTCTGTTAGGTTTTTTTTTACCTGCAGGCTTAAGGGAGGTATTTCCAGCATGCCCTAGGAGCTTTATTAAAACCCTTTGCTTAGTAGCCACCAGACCAATGAGTTGTGGCAGGTGTTAAAACACAAAAGGGGCATATTCTGTTATTTTGTCTGAATACTCATTGGGTTCACTGACCATTTAATTCCAGGCTTTTATCTTTTTGTAAACAAATAAAATTTTGAGTCCTATCAGTTAAGTGTCTAATAGAGAATAGAACCCTGTTAATAAACTAGACCACGAAGGAAACAGTGGAAGAAATAAACAACACACAAGTTAAAGGTGAAGGTCTAAGCACTCTCAGCAGTGCCTTCTAGCATTAAATTTCATGCGTTGCCGCAAGGCTAAACTTCCTTTTTTCCTTCCCATTCCGAGCAATGCTAAAAACTGTCCTGAAGTGCCTAAAGAAGTACTCTCTTCTCGAAGAGCATACTCGCCCTCTGCAAATAAATGTGCTGATAGGACTAAACTACTTGTATTTCCCTTCTCACCTTCCCTGGTATTGCAGTGAAGGAGTGCTTAACTGACTGGTTTGGTTTCCTTCCAGAAATTAGCTGTGCACTCGGGCATGGATTATGCCATCATGACAGGTGGTGATGTTGCCCCTATGGGGCGGGAAGGAGTTACTGCCATGCATAAACTCTTCGACTGGGCAAACACCAGTAGGAGAGGGTAAGTAGAGGTTCCTCTGAATCCTGAATTTTGTTTCTTGCTCAAAGTCGCTGCAACGATGTAGTTCGGACCCCTCATCTCTGGTTGTTATGGAGTGATACTCTCACACTGATGAGGTAGCACTGACCAGGTATAACATCTCCTGAAGTTTTCCTAGAAAGGGTGAATTCTGGCTGCTCGGTAATATTTAAAGGGCTGAAAGCTTTTGCTCCCTCAAACTCTTCTTGTTTACTTCAGATCAGTCATAGCTTGACTCTCCGCAGATCTCACCAGGCAGGTAGAGAGGTACTGTCCACTCGAAGGCTGGGACACGTTTCTTTCAGAGTGATTAGTTTTCTGGCAGTAATTAGAAGACTGAGTATGAATGGAGGTGCAACCAGGTGTTACGCTCTCTGGATATTATGTTCCCTGTTGTGATTGCTCAGATTTTAGACTCTGATAATGTTTTGATTCAGCTTCTTGTTTACTTTTGAGTCTCAAGCAGAAGCAGTGAAGAGTAAGAAATAAAAGAGTAAGGGGAGACAGGTGCTCAAAGCATTGACATTAGATAAGTGTAGAAGTCACAAACTACTGTGCTTTTTCAGCCACCTTTAAAAGCAAACTTTTATCTGCATAAAAGCATTTGTGTTGAGGCTAAACCTTGACTCCCTGATTTGTAAAAGTGTCTAGTTAATTTTTTCGTACTAGTATAAATGGATTTTTGCAGTGCAGAGGTAGCTAAGAAGTTGCTTGTCCAGCCAGGATATTAAAACTCAATACAGAACTAGCAGTGGGTGTCAGTTTGGGTTTTGTGCGGTTTTGATTGCAGGTCTTCCGTAAATGTGGCTAACTAGTGATTTATGTGTTCTTTGATTACTTTAGATAGGACATCGTCTCGCAGTGTCTGTTTTGATCCTTGATGCATTCATCTTCTTAATGTTTCTATTTCCCCTTTAAAAAAACCAACCAAAAATATGCAGAGTCAATGTCCTAAGGATTTG